>NC_090647.1:192911249-193228124 GCF_040937935.1 Hyperolius riggenbachi | reverse complement strand
GTGGGCTTGAGGCAATGTAAGGTGATGACTTAGTTGTGTGTAGCCCCGATCATGTGAAGCCCTGCCCCTGATTGTGTGTAGCCTGTTTTGTATGGTAGCTAGGGCCATACAGATAATTATTACCTTATTTTTATTATTAAAGTAGAGGGGGTCTTGTCCAGGATTTGGCTGGGCAGGCCCATTCTTTGAGTTACACTGCTGCCAGGTTCATGTACATTTCGCTCTTCATGTGATATAAGAAAATAAGGACTAGGATTGGGGGTGTGGCCTGTGAGGGGCGGGGTTTAGGGTGCTGAAATCTCTGTGCCTACATGCTCCTGAGGTATAAATCCGGCCCTGGTGATTACTGCACCCACTTGCTTTGTACTGCTCAATGCCGTCCAAGCATATGAGGATTTGATCTTATATTGCATCTGTAATAATTATATTAGAGATGGAGAAAGTATGCTAATAATTTTGAGTTCACACATGTTTTATGGTAATTTCAGGCAACATAATACGACCAATGAAAATAATCAGCAACTGTATTCAATTGGAGCTATTCCAAACTGTATAAATTTGCATAAAATTAACAGAATTTCCTAAATGATTAGCATGTAATTGACCATCTGTAAGAAAGAGACACAAACTGATGCAAATAGAGATGTAAAACTCCTGGGCCTGATGAAAAGACAAATAAGGTCAAACACGTTTTAATTATTACATGGCTTTGCTTTGATCTATTGATGATTACATTTTGCTTTAATCATCATTATGTTTACTTCCAGAAAATAGTCTCTACATAAAACATGATAGCCTAAGATATTATTGAACTGAATATGTGGAACATTATCTCTTCTAGCTTATAACTTTTAAATAAAGACAGATCAAATCCTGATGACAGAGTTACCAACTTATAACCAGTATGTATATAGCATCGATAAGTTAATGTTTTAGTTTTATAATTCCTTATGTAAATAATTCCCAAATACAATTTCTTGATGCATGCACTCATAATAACAAAGAGGACTGCATAAAACAAACTGAACTGTGCAAACTGAACTGTGCACACAACCTGAACGTAAAATCTACACTGGGAGACACAGATTTTCAAAATATTTAAAGGAATACTATCAATTCAAATATTTTTTTTAATTGACACAGGAATTGTTTGGGAAGTGCTGCTAAGTACTGGTGTATACATTTTAGTAGCAACTTCTTTGTTTACTGTTAGCAAAATACATTTAAAGTTTACTGACGCTAAAACTGACGGCTGACTGAGCCATGAGGAGAGGGGAAATTCCCCTCACACTTGATCAGTTAACTCTATGTGTAGCTCTGTGTGTGACAGAGAGAGACAGGACACAGGAGCTGCAGCTGTTGGGAGCTCTGTTTCCGACTGAAGTGTCTGAAGAGAGCAGAGGAAATGTAACTAATTATCACAGCTTTTTCATATTGTTTTTGCTTTCAGAGTTTAATATGTTTGATATTTGCTTTCTGTAGTCTGATATGCAACTCTGGCTGTGCATTGAAGCAGACACCCCTTCTGCAATTGATTTGTCCCAATATAGCTAAATCCTACCCTCAATAAATTACAGCTTTTGCCTCTGATATTTAACATGAAAAGTAGGAAAATGTTTACACAGCTACTTAGACATTATTTGTACATTGTCATTTTAGAACACTTGGGTATCGATAGTATTCCTTTAATGCTGAAATAGATTGAAAAGCTTTGTGTAGATTGTGGAGGGACTGAGCACATAGATCCCTCTTGGATTAAATAAAGATCTGAGAAAAATCTGTTGCCCATATCCACCAGTGTATGGCCACGTTTAGGCTCCTATTTAATTAACTTAAATTTTGTCATAGTAGATGTTTCCACACGTTATCAAGAAAACACACTTTGAAGCCTCCAGTAAGCAAAGAAATACTCCAAATAAGTTTGATTTTTTTTTCAGTAACTTTGCCTTATTCTCTATCTCCAGTTTAAAGGGGGATTAAAATAAATATTATACTCTTTTGATAACCCTGCTAGCATGTATAGCACAGTAAAAGCATCAGTTTGTCAGGAGTGTTCATATTTAAAGTGCGTACATGTAAAAAGGCACCTGGTAAATAGAGTGCTATTACTGATATTCTACTACTTAATTACAATAGTAAAATATTGATAATCTTCACTGATATTTTACTATGACCTAACCTTCCCCTACTCTCACATAGAACCCTCCCTCTACTGTTGCCTAACCCTAAGATGGTGCCTAACCTTAAACCTCCCTAGTGGTGGTTGCCTAACATTAACTCCCTTGGTACCTAATCACAACCCTCCCAGCACATAACTAACCCCTCCCTGGTGGTGCCTAACCTTAAACCTCCCTAGTGGTGGCTGCCTAACATTAACTCTCTTTGTACCTAAACACAATCCTCCCAGCGCATAACTGGTGGTGCCTAATCTTAACCCCCCCACTGCCTAACCTTAGCCCCTGAGGACCCTCCACACACTTCTAACCCCCAATATTTTCTCTGCCATAGAAGGCAATGTTAAAACCCACGATTAGTGCCTATTAACGGTAATTGCAGATTTAAACAAAAATAGTGTCTATAAATCTCAGGGGCCTTTGGGCACCCAAATTACTGTTTATAGCCACTAACTGTGGCTTTTAAGATCGCTGCCTGTGGCTGCAACATTTTTTAAGAGGACAACTCTGGTACCCTTTTTACCTACTTCAATATAAAATTGCCTGAAAATGCCATACCACAGCATCTTTATAGCCCCTCTTCCTGGCCTGAGGCTGCTTTCAAAACATAAGCCCCTCCTCACTTGGTTTGACCTAACGACCAGCTCTTTCCCTAGCACAAGCCATTCTGTAACTGAATGTGTTCCTGATTACAAAGCTCTAATTGTGTGCTGCTTTGGGTAGCTGCTGTAGGTTCCATGAAAGGAATTTATCTAAATAACCAGGCAGCTAAATTAGTTGGTAAAGAGCAGAACATAACTCACAAGCTTTTGTTTCATAAGCAAAATCACCAGGCTTATTGGGTCTGCCTTTTTAGGACAGACACAAAAATGTTTTAAGGCTACAACTCACTTAAAGTAGGACAGAAGGTACACAGAGAAAAAATGCACCCTGTATGTATTTAAAGAGTTCTGTCTAATTTTCTCTCATCTGTGATTAAGCACAATTAAGCACAAGTTGCAATTTGATCCCTCAGCTGTGTCAGCTGGCTGCCATGGCAGAGAGTTAATTGGTAAACACAGGAGGTTGTCAATAGGTCTGCTTCCAAGAAAGCAGAAAACAGACACAATGCAGATTTATTGCAGGATTTGTATCAGCTGTAACAAAGAAACGTTTTTCTTTAAAGTTTATTATGCTGTTGCGTATCTTTTAGAGCAAAGACGAGGCTCTGAATTCAGGTCCAATTTAGTCAAATGTAATTCTCTTTTCTACCTCTGGAGGGCTCTTCTATTACTTGTCATTATTGAAAAGTACTTTAAAAAACACACTGCTTGTCTGGGCAGCATTAAGAAAGCTAGCACATATCCCAGTAATGTTTTGGAGACACTTTTGACAAAATCCTTTTTAAAAAATCATTTTTGCCAGCTATTTACAATTAGAATTTACAATGTGCCATCATGGATAGCAGGTTAAAGTGTACACTGTATACACACTCCATTTCCCAATTACACGCTTACCATGAAATAAATAAAGATAAATCAAACTCATTTTGTCTTTTAAAAAGACTCCATTTTAAAATTGCTGTTTTATAAAGAGGTAGCAAATACAACGTTTTCTTTTTGTAAGATTGTGACAGATTTGAAAAACAGAGTATTTGAACTTCTCTGCCAAGTGTAACATAAACAAATTTGTAATGAAGAGAAATGGATAACGGCTCTCAATACAAAGGACACTTTATTGAAACACGGTATAACTATTAAAAAGCCACCTGTGTGGACAGCTGTTTCACACGTTACCACGCCTCCTCAGGACACCCATAAACAAAACTTACTTCACTAGACAGGTTACTGGCTATGAAGATGAGAATCCTCTCTATAAGGCGCAAATCTACCATTTATCCTAAATCAAAATCAACAACTGAAAAACACAAGTCTTTTGCAGCACAAATCTGAGTTCCTTTTTTGTCAGTGATGTGCACCACGTGCTTTTCCAGAAGAGTGTTGATTTCAAGCTGAGCTAATCAGTCTTTTATGCACCTTTTATATAACTGACCACTTCTTTCAAGGAAAATATCAAATCCTGGTGTGGATCTCTGTCCTCACCTGAGCATCTGTCTCAAGAAGAACATAAAATCTAAATTGTAATAAACCAATGTATTAAGCATCAAGCATTATTCCAGATAGCATGCTGGGCAACACCAAGTATAAGGAGGTATAAATAACCCTTTAAACTCTCCTGCATGTGTCAATTTTTTTTCCTAATACACAGGTCAACTTTATTTATTTGAATACCATCCTATTTAGAATTCCACTCCCCACATTAAAATGTTCAATATACATAATTCTGGCTCTGTTTGGCCATATCACTTTGTAATCCTGATGAAAAAATTGGCTGTATGGGTTAAAATAATATGCTCAAAATAAAAACTATGTTTTGCATAGCCCCTGGCTGCAATACTCATTACCATGTTGTATACTTTCTAGCATGGAAACACCTGTAGCCATACATTTCATATTACACCTCTAGATGGCAGCCTTGCCCAGTACTTTGTTCTGTAAACCTTCTTGCACACAAGGAAGAGGGCATATTACATCAGTAAAGAGTGAAGTTAGCAGATCTGTTCTTTCAAACTTCAATCAGAGTGACTGTTATTTTAATGTGGTTAGCTGCTGTGAAGGTTAACCAAAACTTTGTTTCCTTGAAACTAAAATGCTGTGCATCTAAAAACAGTACTATAAACATTCACAGCATGCTATGTTGTTTCTTTCTTCTTATCTCTCTTCTCTGGATTATATTACAAACAAACATGGGTGATATACTAAACAAGCTCTGCACTTATGCTGGCCACACACTCGCACAGATTGTAATGCAATTGTGGTAAACTATTGAGTTCAATTTATCACAGCAGAAGTAGTTAGTTATTTGCAAATGAACAATTCAACTCTTCAAACTTCCATTTTAATAAATGTACAGTGTAATGCAGTGAGAAGTGGCTACTAATCAAGGTCTCCATAAAAGGATGGCATTGGCCACACCCACAACTGACCACATTATATAGCCAAGCCCACAAACATAATTGGCCGAGCATGTGGAGTTTCTGCATTCACACACTTCTAGTCTTCACTGTCTGGTGTAAACACTTACTGCCAGATCCCGTCTGCACTCATATCTCATTCTGCTTTTTGTAAAGTGCACATGCACAGACACACATAGTGGAGAAACAGAAAGCCCTGACACATACGTACATAACCACTACGGGTACAGCACAAGAACAAAAAGAAACACCATCACTCTCGCTACTCTTTAGCAATTAATAATTAAATATCCTTAAAGAGTAACTGTTGGGCATAAAATCAAAAATCAATTCTTTATTTTTATCTGGTAAACATGTAATAAGGATGCTAACCAGGCAATGTAAAAGTTAAAATCTCTATTACTTTTCTTGTTGATAAATGATCATTCCCCAGTTTACCTGACTCTTATTTGCTTCACACAACATTTGGTACACAAAAAGGAAGTTGCAGGGCATGCTGGGTTGTTCTTTTTTTGCTTCTGTACGTCCCCTCAGACTTAACTAATGCAGCCTGATTGGATGAAGCCTCTTTCCCTCCTGTTTTCCCCTCCCACACATCTGTTCTTCTCTGATTGGCCAATATTTCTCATGCTGAGACAAAGCACTTTCTATAGTGACAGGCGGGCAAATCAGGCAGAGGAGACTAAAGGTACATACAGACGTTGGACTTTTCCAAACAAACGGTCATTTGGACGTCTGAACGACCGGTCATTTGGACGCCAAATCAGGCGTGTGTACAAACGGTCGTTCAGCTGAGAAGACTGGATTTGACCGAATCACCAAACGGATCCATCAAAACCAGCGTTATCAGCTGAACGACTGTTTGTACACATGCCCGATTTGACATCCAAACGACCGGTCGTTCAGATGTCCAAACGACCAGTCGTTTGGAAAAATTCAACGTGTGTACAGGGAACCAGAGACGAAGCACCCTTGTGTATTTTACCATATATATCAGTAAGAACATTAGAGAAAACACTTACCATGCTCTCTGTTTCATCCTCACTGCTAAAACGTGTCTGTTATCAGCTGTGATAAGAATCCCAGACTGAGCATTCAGTCTGGCTTTGCAGGGAATAATTATAGCTGAGTCATTATAGCAGAGCCACAAGGGGGCAGGCTTGGGCTTGAAAAGACACCAGAGAAGACCGACTCAGCTATAATCTTTCCGTAGCAAAGCTAGACTGAGTGCTCAGTCGGGGATTCTTATCAGAGGTGATAACAGTCAGATTAAACAGAGAACAATGAAACAAAGAGCAGATTAGGTGTTTACTGTCATGTTCCCACTGATTTATAAGGTAAAATACAAGAGGGTGCTTCATCTCTGGTTCTCTTTAAGGGAGGAAATGACACTTAAAATGGGAAATGCTAAGAAGGATGTTTTTCTTTTTTTACTGTAGAAAAATCACTAAAATCAAAACGTGGACAGTGCAATATATATGTCATGTAAGTAGAGCAAGTATTTATCTACTTACATATGTGTTTTTTTTCCTGAGGTAGTATGGCTGACAGCTCCTTTTAAATACAAATACTGTCTGTATCTGAGTTAAAATTATATATACAAAAACACAGAAATAAAGATATTTCAACATACTGCAATTTTTATGGATTTACCATAAGGCACTGTAGACATCAAACCAACAAACGTTGATTGCGGTGATACCTTTAATGACATTAAGTTTCTTCTTCATGCATTATACAGAACTGGTTCTGATCCAGTTCTGTATAATGCCTGAAGAAGAAACTTAACGTTTTGAAAGCTTGCAATAAACCATGTACAGTTAGTCATTAAAGGTATCACCGTAATCAACGTTTGTTGGTTTGATGTCTGCATTTCTGCTCCTCGACTAACACCGGACCGTACTTCACTTGCTTGGTTTATTTGTAACACAGCCGCTAAACAGCACAATGTTTCGGCACGCAGGCCTTTATCAAAGATCATTTAATAAAGGCCTTCATGCCAAAATGTTGTGTTGTTTAGTGGCTGTGTTACAAATAAAACAAGCTATAATTGCATAAATTCAGGTGGAGACCCAGTCGTTTGTATCTTCTATATTGAATTTAAAACCTAGTGCTGGGATCTGGGTTTTGGCTGGTTGACTCGCTGGTGGTGAAACGGTTGGTGTTTTGAGCAATTGGGACAATGGTTTTGCTGATGGGTCTAATCTCCCCACCTACTGTCCCAGTGGTTACCAGTGGCAACCCATCTTTGTGAGTATACTACCACATTAATTTCTCTTATGTAAATTGAATCGAAATATTGCACTATTGGTGCTCTTGATCTGTTTTATCTTTGATTTAAAATTTAACTTTTTGTAATTCCAACTATATATATATTTTCACTTGTTTCAGTTATATCTAAGAGATAAGAGTTGAAAAAGCATCAAGTGTGTGTGACCCACAAAGAGATACAGTGTATAGAAAATAATCCTGAATATAATAAGACTGTAAATACAGGTCAAATAAAAAACAAAAACAATACAAAACTGATGCATGCAAAACAATACAGACAATAGATGCTGGTTTTGAAGACAGATGCTAAGCCTCAACTTCCTCATTAGAGACAATTTGTTTGCAGTGAGAAATGCATGCAATGAGGCTTATATAGTGTAAATAGTTACTACATTAAATAAAGAGGTATCCTTTCAGAGAATGGATAGATAACCAAAGTTAAATACTGTCATTCAACCCTAATGTTCTCTTTAATACTCTCTTTTAATAATCACTTCTTCCAGGAAAATTTCAATTTATTGAGCTAATTCAATGTTTTAATTTTCCCAGCACTTTATTTGTTTGGTGCTTTTATGCATTTGAAACATTAAACAGAGTATTTATTGAACAGAGTATTTGTATCAAATATCTAAGCATGTGTGCTGTGATTTAAAGGGAAGGTTCAGGGAGGGGATTCAAAAAATAAAAATAAATTTCCACTTACCTGGGGCTTCCTCCAGCCCGTGACAGGCAGGAGGTGCCCTCGCCGCCGCTCCGCAGGCTCCCGGTGGTCTCCGGTGCCTGACCCGACCTGGCCAGGCCGGCTGCCAGGTCGGGCTCTTCTGCGCTCCATTTCCTGGGACTTCTGCGTCCCACGACGGCGCGCTGACGTCATCGGACGTCCGCCGGGCTGTACTGCGCATGCGCAGAACTACTGCGCATGCGCAGTACAGCCCGGCGGACGTCCGATGACGTCAGCGCGCCGTCGTGGGACGCAGAAGTCCCAGGAAATGGAGCGCAGAGGAGCCTGACCTGGCAGCCGGCCTGGCCAGGTCGGGTCGGGCACCGGAGACCACCGGGAGCCTGCGGAGCGGCGGCGAGGGCACCTCCTGCCTGTCACGGGCTGGAGGAAGCCCCAGGTAAGTGGAAATTTATTTTTATTTTTTGAATCCCCTCCCTGAACCTTCCCTTTAAAGAAAAGCCAATGTTTGTAGATGTCTGTGCATAAATAGACAACACGGCTTCCTTTCAATTCATTTCACTGCTAGAAAATCACTCTAACATCCCATACAGAAATAAGTATCAAAATGGCCTTAGAGACCATCTCTGAACAAATATCTCTCATATCCACTGTATTTCTATAACTAATATATAAAAAAAAATGATCATATCATGTGATTATGCTGACCTTAGCCTGCAGCAAAAAAAAAAAAAGCCCTTATGGCACTGACTGCTGCAGGGCCTTTCTATGAGGTTTCCAATTGAAGTGATTGTGGACTGGCAGTGCTGGGAACTTTGAACTAGCATGACCATGTGATTACTATTTGTAAAGATAACACATATTTACCCATTTTTAAGTATAGATGTAGGATAGGAAGATTTCAGAAAGGGTGATGCTAACAGATTGGTTTTTTAATTTTCCAAGTGCTGTCCCATATTTTGGTAGGTTATTTTGAGGTAACAAATTTTATGTTGCGTCATGAGGCCATGCTCCTGTCACAAAAAATTATGAACATATGGCCCTGCAGCAGAGTGTGCAGACAGGGTCATATGCATAACGATGTCCCCTACTCAGTGACTTGCTGCTAGACAGGAAGTATGTCACCAGGACTACGGTTGATCAACACATGCACACCACAATGAACTGTGCTCAGTTGTTCACACTCACTGCGTCACCCATTGACTTCCATTTCCCCAGGCACTGTGTGTTAAATGCAGTGCTTGTGGTAATGCGCTGCAGACTGCGTCGGGACTGTGACGGGATGAAAATTCCGGCACAACATGACACAGTAAGTGTAAAAAGCCCCTTTGACTTGAATTGCTGTTGTGTTACCCTACGATACAACAGGGTAATGCAATGCACACTTGTAATGCAAGCATAAAAGAGGCTTTAACCACTTGCCGACCTCACACTCATACCGTGCGGCGGCAAAGTGGTAGCTGGAGGACCAGCGACGCACATCTGCGTCGCCAGGTGCCTCCCTAATTAATCAGGAAAGGCCGTTTCCTGTTAGATCACGGAGCGGGTCTTCGTGAATAGCCTGCGAGCTGCTGATCGCGGCTCGCAGACTAAATGTAAATGCAGGAGGCATTTGTCTCCTTTGTTTACATTGAACGGCGCTGCTGCTACAGCAGCGCCGTGAGGCAGATCGGTGATCCCCGGCCAATCAGCAGCCGGGGATCGCCGCCATGTGACAGAGGACAGCCTGTCACAGGCTGCACAGGACGAATAGCGTCCTGTGCAGCCCCAATCGCCAGGGGTGAGAGGGAGGAGAGGGAGGGGGGGAATTTCACCGCGGAGGGGGGCTTTGAGGTGCCCCCCCCGCAACTAGCCTGCACGCAGGAGCGATCAGACCCCCCCTGCACATCATCCCCATAGGGGGGAAAAAGGGGGGTGATCTGATCGCTCTGCCTGCAACCTGATCTGTGCTGGGGGCTGCAGAGCCCACCCAGCACAGATCATAAAAAAACAAGCTGGTCCTTAAGGGGGGGGGGGGGGGTAAAGGCTGAGTCCTCAAGTGGTTAAGCAAAACACTTAGAGCAGAAACATAATCAGCTTGTCTAAATCATAATTTAAAACCATAATTGTCAAATGTCTTGCTGTCATAAGAAAATGTTCAGAATAGTATAGCACACAGTAAATCAAAGTCCACAGTATGGATAGTGTTCTCAGTGTTATCCTCAGTGTGCAGACAAGCCCAAGACAGATATTTTGGCTCACAGTTGGGTGTGATTTGTGCTTTCTAGAAATTGCTGTTGATTCTAAAAGTGCTAGGCTAATTAAAGCACATGGCAGTGAGTTTACAGGAATGTTTGCATTATTGTGGCAGTGGCAGTGATACAATTTTTTGACAGATTATTGGTCCTGAAATTTGTAGAAACTCAGTGGTGCTAGGTGATAAAATGATTGTTAGCCCCTGACCATTTTCCCATCAGGAAAATATCAATTCATTGCTAAACAAGGTGGCTATTGAAAAATGTTTGGCTGCCTTAAAGTGGGATTGTCACCATGAAAATAAAATTTCAACAGCAACAGGTCTGAGTGTATTAAGTGATAAAGATGCTAATCCTGCATTCAAAACTTTTTCTGCTGTTATGGTTTGGAGTTATCACATACCTTAGGAGCACTGGCCCTTTAATTGCCATTGCCATCTGCTGGCAAAACAGTTGCATGCCGGAGGGCCTTTTATCTAAAATATAATTCTCCTCTTCCCTTTATTTCCCCCTCCTTCTAATGACATAAGACAGTGCACTTCCTAGTATAGACCTCAGTGGGAGTGTCGGAAGACTCTGGTAGGAGGACCGGTAACAAATACACAATTAGCAAGAGGAGAAAAAAAAGAGTGAAGGAGGAAATGGAAGGATTAGCTTCATTCAAAGGTAACCAAAATGGAAACTGTCTAGAATAGGATTATCTGCTTTTCCTTTATAAAATTCACAGGAATCATAATGCGGACAGTGCTATACATCTGTTATGTTAGTAGAACTAGTATTTATCTACTTATGTATGTGTTGTTTATTTCTAGGTTAGCATGGGTGTCACTTGTTCTTTAAGAGAAGCAATAGAGTGTTGTACCATGTTAGCCATCAGTAAAAGCAAGACGTTTTGAATCAGGTTGATACCATGTATTGGCTTTGAGATAAATTAACAGTAAGCTTTCCGCTAATAATAAGCCTTCATCGGACTTGGTTCCTGCATATACTGATGATATATATGATATTCATGTGCCAATGAAGCAATAAATTGAAGCAATTTGCATCTTCAAACGGTGTGCTAACCTGGATTTTCAACTTTCTGGTTCCTGCATATACTGACAAAATGTAGAAAAACATATCTTATATATACTGACATACAGCGGAGAAACATTCTTTAGCAGACATATATAAATGCAATTAGATGCCTTACTTGTCACTTCAGGAGGCTTTCACAGGCATCTTGGCTAAATAGATTAGATCAACAGTATCTCAAAATCTAAAATAACACAAACTCTGGGTGATGGGGAGACATCGTAAATCCCGAGGTAAAACGTGACTGGGCTGACTACATGCACCACTAGTTCTAAGCTAAAGATAACTGTGGCATTTAAAACCATCTTCCCAGCACATGAAATAAAAGAGAGGCCTAGTGCACACCAAAAAACTCTAGCAGATCCGCAAAATGCTAGCAGATTTTGAAACGCTTTTTCTTCTTTTTCTGTAGTGTTTCAGCTAGCATTTTGTGGTTTTGTGAAGCGTTTTTGGTGTAGTAGATTTCATGTATTGTTACAGTAAAGCTGTTACTGAACAGCTACTGTAACAAAAACGCCTGCAAAACCGCTCTGAAGTGCCGTTTTTCAGAGCGGTTTGCGTTTTTCCTATACTTAACATTGAGGCAGAAACGCCTCCGCAATCCAAAATCTGCAGCAGCCCGGGAGTATGCGTTTCCGCTCTGGTGTGCACCACCCCATTGAAATACATTACCCAAGCGGAGCCGCACCGGCAAGCGGATCGCAAACCGCAGCCGAACCGCTCTGGTGTGCACTAGGCCAAAATGAATAGTGACAGTAAACACCATCTTCCCAGCATATGAAACAAAAAATGAAAAGATAGAAAAAATAAAAAGAATTGTGGCATTTAAAACCCATCGTAACAGCACAAAAAATTAGAGTGCTTGTTTAAACTTCTTCTACAGTTTTGAACCAATGTATAAATGTTCTTGTGTTAGTCTCACTTTTTCTGATTTGCAGCCACCCATTAATACAGTGACGAGAAAATGTGTCCAGGTAAACAAAAGTGTGTGGGTAATGGGAGGTCAGTAAATTTTGTAATATCCTTTTTTTCTGCTGTTAATAGTATACCTGCTGTGATGGTTCATGCGATCACGTACAGTTCATCCTGTTTCTCCCACATACATTCCTTTGGGGCATTTTGCACACATAATCAGGTATACCAGATTTGATTTATCTACGGTAATCTGGTATACCTGATTATGTGTGCAAAATGCCCCAAAGTAATTTATGGCTTGCACTTTGTATTCCTGTTGTGTACCTGGTATTGGCATCCTCTTGGTGGAGTGGATGTGTTTACAGGTCTCACATCTTTTTACTTGGCACGGGAATGTTCCATTCTGTTCTAGCCTATTTAAGTCACTCCTGACATTCATCTGTTTAAGATTAGGTGGCTGCCGGAATGGCAGAAGAGGAGCTTCAGGGAAATTGGGAATATCTTTCTTAGTCTCTGATCCTTGTGTAGAACTTGCGTAGAACAGGATGAAGTTCTTTTTCAATCTTTCTTAAGATTTCTAGGTGTGGGTTGTAGGTGACCACAGCTCTCTTCCTGGTTTTGCTTGTACTCCAGGAGCTGAGTCCTAGGGATGTTGTTAGCATTCTTGATTTGGGTCTCAGCTATTAGAGGATTGTGTCTCTGTTTAACCCTCCTGGCGGTATGCAGTTTCTTAGGCTGCGTCCGCAGGAGGGATTTTTTGAATTAAATTTGTTGTATTCGTTGTAGCTAGCACTAGGCTAGCTACAATTGTTCCCCAAGTCCCACC
Organism: Hyperolius riggenbachi; assembly: GCF_040937935.1. Lineage (NCBI taxonomy): Eukaryota > Metazoa > Chordata > Amphibia > Anura > Hyperoliidae > Hyperolius > Hyperolius riggenbachi. The sequence continues at coordinate 193,214,938 of NC_090647.1, read as the reverse complement.
GCACCCTTCTGATCCCCTTGATCGCTGCCGCTATACTTTACCTAGCCGTGATCCCGCGAGAGCCGCAGCCTCCCCAATGTGCTTCAGTCGTTGCTATGGCGATGATCGGACATGACATCATCGACGTCATGCGCAATCCCGATCCTCCCTATAGCAAAGCCTGGCACTGATTGGAAAGGCTGTGCCATCGCGGGATCCCTGGGGGGTACGTATAACGGCGGCAATCAGGGGGGAACGGTAGAGAGCGGAGGGACTTGGGGGGCAATGCTAGCTAGCGAACTGCTAGCTACAATGGATAAAACTATTTTTATTATGTGGCTTAGCTTGAAAATATAGGCTTGTGAAATTGTATACTTGACACCAATCCTCTACCCATGTTTATTTGTTTGCGTAATTTTATACACAAGCTCACCTGTGTAATGATGCATATGATTGTAATCCCCATCACTACGACCAGTGGGTGCAGGAAAAGGTTTGAACTACGGAGGCTCAGTCTGAGTGCCCCTGGAATCTCGCCAGAAACCTTCTCCACCAGGTCAGACTGGAACTCATCTGATTATATTTGTGTTCAACCTCTGTCAACTTTCCTTAATCATGGTGAAATATCACCTCTAATTTAATGTTATGTTTGTTTAAGCTTTTTAACAAAGTGTTGTCTTGTGTCAAAACCTGTACCCATTTATCCCATGGTGTGTTACCCAGTACGTCCCCCTTGTAAGATCAAACTTGTCTGAACAATTATGAAAATGTACAATGATTGGACGTCATGTTAAAAAAACAAACTTTTCCTTCAGCCACTGGAAATATTGGTTTGGCTTCAGGGCAGATCTTTTGAATGGCTGCTGTGCATTCGGTGCTATTAAGCCAGCAGGCTTCATCACTAAATCTGACTTGTCCTGGCAAACACAGGTACTTATCTGAAAATTGCCAGCACGATGACAAGTCCACTTGTTTTACTTCTCCGTCGAGCACCACAAAATGCTGACCTCTCAGGTCATGGTGTAAGACATGCGTGGATGAAACAGGTGTCCCCAGGGACACCACTGGAAAAACTAACTGGGTATTTCCATCAGTTGGAACCAAGGAAGTAGTGGTGCATAAAGAACTGTCGCACCCCATCCACCTGTTCACCCATGCATCTCTGTGTATCCATGCAAAAGATCCCTCCCCAGGAAAATCGATAAATCTCTTCTTTTCAAGTCTCAGTTGTAAAGGAGTTTTACCTTCTGATAAGGCTTGAGCCATTATCTTGAAATCTGCCGTTAACTCAGTCTGCATGGATATACTGTGAATGCTATTTCCCATGCAGCACCCTTACCATGTGCAATCATCTTTTGGAGAATTGTTTGAATGTGCCTTTGAGTGTACCCCTGAACCTTATAGGTGTTGTGTGTTAGCTGTTCCAAAACCATGTTCAGATGACGCTGGGTACCCACATTCTGCTGTCCCAATGTGCCTAATGACCTATTTTTAGTCCCATCACCCTTTTATTATAGAGAGTCACTGGTGTGCTACCTGATGTATCCCAGGATTCTACCTCTCTACTGCAAAATGTCCCCTGATCCATGAAACTAACATCCCATGCTAACCCCTGTGGCCCCTCTCCCCAGAAGAATATGGATGGTACTCTCTCTTCAGGGAAATTGATTAGCATATCAATGACAAACGCTATATCCAACTGTCCTGATTGGACCTTCGCCCCCCCTTATGTCCTGAGGCAAAATACGTACCTTCGGTCGGGAAGAATGTACTCTCTGCAATCTTTCTTAAGAGTACCTGGTCACTTAACCATCTAACATGAGTGGCTAATTGGCTGTAGATATGGACTGTGTAGTATTGTGTCATATTGTGACCCGTGTAGGGAGGATGATGTTACCTGTGTTGGCTCTCCCTTTTCTGGGATTGCTCTCCCCACCCTCTCTGTCACCTGAAAATGTGGCTGGATCTCGATTCTTACTTCTTGTTCCGAGAACCAAAACCCTTCTGCTTTCCAGCCTTTACGTGTGTATAGTTGTTTCAGAGACACCCTCTGTTTCTTGCTCCAGAGTGTGATATTGTTCCCTGCCTCTCTCCTGGAGGGGCAGTGACGCTTACTGCTCGTTCCTCTCTAGTCTAAAACTATCTCAATCCGGAGAACCAAGACAAGGTAACCCTGTACCACACACTTCCCCTTTTGCATATACCCATTGTAGTGCAATGTACCTTTTAACCAGACTTTGGATCGGCGTGTGGGCCGGGAGAGCATGACATTCAGGAGTAGCATTGAGCTTCCGTTAATATCATTCTTCCAGCACACCTGACCCTTCATACCTTTTGCCACCATTGTGCCATGAAATTGTCTTCCATCTGGCACCAATGATCCTTTTCTCATACCCGACTTGGTCCGTACTGACCAATCTGAGGGTAGTGCAAAAGGATCAGTACCTTTTTCTCCAAACATGAACATGCTTGGGCATTGTGTTCTCATTAACCCCTCATTGTCCATGAGAATGTCTTCTCTTCTCCTCGGTCTCCTAGGACGACATGGCAACCTATGATCTGATCACCATCAGCACGGTACTATTCATTATTATAGCACCTCCTTGGGAAAGAAAAACATATGCACTTTGGATTATGCTTTGCACAGACAGTGTCTTTAGTCTCTGTCCAATATTGGAAAACTCGTTCTTTTCCACTGCAGGATTGGCTGGAAACATTTGCTCATCCGACTGACATCTCCATCTCTGCCTCTGCTGCCAGTAATTCAGCTTTCTCGATTCCATATTTGCCAAACTCCTGAATCAGAAATCCAACCAAATCAATTCTTATTAATGATTCACGTTTAGCCTTACTGCTCCAATCTCAATTGTACAACTTAGATTGATCAATGTATATCATGATTGATCTCGTTTCTGTGTAGTTCTTTTGAACTTTGTTAACTTTTTGATGATGGGAAGGCTCTGAAGCTCTCTCCCTTACTTTATGTACCACAACATAAGTACTTATCTTGTTACAATGTGCTTCCCTCGAATCTCACCTTTTGAAGCACTGACCTCCACATCCCCCCTGTACATACTTCGGTCGCCATGCCGACCGCAGTTTGCACTGAGTAGGGACCATCTGCCCACTGCTGCTGCTCGCAGTTGAGCTTGCAATGGACTTATCTAGGACTTCATATATCGCAACCAGCTCTGCCGGAAGTCCTATTTGTGAACCCAATTGTCATTGCTACTACCTCTGTACTTGCCCCAAAAACAAACACGGCTACCTCCTGTAGGAAGGTGTGCTTTCTATTTTACCTAAGCAGAACCCCATCCAGGGATTCGCATAACAGTTTACTACAACTGCATGCAAGTCTCTGACTCCTGACTGTGTAAAGGGATCCTAGAATAGACATAGGACTACTACCCCACAAATACACTGTCACTCTATACACGGCAATCTTGCCCCTTGGACTGCTGTCAGTCTTGTGCATTGTATGAACCCTTAGTACGAGCTGGAAGAAGAAAAAAATTACCTTTTGACCAATCTGCAGATGCAAAAACCACACAAACTGCCCAGCCTTGACCTCTGTCAAACTCCGGCTTTGTCTCAGACAAAATCCGAAAACGCTTACCACTCTGCAAACGTTCTGATGGACAGCTTGATTGGTCAACTCTTTTTCTTTATTATTTTTTCTTTTTTCCATTGCTCTGTACCCTCTTATCCCCCTGACCTCTTTCGGGGAACTCATGTTACATGTGAATCAAATCACTACAGGCACCCCCCTGATATGACTCAGGGAGCTGCTTCCTATTTATCCAGTAGCCATCTGACAGCTACTGCATATAACCCCTGCTGATATTCCTGTACACAAACGATGACCACACTCCATGATTTCACATCCCAGGCTGTCCTGCTCATTAGGGTGTATTCTGCATCAGCCCAGCACAGCAGAGGAATCAGCCCACCTATGGGTGGTACCATTCCCACAGGCCTGGCTAGATTTCCTACGCTCTCTTCCCTCACCCCACCTCCCTCCTGAGAGCGGTGGTGAGGGTTTGTCCCTGGACTCAGCAGACTCTTCCCAATAAAGCGTCATGACTGCCTGGGATCCGCCCCCGAAGTCAGAGGTACCATTTTCTGGAATATCAGACAAAAATGGCCATTTCCCATAGCAATGCCCTCTACAAATTAGGAGAGAAAAAACCTACAGAAAAACTGCTTGACACATTAGCATATCACATTGCAACAATACAACTTAATGTTACACACAGCTGAGAAGAGAAACCCTAGAGTCAGGAAAAAACATAATAAGATAAAACAGCACTTTCCGGAAATCCACACACACATAACCGTAATCACCCCTCCCACAAGAAAGGAAGGGGGAAATCTTACAGCTGTTAACAAATTTCCACAAAAATGAAACAATGAAACCTTGCTAAACGAAACCAAATATTCCTTCCTGAGGAATGCGAAGCTGCGAAGCGAGGGAGCTCACAAAACAGATAACTCATAGAAAAGAAAAAAATGTTCCCGCTGCAGTGCACGGCCTAACTAAACACTAGAAAAAAAAAGTCAAACTTTTACCATTTAAACTGACACGTAAGCATTGAAACTTTGCAGAATGTCAAAGAAAAAATCCAAACACTGTTTCAGCTCTCAGTTCAGTCTCTCTCTCCCAAAATCTGCCCCCCCCCCCTCACCCCCCCATCCACTGACAACTAACGGGAGGGGTAAATGCTGCCCACAGAGAGCGTGCGAGAGATAGAGAGAACGAAGGAGAGAGAAAATAAAAAAACAAAACACATTATCCTAATACACTTTGCAGACTTCAGCCACAGCCCCCCCCCCCCCCTCCCCGGTTTCTGCTGCTGGGGGACGACGCGCTGTTTAAGAGAGAAGGAAAATGTACTCGCCTTGTCAAGACTTCTTGCGTCACATGGCCTCTGTACCAGAGACGAGCTCTGAGTCTTCTTCCCAGCATTCTTGGCAGTTTTCTCACAGGCATCCGATGCGCTGAAGCTCCTAGGATCTGCCCAAACTCTTTTCCTTGGACAACTTCACCTGTGTGTACACAGTCACAGGCCGCACACATCAGCACCTGCCGCTGGGAAATCTCCAGACTCACTCCACACTGTGCTTATCTCCTCTTGATAAGCTTTTCACTTCTCGTCTCTGGCCTCCGTAGCCCGCCCTTAATGGTTACAGCTCAGCTCTGAGCTTCTCCTGTTCTATTGTGCTTGCTTCACAGGGATGTAAGTCACTGCTTCAAGAAGTCTTAATTAGACTGACTCTTGTGCACACCTGGATCACCAATCATCGATCTGGGATCGGCCTAGGGTTTCAGGCACCAACTGTAAGAATCTATACGTTGGTTGCAATTGGCAACAGCACAACACACCTTTTATTCCGGCACCAGCAACTCATTCGAGCTGCAACTCACAGCGACAGCATACAGGAGATAGAGCGGAGACAGCCACCTTCACCTTTCAAGGGGTTTATTCAGCAACCAGGCATCTTGTGTTACATGTTCATTTCTTCAGAGTATAAACAGTCTTTCCTATGTCCTATGTACATCACATATATTTACAGCATACAGACATGAAGCTAGTATTCTAACTAGGAAGCGTAGAGAGCAGGATAGCATGCAGAAGACGAAGTGAAGTAAAGTAGTCTCTGCCATCCTGTCTTCCTATTTTATATGAACATCAAAGAGTTAAATTCTGACATCACCCGAGCCATACCCCCAAGCCTACAATTTGCGGGCATGGGCATGAGACCCACATCATCATCTAATATACCAGTGCTTTATAACCTAGTTGCGAAGAATGAAATGTTTTCCAAATAACTGCGCTTTGTTTACCGTTTCGTCGCCTAACAGTTGGTACAGTTAGACCTGATAACCCAATATGTGTCCTTCTAGAGCAGGGATGTCAAACTGGTCCTACGAGGGCCGAGATCCTCACACATTTTTTACACAGCTCAAATGAATTGATGGGTCTGACTCAGGATAGGTGTGGTCCATCAGGTATAACACATTCCTTTCTTTCTCAGTCCATCCTAAACACTGGCATGGATCTGGCCTTCCAGGCCTGGAGTTCGACACATGTGTTCTAGAGGAACATGTTCTTGTAAATGACTGCATAATTTCTCTCTGAGAAACTATGCTTAACCACTTGAGGACCTAGGGCTTTCTACCCCTTAAGGACCGGCCACTTTTTTTCCATTCAGACCACTGCAGCTTTCACGGTTTATTGCTCGCTCATACAACCTACCACCTAAATGAATTTTGGCTCCTTTTCTTGTCACTAATAAAGCTTTCTTTTGGTGCTATTTGATTGCTCCTGCGATTTTTACTTTTTATTATATTCATCAAAAAAGACATGATTTTTGGCAAAAAAATGATTATTTAACTTTCTGTGCTGACATTTTTCAAATAAAGTAAAATTTCTGTATACATGCAGCGCGAAAAATGTGGACAAACATGTTTTTGATAAAAAAACCCCATTCAGTGTATATTTATTGGTTTGGGTAAAAGTTATAGCGTTTACAAACTATGGTGCAAAAAGTGAATTTTCCCATTTTCAAGCATCTCTGACTTTTCTGACCCCCTGTCATGTTTCATGAGGGGCTAGAATTCCAGGATAGTATAAATACCCCCCAAATGACCCCATTTTGGAAAGAAGACATCCCAAAGTATTCACTGAGAGGCATAGTGAGTTCATAGAAGATATTATTTTTTGTCACAAGTAAGCGGAAAATGACACTTTGTGAGAAAAAAAAAAAAAGTTTCCATTTCTTCTAACTTGCGACAAAAAAAAATGAAATCTGCCACGGACTCACCATGCCCCTCTCTGAATACCTTGAAGGGTCTACTTTCCAAAATGGGGTCATTTGTGGGGTGTGTTTACTGTCCTGACATTTTGGTGGGTGCTAAATTGTAAGCACCCCTGTAAAGCCTAAAGGTGCTCATTGGACTTTGGACCCCTTAGCGCAGTTAGGCTGCAAAAAAGTGCCACACATGTGGTATTGCCGTACTCAGCAGAAGTAGTATAATGTGTTTTGGGGTGTATTTTTACACATACCCATGCTGGGTGGGAGAAATATCTCTGTAAATGACAATTTGTTAATTTTTATAACACACAATTGTCCATTTACAGAGATCTTTCTCCCACTCAGCATGGGTATGTGTAAAAATACACCACAAAACACATTATACTACTTCTCCTGAGTACGGCGATACCACATGTGTGGCACTTTTTTGCACCCTAACTGCGCTAAAGGGCCCAAAGTCCAATGAGTACCTTTAGGATTTCACAGGTCATTTTGAGAAATTTCGTTTCAAGACTACTCCTCACGGTTTAGGGCCCCTAAAATGCCAGGGCAGTATAGGAACCCCACAAATGACCCCATTTTAGAAAGAAGACACCCCAAGGTATTCCGTTAGGAGTATGGTGAGTTCATAGAAGATTTTATTTTTTGTCAAAAGTTAGCGGAAAAAGACACTTTGTGAAAAAACACAATTAAAATCAATTTCCGCTAACTTGTGACAAAAAATAAAATCTTCTATGAACTCGCCATACTACTAACGGAATATCTTGGGGTGTCTTCTTTCTAAAATGGGGTCATTTGTGGGGTTCCTATACTGCCCTGGCATTTTAGGGGCCCTAAACCGTGAGGAGTAGTCTTGAAACGAAATTTCTCAAAATGACCTGTGAAATCCTAAAGGTACTCATTGGACTTTGGGCCCTTTAGCGCAGTTAGGGTGCAAAAAAGTGCCACACATGTGGTATCGCCATACTCGGGAGAAGTAGTACAATGTGTTTTGGGGTGTATTTTTACACATACCCATGCTGGGTGGGAGAAATACCTCTGTAAATGGACAATTGTGTGTAAAAAAATCAAAAGATTGTCATTTACAGAGGTATTTCTCCCACCCAGCATGGGTATGTGTAAAAATACACCCCAAAACACATTATACTACTTCTCCCGAGTACGTCAATACCACATGTGTGGCACTTTTTTGCACCCTAACTGCACTAAGGGGCCCAAAGTCCAATGAGTAACTTTAGGATTTCACAGGTCATTTTTGTTTCAAGACTACTCCTCGCGGTTTAGGGCCCCTAAAATGACAGGGCAGTATAGGAACCCCACTAATGACCCCATTTTAGAAAGAAGACACCCCAAGGTATTCCGTTAGGAGTATGGTGAGTTCATAGAAGTTTTTATTTTTTTGTCACAAGTTAGCGGACATTGATTTTAATAGTTTTTTTTCACAAAGTGTCATTTTCCGCTAACTTGTGACAAAAAATAAAATCTTCTATGAACTCACCATACTCCGTACAGAATACCTTTGGGTGTCTTCATTCTAGAATGGGGTCATTTGTGGGGTTCCTATACTGCCCTGGCATTTTAGGGGCCCTAAACCGTGAGGAGTAGTCTTGAAACCAAATGTCGCAAAATGACCTGTGAAATCCTAAAGGTACTCATTGGACTTTGGGCCCCTTAGCGTACTTAGGGTGTAAAAAAGTGCCACACATGTGGTACCGCCGTACTCAGGAGAAGTAGTATAATGCGTTTTGGGGTGTATTTTTACACATACCCATGCTAAGTGGGAGAAATATCTCTGTAAATGACAATTGTTTGATTTTTTTACACACAATTGTCCATTTACATAGAAATTTCTCCCACCCAGCATGGGTATGTGTAAAAATACACCCCAAAACACATTATACTACTTTTCCTGAGTACGGCGGTACCACATGTGTGACACTTTTTTGCAGCCTAGGTGCGCTAAGGGGCCCAACGTCCTATTCACAGATCATTTTGAAGCATTTGTTTTCTAGACTACTCCTCGCGGTTTAGGGGCCCTAAAATGCCAGGGCAGTATAGGAACACCACAAGTGACCCCATTTTAGAAAGAAGACACCCCAAGGTATTCTGTTAGGTGTATGGCGAGTTCATAGAAGATTTTATTTTTTGTCACAAGTTAGTGAAAAATGACACTTTGTGAAAAAAAACCAATAAAAATTAATTTCCGCTAACTTTTGACAAAAAATAAAATCTTCTATGAACTCGTCATACACCTAACAAAATACCTTGGGGTGTCTTTTTTTCTAAAACGGGGTCACTTGTGGGGTTCCTATACCGCCCTGGCATTTTACAGGCCCAAAACCGTGAGTAGTCTGGAAACCAAATGTCTCAAAATGACTGTTCAGGGGTATAAGCATCTGCAAATTTTGATGACAGGTGGTCTATGAGGGGGCGAATTTTGTGGAACCGGTCATAAGCAGGGTGGCCTTTTAGATGACAGGTTGTATTGGGCCTGATCTGATGGATAGGAGTGCTAGGGGGGTGACAGAAGGTGATTGATGGGTGTCTCAGGGGGTGGTTAGAGGGGAAAATAGATGCAATCAATGCACTGGGGAGGTGATCGGAAGGGGGTCTGAGGGGGATCTGAGGGTTTGGCCGAGTGATCAGGAGCCCACACGGGGCAAATTGGGGCCTGATCTGATGGGTAGGTGTGCTAGGGGGTGACAGGAGGTGATTGATGGGTGTCTCAAGGTGTGATTAGAGGGGGGAATAGATGCAAGCAATGCACTGGCGAGGTGATCAGGGCTGGGGTCTGAGGGCATTCTGAGGGTGTGGGCGGGTGATTGAGTGCCCTAGGGGCAGATAGGGGTCTAATCTGATAGGTAGCAGTGACAGGGGGTGATTGATGGGTAATTAGTGGGTGTTTAGGGTAGAGAATAGATGGAAACACTGCGCTTGGGTGGTGATCTGATGTCGGATCTGCGGGCGATCTATTGGTGTGGGTGGGTGATCAGTTTGCCCGCAAGGGGCAGGTTAGGGGCTGATTGATGGGTGGCAGTGACAGGGGGTGATTGATGGGTGGCAGTGACAGGGGGTGATTGTGGGTGATAGGTGATTGGCAGGTGATTGACAGGTGATCAGTGGGTTATTACAGGGAAGGACAGATGTAAATATTGCACTAGCGAATTGATAAGGGGGGGTCTGAGGGCAATCTGAGCGTGTAGGCGGGTGATTGGGTGCCCGCAAGGGGCAGATTAGGGTCTGATCTGATGGGTAACAGTGACAGGTGGTGATAGGGGGTGATTGATGGGTAATTAGTGGGTGTTTAGAGGAGAGAATAGATGTAAACGCTGCGCTTGGGTGGTGATCTGATGTCGGATCTGCGGGCGATCTATTTGTGTGGGTGGGTGATCAGATTGCCCGCAAGGGGCAGGTTAGGGGCTGATTGTTGGGTGGCAGTGACAGGGGGTGATTGATGGGTGATAGGTGATTGGCAGGTTATTGACAGGTGATCAGTGGGTTATTACAGGGAAGGACAGATGTAATTAATGCACTGGCGAATTGATAAGGGGGGGGGGGGGGGGTCTGAGGGCAATCTGAGCGTGTGGGCGGGTGATTGGGTGCCCGCAAGGGGCAGATTAGGGTCTGATCTGATAGGTAACAGTGACAGGTGGTGATAGGGGGTGATTGATGGGTGATTGATGGGTAATTAGTGGGTGTTTAGAGAAGATAACAGATGTAAACGATACATTTGGGAGGTAATCTGACGGCGGGTTTGCGGGCGATCTAATGGTTTGGGTGGGTGATCAGATTGCCCGCAAGGGGCAGGTTAGGGGCTGATTGATGGGTGGCAGTGACAGGGGGTGACAGGGGGTGATTGATGGGTGATAGGTGATTGGCAGGTGATTGACAGGTGATCAGTGGGTTATTACAGGGAAGAACAGATGTAATTAATGCACTGGTGAATTGATAAGGGGGGGTCAGAGGGCAATCTGAGCGTGTGGGCGGGTGATTGGGTGCCCGCAAGGGGCAGATTAGGGTCTGATCTGATAGGTAAAAGTGACAGGTGGTGATAGGGGGTGATTGATGGGTGATTGATGGGTAATTAGTGGGTGTTTAGAGGAGAGAATAGATGTAAACAATGGATTTGGGAGGTGATCTGATGTCGGATCTGCGGGCGATCTATTGGTGTGGGGGGGTGATCAGATTGCCCGCAAGGGGCAGGTTAGGGGCTGATTGATGGGTGGCAGTGACAGGGGGTGATTGATGGGTGATTGACAGGTGATTGATGGGTGATTGACAGGTGATTGACAGGTGATTGACAGGTGATCAGGGGGATAGATGCATACAGTAAACAGGGGGGGGGGGGTCTGGGGGGGGGTCTGGGGAGAATCTGAGGGGTGGGGGTGATCAGGAGGGGGCAGGGAGCAGGGGGGGGATAAAAAAAAAATAGCGTTGACAGATAGTGACAGGGAGTGATTGATGGGTGATTAGGGGGGTGATTGGGTGCAAACAGGGGTCTGGGGGGTGGGCAGGGGGGGGGGGTCTGATGGGTGCTGTGGGCGATCTGGGGCAGGGGGGGTAAAAAATCAGTGTGCTTGGTGCAGACTAGGGTGGCTGCAGCCTGCCCTGGTGGTCCCTCGGACACTGGGACCACCAGGGCAGGAGGCAGCCTGTATAATACACTTTGTAAACATTACAAAGTGTATTATACACTTTGTATGCGGCGATCGTCGGGTTAACATCCCGCCGGCGCTTCCGTATGGCCGGCGGGATGTTGCGGCGGGTGAGCGGCGCCAGGCGGAGGCAGAGGATCGCGTCACGGATGACGCGATCGCTCCGCCCATGCCCCTACAAGGACCGCCGCCATTTGTCAATACGGCGGTCCTTGCGGGGTGCACTTCCCGGCCGCCAATTGTACATACGGCGGTCGGGAAGTGGTTAAAGAGACCCTGCATCTCAAGTCTTTACTACATTTTAGTACCTGAGGCCCAGAATTCAAGTATACTTACATTCTAACATACTGCAGTGTACGGTTGCTAAGGACCCACTGCTGGCTATACTCCATAAACCTTCTCGTGCAGGCAGTATCCCACAGAATGCATTTGTGGCACAGGTCTGTAATGTGGCTATAGACCTCCTGGTCATGTAATAGAGGTCTTGGTCCCTCCCCAAGCTTTGCTCCTTAGGAAAACGAAACTGATATACAAAATGGTACAGCGGACTCACTCTCTTTTGCAACACCCTCTAAAGTTGTGTGACATTTGGGACTATTGGTCAGCCTGGTCTGGCTTAAATTTGTAACTTGTAGTATTGTATGGTAAATGATGTGTTTGGCTTGCACAAGGACTCCAGGCTTTGTTAGAATTTCTGTCTTTATATATTATAGCTTTATTTGCTGCTTTAACACACACAATCCTTCCTGCCTTTTGGGTACAAGTCCCCCTGTACAATGTTTTCCTGGGTACACAATTAATTTCAAGCTTCTGTCATAGGGCCTTTTCAATTCCCTTTTTCTCCTAAGTTTTCTCTTAGGAGATATTTTTTCATCATCTGTTTAAAATAGCTTTTCAGCACTCTGCAATTGAAAAAGTACCATAAGCACTGACAACATTATTCTAGATGTTTTCTAGCTTGCTGCTGGCTCCAAAAATATATTTTATTGATAAGGTGTGAAAATATCAACTAGGAGAAAACTTTGTAGAAAAAGTGACTTGATTTAGGGCCATAGTCACTGTCTTGGTTGTTACTTTAAATAGACACTTAAGCCAGAAAAAAAACCGAGTTTTACTCATCTGGGGCTTCTACCAGCCCCTGCAGCAGTCCTGTGCCCTCGCAGCCACTCAATAATCCTCTGGTCCCCCGCTGCCAGCTAGCTTCATTTTTGCCGACAGGTCCGTCAGGACTGGCCTCGCGCACCTTTTTCCGCATTCCCATCGTGTAATTAGCGCTATTGCTGACCGCAACGCGCACAAAAATACGCGTTGCCGCATTACGAACGCATAGATATGCTGCAACGCGTTGCGGCCCGCAATAGCACTAATTGCAGTCGGGAATGCGGAAAAAGATACGCGTGGCCAGTCCTGACGGGCCTGTCGGCAGAAACGAAACTAGCTGGCAGTGGGGGACCAGAGGATTATGAGTGGCTGTGAGGGCACAGGGCTGCTGCAGGGGGCTGGTAGAAGCCCCAGGTGAGTAAAACTTTACTCAACTCAAAAAAAAAAATTTCTGACTTAACCTCCTTGCCGGTTATCCCGAACTCAGTTCGGGGTAACCTGCGCAGGAGGATTTCTCAGGCCCCGCTGGGCCGATTTGCATAATTTTTTTTTGTAACAAGCAGCTAGCACTTTGCTAGCTGCTTGTAACTTCCGCTCGCCGCTGCTCGCCGTCGATCCGCCGCAATCTGCCGCGCCGAGTCGCTCCCCCCCGCCCCAGACCCCTGCACTGCCTGGCCAATCAGTGCCAGGCAGCGTTGAGGGGCGGATCGGGATTCCCTATAACGTCCTGACGTCCATGACGTCGGTGACGTCATCCCACCCCATCGCCATGGTGACCGGGGAAGCCCTGCAGGAAATCCCGCAGGCTATCATGTAGCGAGCCCTAGGCTCGCTACATGATTTAAAAAAAAAAAAAAAAAAAAAAAAACCTCCTGCGCTGCCTCCTTGCCGGAGGGACTCCGAGCTCATGTAAAAAATAAAAGTTGTACTCACCCGGGGCTTTTTCCAGCCCAGTGCTGGTCGGGAGGTCCCACGACGGCGTCCTGGCTCCTCTCCTACTCCCCGCTCCGGAATGGCTGACTGGCCGCAGCCCTGGCGACACTCGGCCGAGTGTCGGGCTACTCCTTTACTCCTTCCGCGTATGACGCGGCTGACGTCACACGCGGGCCGCCTCGCGTCATCACGGCGGCCGGCGTGGCAGTACCGTGCATGCGCGCTTTAATCGTGCATGCGCAGTACTTTCACGCCGGCCGCCGTGATGACGAGAGGTGGCCGGCGTGTGACGTCGTGAGCTCGGAGTCCCTTTAAGGTTCACTTTAAGGCAACACATACTTACAGAGCCATACTAATCACATTTACAGACAGTGTCTGTTTGAGGCTGAAATGGCTTTCATCAGTGCAAGGCAACTACAGATCATTTTAATCATATTATATTGGGGTTGATTTATACCGGCACATTTATACAGGCACATAGAAAGTTGGAGCAAAAGTGGAGCAACGGCTTACAGCAGCCAATGAGAATTTTTGTTTCATTTAACATCTAAAACTTATTTAGTTGCTCCAATTTTCTTTGTGTCTACTCTATAAATTAGCCCCGCAAGGCGCGTATGTATAAAAGCAGCTATCAGTAAAAAGGGTGCTGGATACAGCTGTTATTCTCATTTTGCAGCTGGTAAAATGGGCGCCAAGAAATGCCATAGAATACTGGTGATTATATTGATATTCTACTATTACTACCTAATTCTCACACTAACTTCTCACCTACTTATGTCATTAAGCTTCCCCCTTTATATGCCTAATGGTGGCCATACATGGTACAATGAAAATGTTCGATTATCCCGTTTATTCGATCTAAATGATCGAATTGAATGAAAGTTGAAAATATTTTTTTTTCGATCAAGAAATTTGAACGATTATCCCGTTTTTTAGAGAAAAATCTGATCGGACATGCTCGAAAAATCGTTATATTCGATCTAACAGAATAATCGAACTAAATTATCTAATCGAAATTTTTTTAAAAAAAATTGTACCTTGTACCTCCTCCTAACCTTTAAACTCCCTACAAACTAGCCACCCTCCACCTTCCTACAACTACTCCTAACACTAATATTTCCCCTATCTATGCCTAACACTAACCTTCCCCCTGATGATGTGTAACACAAACTTCCTGCCACCTTACCCGATTTTAAAGTTGCAATTTACCCAAGTGGCTTTAATGCTGCTAATTAAAACTTCTGTGAAGTCACAATTTACCCCAGCACCTTTATAGGCACTAATTACAGCAACTACAGGTGCTATAAAGAAATAATTTCGCCAAAGCCAGTAAAACCTGCTACATACAGCAGCCATAAAGCTGCAATTTACCGGAGTAGCTGCAATTTACGCGAACAGCCACGACCCAACCTGCTGTAAAGTCGCCAATTAGAACCGCTATAAAGCCATAATTTAACTGAGTGCATATATTATATAGTTAGTACAGTTAATAAGTAGATTTGTATTGCGTTGAATGGGGCGCCAAATTAAAAGGCGCTATTTTTCTATGTCTCTCCACAAGGTTTCCATAGATTCTGTTGTTCTAAGAAAGGACTTCTGTTCCGTGGAGATTATCCGGGAGCGTACAAAATTGTGTGTAATACGTACAGAGCACTTTGCATCAAAGTTCCCTTTGTGGAAAGAGGCTATGCATTGAAAGGGATCTGGAAACATTTTTAGCATCTATAAAAAACAGCAAAATATAAAGGTAAAAAAGAGTTCATATCTAGCAGCAAACAGTTCACAGAAAGGCACTTCTGTGTTCTCAGCTGAAAATATCCTGCTTTTTACTGGGGTCGGATGACATTCAATTGACACCTTTTAACTTCTTTTCTGTGCTCAGAATCTTTATATTTTAGGATTCCCTTTTTTTATGAAAAGTAAAACAATAAATATCCTTTTTCAGAATTCTCTTGGAGATTGTGAAAAAGTTGTAGTTGACAGAGATGATTTCAGGCGAGAAGCCCAAAGTTTAAAGAATAGGCAATCGGGACATTGAAATACTTTTTTTTGCCATTCAGGTTCATTTTATTACATTTCAATATATATTCTAAACAGGGTTCAGGTGCGCTCAGAGTGTCAAGAAAATATATTTCCACCTATCATTGTCTCCCAGTAGAGGAGGACAGGTGAAACATATGTTCTGAGTTTATAATTGCTACTCATCCTTCACAGTCAGACGAGGTCTCCCTGCTGATTTAATGTCCTTTCATACGTGCCCCCAGTTCCTTGCATGTCAAGCTCCAGAGCCTGATCTTTACTTCGAAGCTAATGACAACTGTTCCTGCTAACTTCATCGTATCTTGCCCTCATTCACATTTCCCACATCAGATGGATCATAACCAGCCATGAATCTGCACTGTGTTACGTTGGATAGTGGCCACAGAAATGTAACTATAACATCCATATCAAAGCCTAATTATCAGGGCTGGGACAAGGTCAGACACCAACAGAGGCTGGGCCGCCCAAGTGCGCCCCCCCCCCCCCCCCCCCCAAAAAAAAAAAAAACTTGTGAAGTTTGACTTGAGACACCCCCCATCACTGTGATGGTAAGTTAGATGTAAAAGTCACAACAGAGTCTAACAACATCTAATTCTGGATATCCTGCTACTGTAACATCATCATTTCACTAATGCCAAGCATTGCTTCATACATAAGAGTCCCAGAAATGCAGTTAAGAGATCCTGTAGTGACACATAGCATAATGCAGTGAAGAGGCCCAATAGTGACCTATAGCAGAATGCAGTAAAGAGGTCCTGTAGTGACATATAGCAGAATGCAGCAAAGAGGCCCTGTAGTGACATATAGCAGAATGCAGCAAAGAGGCCCTGTAGTGACATATAGCAGAATGCAGTAAAGAGGTCCTGTAGTGACATATAGCAGAATGCAGCAAAGAGGCCCTGTAGTGACATATAGCAGAATGCAGTAATGAGGTCCTGTAGTGACATATAGCAGAATGCAGTAAAGAGGCCCTGAAGTGACATATAGTAGAATGCAGTAAAGAGGCCCTGTAGTGACATATAGTAGAATGCAGTAAAGAGGCCCTGTAGTGACATATAGTAGAATGCAATAAACAGGCCCTGTAGTGACATATAGTAGAATGCAGTAATGAGGTCCTGTAGTGACATATAGCAGGATGCAGTAAAGAGGCCCTGTAGTGAAATATAGCAGGATGCAGAAAAGAGGCCCAGTAGTGACATATAGCAGAATGCAGTAAAGAGGCCCTGTAGTGACATATAGCAGGATGCAATAAAGAGGCCCTGTAGTGACATATAGCAGGATGCAGTAAAGAGGCTCTGTAGTGACATATAGCAGGATGCAGTAAAGAGGCCCTGTAGTGACATATAGCAGGATGCAGTAAAGAGGCCCTAAAGTGACATATAGTAGAATGCAGTAAAGAGGCCCTGTAGTGACATAAAGCAAAATGCAGTAAAGAGGCCCTGTAGTGACATAAAGCAGACTGCATTAAGAGGCCCTGTGGTGACATAAAGCAGAAAAGTTCCTCTTGCACAGCCAGCCCACCCCTCTCCCCACACGCGCTATGCCTGCACCCATCTACTTGTGACATATAGTAGAATGCAGTAAAGAGGCCCTGTAGTGACATATAGCAGAATGCAGTAAAGAGGTCCTGTAGTGACATATAGTAGAATGCAGTAAAGAGGCCCTGTAGTGACATATAGCAGAATGCAGTAAAGAGGCCCTGTAGTGACATATAGCAGAATGCAGTAAAGAGGCCCTGTAGTGACATATAGCAGGATGCAGTAAAGAGGCCCTGTAGTGACAAAAAGCAGAATGCAGTAAAGAGGCCCTAAAGTGACATATAGTAGAATGCAGTAAAGAGGCCCTGTAGTGACATATAGCAGAATGCAGTAATGAGGCCCTGTAGTGACATATAGCAGAATGCCGTAAAGAGGCCCTGTAGTGACATATAGCAGGATGCAGTAATGAGGTCATGTAGTGACATATAGCAGGATGCAGTAAAGAGGCCCTGTAGTGGCATATAGCAGCATGCAGTAAAGAGGCCGTGTAGTGACATATAGCAGGATGCAGTAATGAGGCCCTGTAGTGACATATAGTAGAATGCAGTAAAGAGACCCTGTAGTGACATATAGCAGAATGCAGTAAAGAGGCCCTGTAGTGACATATAGTAGAATGCAGTAAAAAGGCCCTGTAGTGACATATAGCAGAATGCAGTAAAGAGGCCCTGTAGTGACATATAGCAGGATGCAGTAAAGAGGCATTGTAGTGACATATTGCAGAATGCAGTAAAGAGACCCTGAAGTGACATATAGTAGAAAGCAGTAAAGAGGCCCTGTAGTGACATATAGCAGAATGCAGTAAAGACACTATGTAGTGACATATAGCAGAATGCAGTAAAGAGGCCCTGTAGTGACATATAGCAGAATGCAGTAAAGAGGCCCTGTAGTGACATATAGCAGGATGCAGTAAAGAGGCTCTGTAGTGACATATAGCAGGATGCAGTAAAGAGGCCCTGTAGTGACATATAGCAGGATGCAGTAAAGAGGCCCTAAAGTGACATATAGTAGAATGCAGTAAAGAGGCCCTGTAGTGACATAAAGCAGACTGCATTAAGAGGCCCTGTGGTGACATAAAGCAAAAAAGTTCCTCTTGCACAGCCAGCCCACCCCTCTCCCCACACGCGCTATGCCTGCACCCATCTACTTGTGACATATAGTAGAATGCAGTAAAGAGGCCCAGTAGTGACATATAGCAGAATGCAGTAAAGAGGCCCTGTAGTGACATATAGCAGAATGCAGTAAAGAGGCCCTGTAGTGACATATAGCAGAATGCAGTAAAGAGGCCCTGTAGTGACATATAGCAGGATGCAGTAAAGAGGCCCTGTAGTGACAAAAAGCAGAATGCAGTAAAGAGGCCCTAAAGTGACATATAGTAGAATGCAGTAAAGAGGCCCTGTAGTGACATATAGCAGAATGCAGTAATGAGGCCCTGTAGTGACATATAGCAGAATGCAGTAAAGAGGCCCTGTAGTGACATATAGCAGGATGCAGTAATGAGGTCCTGTAGTGACATATAGCAGGATGCAGTAAAGAGGCCCTGTAGTGACATATAGCAGAATGCAGTAAAGAGGCCCTGTAGTGGCTTATAGCAGCATGCAGTAAAGAGGCCCTGTAGTGACATATAGCAGGATGCAGTAATGAGGCCCTGTAGTGACATATAGTAGAATGCAGTAAAGAGACCCTGTAGTGACATATAGCAGAATGCAGTAAAGAGGCCCTGTAGTGACATATAGCAGAATGCAGTAAAGAGGCCCTGTAGTGACATATAGCAGAATGCAGTAAAGAGGCCCTGTAGTGACATATAGCAGGATGCAGTAAAGAGGCCCTGTAGTGACATATAGCAGAATGCAGCAAAGAGGCTCTGTAGTGACATATAGCAGGATGCAGTAAAGAGACCCTGTAGTGACAAAAAGCAGAATGCAGTAAAGAGGCCCTAAAGTGACATATAGTAGAATGCAGTAAAGAGGCCCTGTAGTGACATATAGCAGAATGCAGTAAAGAGGCCCAGTAGTGACATATAGTAGAATGCAGTAAAGACACCCTGTAGTGAAATATAGCAGAATGCAGTAAAGAGGCCCTGTAGTGACATATAGCAGTATGCAGTAAAGAGGCCCTGTACTAGTGACATATAGCAGAATGCAGTAAAGAGGCCCAGTAGTGACATATAGTAGAATGCAGTAAAGAGGCCCTGTAGTGACATAAAGCAGAATGCAGTAAAGAGGCCCTGTAGTGACATATAGCAGAGTGCAGAAAAGAGGCCCTGCCTGTAGTGACATATAGCAGAGTGCAGAAAAGAGGCCCTGTAGTGACATAAAGCAGAATGCAGTAAAGAGGCCCTACTTACATTATTGATGATGGCTTCCGGCAGTGCTCATCACTACCGCGCATCCCCCGGCTCTCTATTCCTGACGTGATGTCCGCACCTTGTCTCCGCATCTTGTGCCTCCTGGTACTCGATGCTTCCGGTCTCCTGCGCCCCCGCCCGCCGGCTCTCTGTCCCTGCTGTCAGACTTTAGATCAGCGACAAGAGGAGAGACAGACAGGGCACACACTTCCCGCTGGTGCGCTTCAAACGCAGGAAGTGGCTATGACGTCACTTCCACATGTGACGGGTGGATTATTTGCGTACTTGTCTCTCTTCTTGCCGCTAATCTAAAATTTGATGGCAGGGTTCAGGCAGAGAGCGGCGGGCGGGGGCGCAGGAGACCGAAAGCATTTGGCATGGGAGGGTGGCACAAGATGCGGAGAACAGCATGGCCCCCATGGAAAGGAAGGGGCGGCGCGGGGGATCGGAGGAGGCATAGAGGAACAAGCGGCACAAGATGCGAAGGTGGCGGGCAGCATTGGGGCAGGCATGCCCCCCTCTAGATCCGCCACTGCTGCCCGCCTGCCTGAAGTGGAGAGAGTAGCGCTGCCTGGTGGTGGCGTCATCATCACCATGGCAATAGGCGCAGCACGAGTGACAGTCCGCTCTGCAACACTCTGACAGCTTAAAAAGATTATAACGTTTCCGGCGGCGGCTGGAGGGGGGCGGTACTGGCCATCACTACGGCAACGCAAACGGAGGCAGAATTAGTAGCGAAACGGGCGCCGGTCAGACACAGCTAACCAATAATGCGCCCATCAATCAGCTCACTGACCACCGCCCCGAGGCTGTAGCCTTGCCAGCCTATGTGTCGGCCCGGCTCTGCTAATTATGAAGGTTACAGATCTAGGCAGACTAATTAGACTTTGCTGAGATATTCCAAACCCCTTTCCTTCACAATGACAGATTGACAAGGGAATAAAGTGCAGAGTATGTTGGATAAAAATGATTTCTCACCCACTGAATGTCACAAAGAGGCATGGGAAATCCAGTCAGGTTCAACACAGAAGAACATTAATGTAATAAAGACCAGATTTTAATTAAGAGAACCTAAGCTTTGGTTATACAATTTTATATAAAATATGTTTGCTCTACTCAAGGTTTTATAATTGAATTCTATTTTCACTTCACTATGCAGGCAGTTATGATGTTTCAGGCATGCTTAGTGATTCAAATTAGGTTTCCTTGCAGTCATGGTGATACAGAAGCATGCCAACCTCAGGAAGGAGGTCCCAACAATTTGAGGACTTGCTGTCCTAATACTAGCCCATTTGTCCATGGACGTGGGGCCAGTATTTACTTCAGTACTTTAGCATCATCTGACTACTGAAAGTCTTTGAAATCCTTGAAAAAAAATGGTGTGAATGTGCGTTTTATTTTACATATATGTGTATGTGGTTTTTTTTATAGTGGTTTGGAGAGGAGGGATGCGCGGGGAAGAAGAGGGAAGATTTTCAACATACTAATGGTCATGAGCAAAAGAAACTGAAACACATGAATTTTATTACTAAATGTGACTTCAAGCTATTCTTTTTTTCAAAGTTAATAAAAGCCAAACCTTAAACTGAATACTGGCCTTACGGCCCAGGAAGATGGATCCAAGCGACGCCCCACAACACAAGCACTACCCGATCCACCTTCCTGGCGGCGGGTATGCGCAACGTCACACAACAGTATACAACAGGCATAAATGAGAGTTCAAGCAATCACGGTAGTTTGCGTCAGAGTCATCGGGGATCTTAAATATCTGGTCCATCATGACGGTTGTTATCTCTGTGCATCGCTAAGTGCCATGCACATAATCTCGCACCAGTACCCATGTCATAAGAATGCGGAAATAATCACTTGTCATTAAAAAAAAATCCCTGGTCAGCGGAACAATCATCGTAAAAAAACGCATAGTGGGTACGTGTATTAAGTGCCATGGAGTTGAAGAATCTTCCACCACTTTTACATTTTTACATCTCTCAGTGCATGTTCTGAGAACTAACACAGAATTACCTAGCAATATGCAGTTGAGCCCAGTGATTACATAACCTGGTTCTTATGCCCCAAACCTGTCTAAGAAGTTACTACAGCTTTTATTTTTTTCACCAATATTTGATAGGTATGGCAAAAAAGCCCTCTCAAGTATCGACAGAGGCGCTCAGTGTGGTTTTGATGCTGTTAAACTGTATGCTCCTTTTTGATTGGCCTGATGAAGCGGGATTGAGCCCGTGAAACGCGTTGCCTATTTTTACTGTGGAGTATAAATAAAATTGTTGTTTGACTATTGATGCCACAGTCCTTCCTTTGTTTGCTTTGTCTGCATGGATGGGATAGGCCCACCACTGCCCCATCGGTTTTAAGCTCGTTTAAGTGACTTTTATTCTATTGGCGCCTCTGGAAAGCTTCTACATATACCCCTCAAGTATCTTGCATCAAGGTCAAGATACGAGGCACCAAAACCCCTCTTCTCAACAGCAAAATGAGAGTGGGTCACTTCTAGCAATGGTGATAACAGGCCACTTCCGGCAAGGGTGATAACCAGACACATGACAAGCAATAGAATGTAAATTAATGTAAATGATATAGTTCAGATTCTCGCAAACAACAATACCCCCACTTGATACTGGTAATAAAACAATCTTTATAGGAGAAGGAAGCCACATAAAAACCTTTACTTTTCCAATTTATAAGTCTACAATCAAGTTGCTTTCATGATTACTTTATTGCCCATTGGACATCCTTTCCATTATTTTACCTATCTTTTCCAATAAGTATTCTGACAGGAAGACTGACTTATAAATATGTCCATATTTTCTCTTATCTATATTACACGAAATTAGCTCTGACCAGCACTAAAGAAAAATTACAATTCTGGATTGCATCAACAGACTTCACACAAAGTTCAACCGGCTTTGGTTCCTGACACATAAATTAAGTTTTGTCCGAAATGTAGTTTGACATTAGTGCATGAGGACATTTGTGTGTATGCCAGTTTGAGCTTAAAGAGAGTAGAAGGCTTAATCTCATTTCCCAAAGCTAAGAGCCTATGAAGTAAGAATGTATTTATTTTATTTAAGAATGACTCCATTTCTCTCTGATCTACA
The DNA here is from genome assembly GCF_040937935.1 of Hyperolius riggenbachi. Classification (NCBI taxonomy): domain Eukaryota; kingdom Metazoa; phylum Chordata; class Amphibia; order Anura; family Hyperoliidae; genus Hyperolius; species Hyperolius riggenbachi. Next base: position 193,192,419 of record NC_090647.1, on the reverse strand, counting down.
AGGTGTTATGGCTTAATGACATTTCATATTAGAAACTGAAAGAGGAATGTCCTTGAGCAACTTTAAATAAGCCAAGCATAATGCTTTGCTGAAAATTGAAGTGAAAAACATTACCATTACACAATACATTTATTACTGCAATCATTTTTTTCACTTTACAATAATATTTTAGCATAAGTTAAAAGCTCTTGTGCACATGCTGAGAATCAATTAATACTTTGTTGACACCAATATGTTAAGAATCAGACCCTGCATGTTGTTAGAAAGGCTTTATTCACATGGGCACCTCAGGGCAGCGGTGGCTTGTTTAGCCAATGCCAAATGCTTTTCTGCTACCAAACATAGAAACATTTGGCAACTTTTGGTGGCAGTTCTTGGCATTATGTAGTCACGTCACATTTGGATCCCCGTAGGGGAACACGAAACCGTGAACATTGCGGATCCTGGATGCTACAGGTAGCGTCCAAGATGAAATGCTTAAATGTTTAAACATTGATATTTATAGAAACATCAATTGATCCCTTTTAAGTGACACTTTCCACCCCAACAGTCTGTCTGAACCAGCCCTAACAGAACCACATGTGCTAACTTGATTTGTTTTATCTGTCCTCTGGACAGTGTACTGAAGCCTCTCCTGAATACTTTATTTACTTCACTGTCTGACTGGGAAGACTGAAAAGGAGGACAAGGGGAAGGGGTCAGGGCTGGATTTTTGGAAAGGCTGCAAGGGCCTGGGCCTTGGGTGGCTGCAGTCCAAGGGGGTGGCTGGACATGGGAGAGGGGTTGCTGCATATGAAATAGAAGGCTGCAAATGGAAAAAGGAGGCTCCAAATGGGGAGCAACACATGGAAGAGGGGGGCTAGTACCCAGGAAAGCTTTACATGAAAGAAAAAGGCTGCTGTACATGGATAGTACACATAGAATGGAGAGCTGCATATGGAATGGGGGTGCTATTACAATAAGAAAGATAGCCTATTTATAGTGTATAAATCTGGCCTTGGAATGACTACTTAACCAAATCGGTTGTAAGCAAAGCCTTAATTCACTGTGTTGCAAATAAAATCCCAGTTGGATTCTTAATAAAAAAAAAAGAATCTGCAAGCATGCTCACAGCAGGTAGTTCATATTCTTGTAATGTCGCATTGCACATTTATGGCTTGTTTGTCAGCCATCACCATGGAGTGATATGACCCAGGTGATAAGAGAAAGTACATTTTGCTTTATAGTCCTGTATTGTGTAAAGGGATCATTTTAAGAAAGCGTTCAATACAGTCCAGCCATGTAGGCTCTGAGCCAGCAGAAAAAGAACTCAGCACACAAACAGTTAAATGAAGAAAACTAACCTCAAGTAAAAATCTTTTAGTTTCAAAAGGTTTTTATTGGTGGCAAAGCACAGAAGAAATAACAAATAAACAATCAGAATATTGCATATTAAAACCCACTCAGGGGCTGTTGAGGTTTCTCATGGTAGTCAGCATACATATATGCAATAATCATTATGTAAATATAGCACAAAAATAACAAAACCAAAACAAATCTGCATTCTAGAAAAGCTCGGCCATCTCGCTAGGCTCTGATTGCAGACCAAAATGAAATCTAATGCACAACCCCAATGTGTGTGCAGTATAGGGAGAGCCAGCACATACCTTAAAAATAGATTCAAGGCTGGACCTGGGGGTGAAATGCCAAGACCAAGGGTAAAAAGAGGTGTTCTATAGTTCCACCCAGAGTGGGGCATAGGTTCCAGCATTATTTGCCATTACTTGAGATAACTGGGCTGCCCAAATAAAAAAGAAAGATAGTTTTTTTGAACAGCGACAGGAAGTGTACTAAAATAATATAAGATACGCAGTAGTAGGGTCATTTTGTACTGAAAGCACTCCAATCCATTCCCAAAAAGATATTATTGATTGGTGATTTAGGCTAGGTAAGGAGTGTCTATGAAGCTTTATTCCCAGATAGTTTACATATTTTAGTTGGAACCGCACACCGAATGTTTCAGCTAAGTGCCTCCACATTGTATCTGCTATATTGAGGGCCATCAGCTCAGTTTTATCTAGGTTCAATTCTAATCTTATAACAGGATAATCTTAATCTTGAGAAAATATCTAAATAAGATACGTCAAGTAAAAATCTTTTAATGAAAACACAAAAACACGGCTTTTAAAACTAAGTTTATTTATGTCCTCCATCATAAATCCACATAAATCATGGCGTAAATTATTGACTGGTTTTCAAACTCTTCCTCTGTGTTCTTCTTCCTTAAATGAAGCAGGTTATAATTGTAAAGAGGAGCCCAGGTTATGATAACATTGGATTAAAAACAGAATAAAATGAGAAAAATGTGAGGTGGCTTACCTCAATGAAGACAGTCGAATGCGATAATAAGAATTTATTATACACAGGCAACTTGTTTCATGGGTCCAAGCCTGCTTCTTCAGGCCAATACAAGTGCCAGTTTGCAGACAGCCAGTAGCATTGAGCGCCTCTCCAATTGGAGCCGGGTTCATTGTCTTCACCTGCCTCATATGGTTGGTTGCCTCTTCTGCAACCTCCCTTTGTGAGTAGCTCTTTCTGAGTACATTATTATTTTCCATTGGCCATTAACAAGCTGGAAGCTGCACCATTTGAGCTCCTGTTGTCTCTTTGTCCTTTTTCCTTAGGGTGTTAAGACCCCTCCACCTTTCTACATATCCTTAACTGAAGAGCTGTCATCCTAGCATTTGAAGTTACCCCATTCCTGCAACCAAATAATGGGAATCGGGAGTTGGTATTTTTACACTAAAAGGACCGATGGGCCAGCATATATTACCACAGGACTGATGGGACTTCTAAAAAGCCTATTTGAATCCTTATACATTTGATTGGTACTAGTCAGGGATTCCAAAGTGCAGAGTGCCATGATACATCTCTGCACCTCATGATGGTATTGCATATTGGATAGGAAGCAAAAGGGATCAAAATTATGGGTGTGATGTAAGCCAAAGGACAGCTAGATGTATTCCTAAGGCTTAGTAAATCAGGATCAGCTTGCTGACTGGAGTAAGCGTCTAGTTATTTATTTTAACTCTTTAGAACTGAAGATTTTTTTTTAGAATTAATGACAAAACATCTTTTAGAACACAAAAGCATGTTCGGTACAAAATTCCTTTTTTCTCTAGGTATACCATGACCAGGATAAATGAGAACCTACACAGAAATGCTGCAACTCTATTACTTGTTAAGGCTGGTTTCACACCAAGACGTTGCGTTTTAGGGGACGTTAAGGTCGCATAACGTGCCCCTAACGCAACACCTGGTGGTGTTGGAGCAGGACACTACCAAGAGCCGCGTTACAAGCAGCTCTTGGTGCGCCTGCTCTGTCGGATGCACTGCGGAGACCACGTGAGCAGAGCTCTCTGCATCACGTGGTTCCGCCAGCCAATCAGCGGCTGCTCCAAGAAGAAAACACTGGAAGTGCAGTGAATATTAAGTAGCCATGTGCCTGGCTACCTACCGGCCTCTCCCCGCCTCCTCTCCGCTCCCAAAATAAAAAACCGCACCCATACTGAGCATGTGCAAACAGTCTAACGTGTAAAGTACTGCATGCAGTATGTTATCAGGACGTGCTGCGTTACAATGTAACGCAACGTGGGCACTGTGAACAGCCCATTGATTTTTCATTGCTGTGCGGTGGGGTGCGTTACAGGCTGCTCGAACGTACGCCTGTAACGTCCCACTGTGAAACCAGCCTAAGAGTTAAATGATCATTGGAGATAAGGCAATGTGTGTTATGTTTTCAAAAATAAGCAAAAGGTAAAGGAATTTCAAGGTATAATAAAAAAACATACATTGTTCTCTAAGGCATATTATTGAAAGAATCCATTATACACCCTTCACTGTGACACACTTTGACAATTACCCAGCAAACATTGTAACTATGTGCTCAGCATTAAGTCAGTTTGTTCACCTAATTAGTTCAAGAGGCTCTCAAATAATCAGCACAACGTTTTGAGGGACCCCTTTTGTGAAATGATGACTATTTGTATTAATGCATATGCTAATAAATGATAAGTGGACTAATTTGTGTTCTTTAATAAAGTACTTTAACAAAGGAGGTTTTAAAGAACACCCTCACTGGTGCAATGTCTGCTGGCTGATCTGTGCTGATGATAAACCCTGGAAAATAGTATTCATGTATAGGAGTGTATAAGTAGCCTGCATTGTATTTATTTATTTCTTTTTTTCTTAATTTTTTGTAAGAGAAAAGTTTATTAAAGCAACTCACTGTGAGAATAATTTCAGCCACTAAAATGGAAAATGTTCTTTCTTACAGTCTGCCTATGGAAAGATCTGCTTCAGTAAACAAGTACAGTTTATTGGGCTTGCCTAATAGACAACAAAAATGCCTTGTCAAGATAATAGAGATTTGGTTGGTGAAATGATCACAGTGAGGGACATTTATCAAGAGCGTCTGAGAAAAATATTGGTAGGTTTTTAGAAATCTGTGCAGAATTGTCTCAGACATATTAAGAAATCACTAGATAGCACTGCTTCCTTCTTAAAGTATTCTTAAATAGAAGGAGTTAGGAAGGTTTCACAGACAGTGCAGTGTGTGAGGGAAATTGCTATTAGGGCTGGTGCACACCGAGCGGCTTTTTGGGCGTTTTCAGATCCGCTTGCGGCTGCGGATCTGCTTGGTCAATGTATCTCAATGGGGTGGTGCACACCAGAGCGGCAGGCGTTTTGCAGAAACGAAAAATGCCTGGGTGAGGCATTTTTTGGATTGCGGATGCGTTTCTGCCTCAATGTTAAGTATAGGAAAAACGCAAACCGCTCTGAAAAACGGCACTTCAGAGCGGTTTTGCAGGCGTTTTTGTTACAGAAGCTGTCCAGTAACAGCTTTACTGTAACAATATATGAAATCTACTATACTGAAAACCGCAGCAGCAATCCGCAAAACGCTAGCAAAACGCCTCATAAAAATAAAAAAAAGCGTTTAAAAATCTGCTAGCGTTTTGCGGATCTGCTAGCGGGTTTTGGTGTGCACCAGCCCTCACTGAGGTAACCAATACCTCTGCTGTATTGATATAGAAAAGTGAAGTTATAATAGCATAAATATATTATTTACGGTAGATTATTTTAGGTAAACCAACAAGATTAAATGTAAATAGATATATCATTTAAATGTATTAGAGCTGAAAAAGAGAATCAGTGCCCAGCATTGGAAGGGTTAAACACAGAACAGCTTCACAGGACACCTGACAGCAGGTAGGAGGAGCACTTCACAAATCATGTCTAGCCTGTACTGCACAAGCTGTATAAGAGTGCTATTAAGCACTTCTTAATCTGTGGAAGTTTGGGAATGGATTTGAACTTGTCTTAACTGTAGTACAGTTCTAGAAATTCATGCTAAACTGCCGCTATTAAGTAAGATTTAAGAATTTTCTTATTATCATGCAGAACAGTTCCCTGCTGGTAAGGAAGAAAAAAATGTTGGTAATGCTTTGCTAAATCTGGCCCAGTGATTCCATTCTTTACCCAAGTTATAGCTTGCAGTGACTTCACCTTTCCTCCCACTCCCCATAAAACAACACATCCAGCCACTGTGTGCATGCATAAAAATATTAATAAACAATAAATACATATTAATAAAATGCACTGTATCAAAAGTGGGACTTAAAAACATAAGATTTTTTTGTTTGTTATTACCAGTAGGAACATTTATTTATTTATTGTATTTATAAAGCGCCAACATATTACGCAGCGCTGAACATAAATAACCCCTTTTATGAATATAACTGGGAGGGAGAGGGTGAATATCTGGGGGCTTCCAGCTATTTTTTATAATTTCCTCAATCCTATTTTCCACATTTCTCCCTTGGCACCGGAAGTGGAGGTGAATCCTATGTCCTTAACATCAGAATAAGGGTTCTTTGCCCCGTGTGTGTGTGTGTGTGTGTGTGTGTGTGTGTGTGTGTGTGTGTGTGTGTGTGTGTGTGTGTGTGTGTTTGAATTTTGCAGCTGTCTGAGACTCTGGGATTGGTTGGCTATTGGGGTCAGAAAACAAGGGTTATCTTTCAGCTACCAAGACATCCTTATACATTGGATGCTTGGTCTTCTCTTTTGTGGCCAGTCGAGGAGGAAATAAATATAAACACATTATGATATACAGTACATGCTGCACCATGTTGCAAGAAAAAGTTGGTTTGCAACACTGGAACCAGACAGATATACCTACAAAATCAGAATGGATAAATATGGTTAACAAGGAACTATCATTCTATAATAAGATGACGTATACAACTAGAAACTGTCCTAAAGCAAAAATAGTAAAATAGGGGCTAAATAGTGTGATTGAATGATAGACATTTTGCTGTCCAATATTTGATTGCTATCACATTACGTATGATACATGATGTGAGGTCACACACATCAATACTTACAGATGAAGTACCTGTAATATTTAGCCTTTGACAAAGCTTCCAGCGATATGCGGGAGGTGGCCGAACACTCCATGTCATCCATGTCTGCTCTTGTGGTAAGCAGCTGTGCTCAGCCCTTCCTATCTGATCAGGCATTCCTCCACCATTACCTTTACCCTTTGTTGTTCGTTTTTATCACCTGGTCACTCGCACTTTTTATTTTATTTCTGTAGGCGGGTTTTCTACCTCAGTCACTACTGCTACATTTTTCAACCTGACAGCTACATTCTGAGGCCCTTGCATAGCCTCCTCTTCACTTTCCCTTGGTACGCACATCTCTCCTTCCTCACTTACACATGTTTGATACTGCACAGATCCCATTTTCCCCTGTTGCCCTACACGTATGCAGAATTTCCCAAAGCTCTTATTTTTCACCCCCTGATTCATCCTTAAAGCGGGAGTGTCACCTTAAAAATCAAATTTCAACAGCAATTGGTCTGAGTGTATTAAGTGATAATGCTAATCCTGCATTCAAAACGTTAAAAACTTGGAGTTATCACATACTTAAGGAGCACTGGCCCTTTAGTAGTCAGTGCCAAACAGTTGCATGCTGGGAGTTCTTTTTATCTATAATATATTTCTCCTCTTCCCTTTATTTTCCTGCCAGCTGCTTATCTGAAACCTGATCCCCTGCTCACTTGTGTTTACAAGCAAGGCTGAGGTGACTCAGCGATTGGAGAAGAAAAAAAGTAAAGGGCAGAAATGACATCACGAGTTAGCCTAAACTGTGGTCAAAAGACATGGCCCCCACCAGGAACAGAATTCTCTTCATTTACTATATAACATTCACTGAACCAAAAATGTGGACAGTACAATACATGTGTTATGTAAGTAGATCAAGTATTTATCTACTTATATATGTGTTTTTTTCCCTGGCATAGTATGGCTAATCCTCCTGCTTTAAAGGAAGTCTGAGCTGTACTTAAAATTGCAATTTGGATATACATGGGGCTTACTCCAGCCCCTGTAGCCCTGGAGATTCTCCTGGACCCGCTGGCGGCTTCAGTAATCCACCACTTTGGGTGGCTGCATGTCCATCGCATCATCATGCCAGTCGCCGTAAGCCTCCTATGCATGCGCATAGAAGAAAGAAAGACTGAACCACGCATGCGCATACGGCTTACATCGACCAGCGTGATGATGCAACGGGCGCTCTCTATGGGCTCGTGAATTACCGGATCCACCAGCGGGATCAGGAGAAGAAAGAAGAGGATACCGGAGACCTTTGTGGGCTATGGGAGACTGAAAGAAGCCACAGGTAAGTCCAAATTCCAATTTTAAGTACAGCTCAGGGTCCCTTTAACTACATCATCAAATAACACAAATTGTATCCTAATGTTTCAAATAGGTATGCATAGTCTATTTAATATACATGAACATGTTATTCTAACTCGCTGCATGCAGGCTTTTCAATGAAGTCTATGTCCAGTCTCCATTGCCGTTCACACTCATTATAACGCATGCTTCATGCAACTGACCACTGAATGCAGCCTCAAGGTCTGTATTAGTGTCACTGTTTGTGTTTTAGAAAACACTAGACTCAATCTGAACCTCATAAATTCTGTACTAAAAAGTTAGTACTGAACAGCTGAGATAGTTAAGTACACAAAATGAATTGTAAATTTATTGTAAAACCTGAAAAAAGCTAAACAGCATAAATATGTGTGCATAGCATTTATTAATCCATTACAATCACTTTAGTGGCTATATAAAAGTTATTGGGGTCCATTCCATTTTCAATACATGGCAGCAATATATTGTCACAAAAATGTAGGCATTCCTTCTTTGTATTCAAGGTTATTTTTGCAAATAAGGGCTTGTAATTATTGATATAGGATAAAGAAACACAACACTGAAAAAATACACCTTTATTTCCAAATAAAATATTGTACTAAAGACATAAGTTAAATGTTGTAATAACCAGGACAAATGGGCACATTAACCTCCTTGGCGGTAATCCCGAGCTAGGGCCATGGTGGAAAACCACAGCTAAAAGCGGCAATCCCGACTTCTGCTTGGGGTAGCCGCCGGAGGCTGTGTGCAGAGTATAGCGCGCAGCGGGCGGTTTTACATACCTCCCGGGGATCCCGACGTCAGCCGTCATTCTTCTTCCTCTCCTCTGTGGCTCTGCTTCCTGCTGGTGAGATCGACGGCTGTCATCAGGACGACAGCTGGCAATTTCACTTTAGAGTTGCAGCGCCACCGGGAGGATGGAGGCATAACTGCAGTGCTGGAGCTAGGGAGGTGAGTGATTGTAGAACTGCTGCACATCTCCTTGTCAGCATGATTTTTTCCAGGTTTTAGGGTCTGAAAGGGTGCAAAAAAATTGGACCGCTTTTAGACCCTAAAACCCGGAAAGAATCATAACGCCAAGGGGGTTAAATGTGTGGGTTTTATCTATAGCAGCAATAGTTGGAAACTAAGAAATAATGGATTTTTTTAAACATTGTTCTTATTACTCCCTTTAAAATGCATAGAAAACAAAATAATTCAAAATTTACTGCCGAAAGAGAGCTTAATTTGTGGTGAAAAAACAATGTATAGATCATTTAGCTCTGATAAGTAGTGATAACATTATTGGTGAATGCACTTTGAGTCCTACGGGAGAAAAGCGCTTTACAAATGGTATTTGTTGTTGTTGTGGAATAAATGTAAGAAAGGAACATGAAATGTAAAAACTGCCCCGGTTTTAAAGGCTCATAAACATGTCCAATGCAATGCACAATTAACCGCACAACATGGTCAACCGTACAACAAGTTGTTTACATGACAAGTACATACATACACGCCAACCAACTAAACAACCAACTCACTTAAATACTATGCATGCAAGCTAAATGACAAACCGCAGAACATGTCTGCATTCAAAAACAATAAAGTTGTTCAAGTGACTTGTACCGTTCCAACCTGCCTGATAGTTGGTCAGATTGATCCACTCACTGGTTGGATCTGGCAAACAACCTGTTATCAGTTGGTCATCTGGTTGGCCAGCTGTATACATACACACCTTATCTTCCAACAGACGAGTTTGGAAGATAGTTGGACAGATTGTTGGTAGGTGTGTATGAGTCATAAGGGAAAAACACCCTTAGTGGTGAAGTGGTTAACCTATTAATATACATAACTAGAAAGTTCCATGGAGCCCCTAGTGATATATAATGTGACCGCAATGCAGACGTCTGTGATCAGAAGTTTTGGCAGCAGTCCTTTCAATGACCTGTGACTATTTTGATGGCAGTCATAGTGGAGTTATTGATTCATTTTATGCGCTTCTAACTTTAACCACTTAAAGACCGCAGTGTTAAACCCCTCTAGTGACCAGGCCATTTTTTTACTAAAAGGGCCATTGCAGCTTTAAGGCCTAGCTGCAGGGCCACACATGTCAACACACAAGTGATCCCCCCTTTTCTCCCCACCAACAGAGCTTTCTGTTGGTGGGGTCTGATCGCTCCCCCAGCTCTGTCATTAGAGTGGAGATGCGCGCGCTCTCCTGCAAGCCCTATAGGAGCGGTCGGCAAGAGGTTAATGGGTCAGCCCTACAGAGGTAAACAAGGCCTTTGATTGCCTACACCTAAGTAACTGATTATTAAAGATGGCATGGCCATTGTCAATCAACGGCTTATTTGTAAATTAGATGGACATTCAGAGCCTTTATTTATATACCTCTAAATATCCACCCCTAGGATTGGAAGGTTATAAAAGCACCGAATGGTGTCATTATGGATGGAGCCAAATGGGATAGAATGGCTAATGGCACAGGGCTATGGCAATCTTCCAGTGAAAGGTTTGCTTCAACAGGTTCAGTGCAATGACAAACAGATGAACTTCAAGCTATGAACATACAGGTACACTTTCCTCCTAAATATGTATAATAGGCATGTACTGAAGGAATTGCACTTTAACAGATATACATGTGTATATCAAACCCCTGTACTCATGATTGAAAGCAACAAATCCGAGAACAAGATTCACAAAATAACAACACATGGATGAAATATGATTTACAACCCGAAATATATAGTATATACTGAATGAAAATAGATGATGAATTATTCCCTCTAGTTTATGACACTAAAAAATGTCATGTTTTAGACCACTTGCTGATTTCAGTGATGTCCTAAATTAATAATTCAGTATACCTTGAAAAGAGGAGAAATTGCTTTGTCTTTATTTATTCTCAGTGACAAAGGCGTTATATGAATAAGACTTCCAGCCGCAATGTGGTTGTAACTAACTAGTGATGAAACAAAGCTCTTGGATAGATTTAAAACTCCCTGTGCAATTGCATTAAAAGGAACTTGAAACCAATTTAGAAGGTGTTTTGTGGTTCTGATGTTTCCTTTAAAAAGAAGTCAGTAATACAAAATACAAACCTTTGAGCAACAAAAATCACTTATCTCCAGCAGGAGTGAAGTTCACAATGTGTAAATGCTAGATAACACACAATTACAGGTCATGTACTAATTAATGTTACAGTTCCTGGTTTTAATAATGACAATTGTTTAATAGGCTGGAACAACTGGATGACCTGTGCAGGTAACATGGGTATCCCTAAAACTACAGATCAGTATGGGTAATGCAACAGTACAGCCTCCCATTTATCAATGTATATGATAAATTTGCTTTAGGGCCGTTCACATGGACATTGAACAGGCATTAATCGCAGCGATTTGCGTTTGTTGTTCATTTTTATACGTCGGCACAATGTTTCTGCAATTGCCAAGCTCATTCCTGTGGTCTCATTTCATCCTGGATGATCAGCTAAGTGCGGCACTTCCATGTCTCCCTGCATGGGTCAAAACATGATGCATTTACTGAACGATGGGAACCGATGCCAAATGCTTCTCTGCTTGTTTGCAGATTTCATCGACTATATGCACTGCCACCAAAAGACCGTGTGAACTAGACCTTATTTAGCTGTGCATGGCAGATCTGTACTCTTTGCAAGTAACATATTAAAAGTCCTGGCAGAATCCAATAGTGCCTTATTTTTTGTAACGTTTGAGTTTCCTCCCCAGTACACAACAGATGCTCACCTCACCTCATGCAGCACTACAGCTTTTTTTGCACCCAACCCAACCTAAACATCGTTGGTGCAAATTTTCAGATGGACTCTCATCCAAACAAATAAAAAAAAAAAAATCTGTGTAGGTAAAAAATAATCACCAAAAATCTGTACTATTTACTATTCATATAAATACAAAGAGACACATGAATCCTGCTTGTGATGATGATGTAGTTATTGTCTATTTAAAAAATAACAGTTTTTAATTTAACATTTGTTTTTGCTGTTTTTGACCAGATCTTACTTGAAAGTCAAGGGGTTTTTTTTTTCCAACCAAAACCAACCGATATTTCACTGTGGAAGTGATACACATTTTCAAATTGGCTTAGAATATATCAATAAATCTGTGCAAATAAAATCACGTGTACTATATTTTGTTGATCCATAGTAAAAAATAAATAAATAAAAAATGATTTCACTCCAGATGAAGATACAATCCTTGCAAATTTCAATGTACAATTTTTAAACTGATTTTTTTTGTTTGCCAGCTTATCCCAAAATTGTACTTACATTTCAACATTTTTTCATTGAGCGTTTTTTGGTCTATATATATATATTACTGACCTATTACTGTGAACATTGTCTACAGTAAACCTTAGATATAAGAAATTGTAGCATTGTGATAACAATGACTGCAGTAGTCTACATGTCTGCACAAGCATATTAGCTTGAACTGAATTGTACAGGAATTAGGTAAATTGTTGTATTTTCTGTAGCTGCCATGACAATATTCGTTAGGGATGAAAATGTATATGAGCTTGGTGTATGTATGGTAAACAGTGTATACAATTAATAAATTAGAACATTTTATAATGGTGTGATTTCAAACCATTTCCTGACCTCTATTTGATATGTTCTCAGGATATCCTTGACTTGATGAATATATGAATCCATCAACCTGACTGATCCAGGACTCAACCTGCCCTTAGGTTAATGACTATTCATTAGCTGCTGCTGTATCTGCACACATAAGGCATGATGGGGCACAACTCTTAAGAGTCAGCAGTGAACACTGTTCCATAGAAAATGCTGAAGTAGTGTTTCTCAAGCTTGTCCTCTTGGGCCAATAACAATGTATGTTTTTTCAAGTTCCTTCACCAAATAAAAGGTGAAACAATTAATATAATAGTGGTTTTAAAGCTGAAGTTAATGACTAAACCTGGACTTCTCCCATGAACTCTGTGAGATATGACCTGCTTGGAAATCATTTTTAATGTGGCTTTTGTAGTATCAGAATAACAATGCTCCTTAGTAGTCCTCTAAAGATGGAAACGCTCCCTGAATCTATAAAGAGATGTGGTAAACAAAGGAATGTGGCCTTCATAATGGTAGGTGAGAAAGCTACACCAAATGGGATTTTAAAAGGAGAAGTCAAGAATAATGTGCATAAATACTATAAAATTCCATAACACCACTGGTATAATTGCCTAGGTCAGTGATCTGCAAACTTGGCTTTCCAGCTGTTAAGGAACTACAAGTCCCACATTCATAAAGGCAGATGCGTTGTGGGACTTGTAGTTACTTATCAGCTGGAGAGCCAGGTTTGCAGATCACTGGCCTAGGCTATTTTGCTAATGGTATATCTGTGAATACCATTTTCAGTATTAAAGAGTACCTTCAAGACAAGACAAAGAAAATGTACTGTATATCTCGCTTTTTTCCTGGTGGACAGAAGTGCCAGAGCTGCAGCCACTAGGGCGTACTCTACAGGCAGTAGCAGTGTTATTGCCAAAGGTCTCCCAAGGTCTCCAACTGAATTGGTGCAGTTTTTTCAGAGTTCTGGCAAAGGTTTCAGCCAACCCCATCTATGCTGCCATGGCCTGCCCCCAGCTTGGCAACTGCAGCCTCATTGGTGGCTGCTGACCTGGGGCGGCTGGGGCAAAGCAGATAGAAGTTTCTGAAAAGCTTCAGAAGACTTAGGGAACATGCCTGTGACTGCATTGCATTGCTGAGGAGGGGGGGGGGGGGGCTGAGCATCACCTGTGAACTAATTACAGCTGATTAGGTATGTAATGGACCCTGAGATTCCGCCCTCCCTATTGTGCATCATTAAGACAGAGCCTGGCATGACGTGCACAGTATTTTATACTGGGGGTACTCTTTAAGGCCAAATGAATTGCTCATTAGAGAGTTAAGAATAAAAGTAATAATTGTTTTAAAAGCCTACGCTGAAATGCTCTTTAAAGTGAACCCGAGGTGGGCTCATGAAATAAAAAACAAACAAACTAGGCTACCTGATTCGGGGGTCTAAGCGGATCAGGTAGCCTCCAAAACCGCCGTTCCTGCGGGCCGCAATGGCTCACTTTCATTTCATGACCTCTGAGTCATAACGCTGGAATGATTTATTCTCTCATTCACAGCATGCAGGGAGGCAGGGGAACGGCAGCAGGTGCGGGCAGGTAGAGAGAACTGCCCAATGGCAGGTCTGGAAACCCTGCAGGAACGCCCCTGGTGGGCATTTTGAACAGGGAATCCCTCTCCCCCATGTTTACCTCCAAGATAGCGACAAATATGGTTGCTAATTTCTGGGGACTATAGCGTGGCCTGGGGGGGGGGGGCAGAGAGTGGCAGTGTGGGGACACAGGCATGTTATAAGGCACAGAACATGCCTCTGTGTCACATCTGCCCCCCCCCCCCCCCCCAGAAAACCTTGGGTTCTCTTTAAATGTCAGCTCTCTCACCAAGTCTTATTCCTTATCATTGCTTCAATAGGCTGCCTCTGAGCTCATACCTGTGGAGTGATGCAGCACTTCAGCCTGTATACTGTATATCCTACATGACTCATTTTATACCTCTACAAATAGTGTGCTGACAGGATCTGTGTATTAGATGCACACTTTCAGTGCGTGGAAATAAACCCTGCTTAATGGAAATGCAAATGTAGCAATACGTTATCCTTTCACTTTATTTACCAGTCAATTTCAAGCAAACATCTGGAGCAACTGATCTTAAATTTTATCATTAAGAACAAAGTAGCCATGTTTCCAATAAATAAGACATTTATAGTGGGATGCGCTAGATGTAAGTTAGTAGCAGATGTTTACGCACTCATTAAAATCAGATGATTGTTTCCTGCACTTTACATTACTCATGAGGTCTGTTCTCAGGCAAGACTAAGTTACTGGAAATGAGAGATAAAAAGCAACAACAGACACAATACAAATTGTGAAAATACAATAAAAACATGTAATAGAAAAAATGAATCTTACACGGTACTGCATTGTCCTCCATACAGTCCTCTGCAAAGCCACCAGTTGCAATAAAAGAAAAAAAAAAAAAGAGGAACAATAATATTATAAACTTATGTCACCAGTGTATTAATGGCATCAAAACAGATATCGACTTTCATTTGTTTATTTGTATGAGACATCATGGGGTAGTTTCACATTGCAATCATATAAACTATAGATTTTGCAACAGATAAAACATAACAACTCTGGTGCCAACATTTTGATGATGCAGAAAAAAATGTGTCTTAAAAGATAACCGCAAAATAGTGTACTTTTTAATCTAAGAACAGATGTACTGTATGTTAAGATGGAAGGTACTTACCTCTGTGCATTTCTAGTTATCCAGTCCAATTCCCCTATTCTGTTTAATAGCTGCACAATAAATATTACTTATGAAAGCCAAACATCCCATGAAAGCCAAACTTACCCATAAAAGCCAAACTTCAATACATGCAGAGGCGAAGGCATCTCATGCTGCTGCTTGGATTTGCTTTGAAACTGTATTTGGCCTGAGGAAGTGGCAAGGTCTCACGAAACACATTGCCTAGTGCATATTAAAGTTCGCTAATTCCATATACAGATTTGTCATCATTTAGGTAAGCCACCTCAAACTTTTCCATTTTAGCTGTTTCTAACACAGTTTTATCACCCTTTGGGCGCCTTTCCCCCTTGTGTTACCCACCCTCCTTTGGGAGGAGTGTTCTATTTGGTTAGGTGTTTCCCCACCCCTATAACCATCTGGAATCTTTTACCAAGAGTGTGACTGCATCCAGTGTATCTGGACACCAGAGTGGAGTCGGGTTTGTAGATGTCCACCTGCCTTCAGTGGTCAGTTGCCCAACTGCAACCTCCCTTTGTGAGTACCACCATCCACCACTATATTTTACTCATTATTGTGACTTACTGTGCTACTGGGGCTCCCGTTGTCTTGGGTTTTTTC
Source organism: Hyperolius riggenbachi (assembly GCF_040937935.1). NCBI lineage: Eukaryota > Metazoa > Chordata > Amphibia > Anura > Hyperoliidae > Hyperolius > Hyperolius riggenbachi. The sequence continues at coordinate 193,176,720 of NC_090647.1, read as the reverse complement.
CTCCCAGGGTGCTTTCCGATTACCCGACACATCCGCAATACATGTAGAGGCAGGCTTGTGACGGTTAGCTCATCCCATCACACCCCATTCCTGGTCCCCACACACACTTTGCCCACCTCTTCACTGTCCACTGTGCTCACTACCATCTTTTCCCTAGTTTTGCACATGCTCAGTACAGCCTTAGCGTGCACATTCTGACAACGAAAGACCATTGAACTGGAAGTTCTTCCAAGGTCAGCACCATTTTGAAGATAAAGGTGACAATTTTTGGAGGGGAGCCGTGGCCGGACAATGGAAGGAAGAAAGGAGATGGCAGATAGAATCTCCAGGGGAGGGGGTTTGGGGGTGTGGCGTTGTTTTATGGTTTTTGTTCGGATCAAATGTGCTTTAACACTATACCCAAACCTTTTTTTTTGTCTGCGGTGCATTACTGTACTTTGCACAATACTATATGAAATTTCTTTCCAGCTCTCAGAGAATGAAAAGACACTTTTTCATACCTAATTTTCTGTTAGTTCAATTATGCAATTCTAATTTATAGCGGGAATGCAGCTAAAGTGAAATACAATGAAGGCACTTTTAGTTATTGAATAGTAGATTGAATAATATTGTTAGAATTGTGAAGAGAAGAGGAATGTGTGAACTTAGGTTCAGAAAAGAAAATGCTCCTCCAAGAGAGTGATGGCTGGAAGCTGTGATTATTAATAGTCTTGAGCCGATTACTTGGCCACAGATAGGATTTCCAGGAAATATGGCGGACTTAAGGCAATTTGCTTAGGGAGCTGATGAAGAGATATTTTTTTCAGATTAGTACAAATTGTACAGAAACATGTAACGAAAAGTGCTCTTGCAGGGTGCTTGCTTAGAATCCATTCACGCTTTGGTATTTTATATACATTATATAGGCAGATTTTGCACGCTTAAAGTGGACCCAAATCAAACATTTTTTTTATTAAAAATATGTGGTTGCCCCACTCTGACACATACAAAGATAAATAAACACTCCTTCAAGCCTATGAGCATTTCAGTGCATGGTTTTCATCCTTCTCTTTTCATAACTAGGGTTATACAGGTGGCAGCCATTAGCAATTCCTCCATTGCTGGACACCACCAACTTCACCAGTTTGCCTGATTTTGTCCCGGCAACTTGAAAGGAAGGGAGGGGTTCCTTCAATAAATGTAAAATATTTTATATTTGTCATCATGCAGCTGAAAAGGGGCTGCTATTTATTATTATAATTTAGAAAATAGATTTTATTTCTGAAATCTTGTTTTTTTAATTTGGGTCCACTTTAAATTATATCAGAAAAGCAAAGCTATTCTTATACAACTGAAGAAAAACACATAAAATATATCTGAAATAAATCTAAACTGCACAGAAAATGCACACCGTGAGAGCTAAATGTGAATATGTGCACCTGCAATGCACAGAAAATGTAATTGCTGTGGCCCTCTGCATTGTCATTGGATTTGTGCATGTGGAAGGGTACTAGAGTGCCCAGAGACCGCACATGCAAAATTATTAACTCCATGTAAATTGTGTTCTGGCACAGAATTAAAGAGACCCTGAAGCGAAAAAAAAATTATGATATAATGATGTGGATGTGTAGTACAGCTAAGAAATAAAACATCAGGAGCAGAGACATAAATCTAATATTGTTTCCAGTACAGGAAGAGTCAAGAGACTCCACTTGTTAACTATGCTAAAAAAAGCCATTGAGCTCTATGACTTTCAAAGTCGCAGAGAGCTCTGTCTTTTGAAGCTTGTTATCTCAACTGTCAATCATTGTATTGTTTTTTTCTTCTGCAGAGAAGGATTCAAAATTTCACTGGGCTGCTCTGTAAAATCATAGAATGCTGAGTAGTGTGTAAACTGCAAATATTAGAGAGCGACGCTATAGAACTGAAAATAAAAATATGAGAATATTTTCTTTGCTACTTATGCTCTAGTAATTATCCGTACTACACAACCAATTCATTATATCATTTTATTTTTTTTTTGCTTCAGTGTCACCATCCATCATGCTTTTCAGTTTCATGGTCTGTGAACAGTGTGAAATAAATAATATCCACAGCTAGTAAGTATATGGGCAGTTTTTCTTGGGTTTTGTTTGGTGGTGGTGGTGATGGGGGGTTACAATTATTTTTAAATACTGTGCTGCGTACATGCAAAAAGGGCGTCGGGAAAAAAAGGGCGTGGGGTGTAAACGATAAGTGGCAATAATGTTTATAAAAAATATTGTGTTGTATTTAATTTACAATAATGTTTTACAAATGAAAAAGCATTAAATAATGTGTATGAGATCGCATATTGTGAAAACGATAATCTTCCCTGTTTTGAAAGTGAAACTTATAATTATACTTATAATTGTGTTTGTTAAAAAACGATAATATATGTCTAATAATTATAATTGTATAATATTGTGTATAACCTTTATTTATCATTTCTTCATGTAATAAAATCTGTAAATATTGTTTGTAACAATAAAAAATAACTTTAGTAAAACATTAGTAAATATTACTAACATTTTACTACAGCTAAACCTAATCCTACTCTCACACAGAACCCTCCCTCTACCTATCCCTAACCCTTAGACCCCCTGGTGGTGCCTAACCCTAAGACCACCCCTGGTGATGCCTAACCCTAAGACCCCCTGGTGGTGCCAATCCCTAAGACCCGCCTAGCGGTGCCTACATTAACATTTGTTTAGTATATTTGCTTAGTATATTTGTAAATGTGATTTGTTACGGGCGCAGTTATAAAACGTTAATAATCTCTAGGCGCAGTTATAAAACGTTAATGATCTCCCTTTTATATTTATTATGGGAATGAATGGCGGCGCCCTTTTGTCCACTAGCTGCAGGCGCCCTTTTTTTGCTGCTTCCACTGTGCTATCTTATAGGGTGATCACTGGTAAAAAAAATACATAAGGTTACTCCAACTATATCTCCTTATCTTAATGACACTGGATATATATTTTATGCTTAAACTGAATATAAAGTTATGATGTGAGATTAGAAACACAGTGAATGAATGTTAATTCCGAATAAAAAAGTTTATATGTTTAATTTATTTTTTAAATTAAAAGCTGTAAAATATGCTTTTTCAATGCTGAGTTGAATAACACTTCATGGAGTTCTTATTTAAATAAATCTAGCTAAAAACGCAGCCATGTGTGGAGCTAAAGTATCATTATTTCAGTTTCTATTTCAATAAATTTTAGCGGATGCATAGGTAGAAGAATTCACAAGTACAGTAACCTACAGCATCAGCATGTAGCTATAGATAGAATTTGCCAATAAATCACTCAAAAGAGGTCTCCATAGCCATCACTCAAGGAAAACTCAAAAGGTTTATCATAGGATTTTCCTACAGTTGAACATTTTCTTTTTAATTTCCACCCTGGAGTCACTAAAACCCGCAGACATCTGTTCATATTATTAATCTGCAGGTATGTGCTGAAGATTTATGTTGTAGCTTGCTGAATTCCGTGCTTGTTTGCAAAGATTTATGTCTATCAAAATATGGCTAATAAATAAACAGCAGTGGGGTTTAATGGTACAGCACCATGGTGATAATGACTTCTTATTACTGCAAGCAGGTACTGTATGTTTTGTATAAAAGAGTAACAAATACACATCTGTTTACGGCTGTTGAAAGTCAAAAACATTATGTGTTAATCAATTATGCATCTGTCCAAACTACTTATGCTTGCCGAAAATGTCTAGAATGCTGCACATCTGTTGACATTATTAAATGCTAACAATAATCGCTCTCTAATACAAAAACATTTGCTTTGCAATTAGCAGTAATACTGTGTAAAGACACCTTCTTGTATAAAAAATCCTGCAGAATTTAGAAAAATCAATCACTGCTTCAATACCGGAAGGACCACAAGGCCTTTGAATTCAATTTGCTTTTTTGAGGAAGTGTGAGGCCAGTATATCAGGCATGCATGTAATTAGGGCGCTGGGAAATCTGGGCTCAGGGCAAAGCCGAAAAACAGCCCCGTGGCGTTAATTACTATTCCCCCTCCAGGCCGCCATGGGCCCAGGGGTAAGATGTAATTTGACTGCTAGTGCCAGCTATTGCTGGTGGCAGAATTATGCTGTTTTTATAGTAATTTGGGCTCCATCTTTTGATGGTGCCCACATTACTGTCTGAGCATCGCTATAGCTGTAATTCACATTTTGGTCTACAGCGGCACATGGTGTGCCCAAATTTCCAGCGCCGATTTTGCCTCACAGTATATCAGGTTCTGATCTTAACAAATATTTTAAATTAAGAATGAAAGCGCCTTCAGACAGAATGGAGGGTGTGCTTATTATCTCTGGGTTCCCCCATTTTGTTTCATATGAATTTACCACCTGTCAGCTACTCCCATTCACTGAGTGGCCTTGTTAGCACTCAAGATCAGTGCTGGGCCCCCTATGGAGTCACATCCGAGCACCGCCACATCTGTGCTCAGACGCAACATGTCACTGTTCTTTGCCGCATAGAAACACCACCAGTCACCAAGCACTGACTCCCGTGGTATTATGCATGCTGCCATTCGACTGCATTTTAATTGCACCTGAATGGTGCATATGGAGGACAGCAGGGAGGCTTAACTGCATGACAAGCGCACCAGTTCAGTCTCTCATCTGAAAGAGGCCTTATTCTCTATCACACCCTGCAGCAGTGCTTAAAGCGAGTCTGAAGCCTCACAAAAACACGGTTTTTATTTCCTAGTCCTCTTAAACATTAATGCCCTACCTGAAACGCTGCATCCCCGCGGCTGAACTCTCACTTAATCCCCTCGAAATCCCCCGGGGAAGATTTGGGCAGTGCTTCCGTGTAGAGGCAGAGCTTTGGGCTGTAGCTCTGCCTCTACTCCCATCAATCTACGCAGATCTCGGCCTCCCCCCACCCCTCTAAGCCTTCTTTCACTGAGAGAGGCGGAGAGAGGCAGAGATCCGCGCAGATTAACATGAATGGAGGCAGAGCTACAGCCCAAAGCTCTGCCTTCCCCGGGCAGCAAAATCCCGACTTTGAAAGGCATGGATTTTTGCCCCGGGATTTCAGGGGATTAAGTGAGCATTCAGCCGCCGGGAATGCGGCATTTCAGGTAGGGTATTATTGCTTAAGAGGAATTGGATATAAAAATGGGGTTTTTATGAGTCTTCAGAGTCTATTTAAAGTAGAGCTCCGTTTTACCCCATCCTCTGCATTTCAACAGAGGCCAGTTTGTATTTAGGTGGGTAGGTGGGGGTGCGGCTATATGGATCTAGCCAGCCCCCTACCCACCTACATAACTGTAAATCAGCCTCTACACCAGTGCAGAGGTCAGCTTATAATGAGATGGAATGAGGTTTGGCTGCAATACTTCTGCATGTAGGTGCAAAATAACCTGTATTCATTTTTAAAAATTAGTGTAGCAGAATGGGTCATAAAGCTTTATACAATGCAACCTAACATTTTTAATAGATTCCAGTAGGAAACCTACTGAAAATTGCTTGAACCGCAGTGCTGCAGTTTGCAGCACTATGGGTTGTCAATCTACCACTGTGCCTGCTCTGCCCCTGATCAACCTAGATTTTATATTGTGTCTGATCAAAATTTTTGGTCAATTTTTGGTCAAAACTGATCAAAATTAAATTGATTGAATATTTAAAAGAACCAAATCCCATCTGATTTACTCAGAGTGATCAGATCTGCAGGACCTCTAATGGGAGGATCAATAAAGTGTATATGGGCAACGTTACTCTAAAGCCTTGTAGACAGAACACTAGACAGAACTTGGCCAAGGCCACCATTCAAACATTGATAACTAAACCAATTTATTATAACTGATAAACTTGATCTATAAAAGCCAAGCACATGGCTGAAAACCCCAGGGAGCTGTCATTGGCCATGATACAGCCAAGAACTGAAGCCCAACCCAATTGAATCACAATGAACATCTTCAGGGTTTTCCATCACTTCCTATTCATAGGACTTTCATTGCTATAACATGCTACAAGGCGACCCCAGAGGTGTGAAGAAAGGGACAGCAATAAAAATGTGACATGAGTTACAACTCTTTCTCACTCTACACATAATGCATCTTTTCTATCGTTATTGGAGATACACATTTACTGAGATCTGGAGCACTGTATTGGGTCACTGAGATCTAGAATGCTATAGTAATTTACTGAGGAGTAGAACTCTACAGAGATTTATTGAGATTTGCGTCTTTACAGAGATTGATTGAGATTTGGAACACTACAGATATTTATCCAAAGACATAACAAAGTTGTCATGCCTGAAAAAGAATCTAAAGTTTCAAAAGTTTGCAAGGAAATCTTGTACAATTAATTATTAAAGGCATTACCTAAACAACGTTTGTTGTTATGTCTTCGGATTTTCTCCATGACTAACACTGGACTCCATACAACTGCAAATATTTACTGAGATATGATACACTGCAGAGATTCATTGGGATTTGATACTTACAGAGATTCATAGAGATTTTAAAGTGTACCTGAGGTGACATGTGACATGATGAGATAGACGTGAATGTACAGTGCAAGACATATGAATAACCAGGCTGTTTCACTTATTTTATTTTGCTGCCTGAAAGAGCTAATTTTTAGGCATGGAAGTGACGGCTTCTGTCTTGTCGGTACCTTGTCAGGAATATAGTAAACATCACTGATAAGCAAATTACAGCCATAAAAGTTTTCCTGGCAAAATACAACTTCTAAGAGCAGGGGAGATAGAAAAAGTCGATAGTTCATGTATTTTAACTCTGGGACACTTAATAGGCTTCCACTGAGCAGAGACAATAAAACATTCAATCTACTTTGTAAATGTAAATATAAAATAAAACTATGGGAACTATGGGATGTTTTAAAAAAGGTCATTTTAGGAGTAGAAGGATAAATACAATTGTTTATCTCATCAGTTTATTTTCACCTCGGGTTCACTTTAAACACAATAGATATTTGACTTGTAGTTTGAACTGTGTTGGTTAACACAACTGATTTAGTAAAAGCAGATCCCCTAATTTTCTTGTATGATGTATAATCAGAGTCAAAATTATAAAAGTACTAGTGACCTTAGCCCGTTTATAATGTAAATGGGCTAGGTCTGTCACCGCTCATCCGCCGCGCCTGCACGCACACGCCTGCCCCTCCTGGCCCCCCCGCCGCGTCATTCCCCCAGTGTCCCTGCGTCCTACCCTGCACATGCGCACAACAAAAACACACACACAGGGACATGGGACGCAGAGACACTTGCATTTTATTAGGTAGGATAATACAATCATATCAATTTGCATTAGCTTCAATAAGAATCTAGTGTTTTAAAGGATTTTAAATTAAATCACACATCAGGTGAAAACGCTCTGTTTAAATCGAACTAATAACATCTTGTTTTTGTACCATAGCAGGTAAAGAATTAATGTAAGAGTCATACCAATCTATCCATGCTAGTGCCCACAGCATTTGTTGGCTTCTCGTATAAACTGTGAGGCTTAAAATGCATATTATATCTTCCTGAAAGTGATCTCAACGTCCTTGACGAGCGAAGTGATTTAGGCTGACCACATCCAAGAAATACCTATTGAGGACACAATAAATTAATTAAATACAAAAATGAATTTTGCATGTTCAGTGTTAAAGCTTTGAAAATACAATTTGAAAGTAATGTCATCATGTATTAGAAGCAGAACTGCAGCAGGCTTTACTTGTAAAAGGAGTGAGAGTGTTTCTTTTCTAGCACCAAGGGACAAGTCTAGTATCCCTTTTGGATTTTCTGACAAGAGGTCACATTGCTACTTGTATCAATGCAGCCTGTGAGCCTCCAGTGTTAACACTTACATGTCCTGTAGGAACGCTCATACTGCAGCTAACATAGCCACATTAACAGCTCTGAAACACAATAACTAATGGCAAAAAACAAACCAGCAGCTGAAAGCTGTATGTAATTATTGCCACTGATTTAAAGTGACCCTGTAGTGGCTCCATGCATATGAATCATGGTTTAATAATGGTACAGATGCTTTTTATTGCACCCTGGACTCCCTCTCTTCTGTCTGATCCAGCCATATGAAAACTAAATCATCTTGCAGGTCACTCAAGCCTGTTGTTGACTCACCACAATATCAATTTATATTTCTGTGCCTTTGCTTGTTGAGGGATCTGTTCAAGAAATCAAGGTGATCTCATTCTCTAAAAATCATGATCCAATCACAGTGATCACAGTTCCAAATCCAGCAATAAATAGTCTGGTCCTAAGGGGCCAGAGACCGCTGGTACAAGGAAACGATAGATGCAATCGTTCAGGAAAGAGTGGACTCATAAGCTCCACTATTGCATACAATATGATCTGAAAAAATCTGATGGAAAATACAATTATCTGCTGAAATTATAACATTAAGGGGCACCTTGAATTGAGAGTCGCATGGACTGTAGCCAATATTCTAGAATAAGATGCTTCTATGCAAAGGTAATCTATCACCACAGCTATTTTTTTTTTATTATTATTTCTATTGAAGTAAAGATGTATACGTATAGACAATAAGAGTCAAAACAGGTAAAAAGAGATGAAGCAGAATCATTTTTTACATTTTACATTAAATATTATTTAACTATACAAAAATCACTGCAAAGCGGTTAGGCAACAAGAAAAACAAGGCTGGTGTATTACCTTTAAGTAAGAGACATATACATAGAGATGCAATGTATTAAAAAAACCTGTAAGGATAGACAGGCTACTTCTTATAGGTTATCAGTAATAACAAAACCTAGCTACATTAGATCACATGACTCTGGTCTGTAGGAGGTAGGGTCAGAGCACAGTGTCCATTCCAAATGAACCATCAGAATATAATAAAAAAGGGAGGATTTGGTAGCATGCAGAAGCACTTGGGAAATAGCTTCAGCAATTCACTACCAAAAACGTTGGTGAAAAGGAAGTAAATGGAGAGAGGAGAAAAGAGGAAGATCTCTCAAAAACAATATCTACCTTTTTCATTAAAAAACTCACCTTTTCACTCTGGCCTACCACCCCTCATAATTGCTCTAAACCCACAACTGAACTCTGGTCCCCTACCTTTTGTGTCCCTACCTCTCCCTCTAGAATGTAAGCCTTTGGGCAGGGTCCTCCTCCTTTTGTGTCCTATCTGATCATGCACCTCCATTACTGTGCACCCATGCTATGCATTTGAGTGAACCTAACTTGCCCTATCTCCATGCTCCATCTAGTGACTGACTAAGCACTCCCTGGTACTCATACTGTGCTGTGTGATCTGGTCTTTCTTGTATTCCTGTATTGTCATATTGCTGTATGTCACCCCTAAATATTGTCTGTAACCTAAATTAATGTCCAGCGCTGCGTAATATGTTGGCGCTTTATAAATACAATAAATAAATAAATAAATAAATGAGGCATGTTTGATAATCCTCACAAATTCCATACTGTAGAAACTGTATAATAAAGTTTATTTGGATACCATATCCCATTGAAAACACATAAAAACAATTAAAAACACACAGGGTATGTCTGGAGTCCGGACTGAACTAAATCCCTAAAACCAGGATTCAGATGTTTTTGCATCTATTGCAAGTGGTTATTCTTTACAGGAAGTAAAGTGCCAGGGATGTCAACAGCAATGGAACTTCTCAGGTCTGTAATCCAGATTATATTGTGGAGATCTCTGCATGTGTGTCTGTACCCTAAAGAATTTTATAGTGGCACTTGTTATATATTATTAGGGCAATTTATGTGAGACATTATAGGGTCAGACAACCAGGGGCGCCTCTAGCCATTTTGTCACTCCAGGCGAGAAAGCCTGTGCCACCTCCGCCGTGAAAATAATCATTATGCAGCAATGTTTCACCATAAAATAATCGTAATGTGGCAATGTTTCACCATAAAATAATCACAATGGGGCAGCGTTTCACCAGAAAGTAATTGTAATGCAGCAATGTTTCACCAGAAAATAATCGTAATGCAGCAATATTTCACCAAAAAATAATCATAATGTGGGCAGCGTTCCACCAGAAAATAATCATAATGCAGCAATGTTTCACCAGAACATAATTGTAATGTGGGCAGTGTTTCACCAGAAAATAATTGTAATGCAGCAATGTTTCACCAGAAAATAATCACAATGCGGGCAGCGTTTCACCAGAAAATAATTGTAATGCAGCAATGTTTCACCAGAAAATAATTGTAATGTGGGCAGCATTCCACTACAAAATAATTGTAATGTAGCAATGTTTCACCAGAAAATAATCATAATGTGGGCAGTGTTTCACCTGCAAATAATCATAATGCAGCAATGTTTCACCAGAAAATAATCGTAATGTGGGCAGCATTCTACCAGAAAATAATCATATTGCAGCAATATTTCACCAGAACATAATTGTAATGTGGGCAGTGTTTCACCAGAAAATAATTGTAATGCAGCAATGTTTCACCAGAAAATAAATTGTAATGTGGGCAGCATTTCACCAGAAAATAATCGTAATGCAGCAATGTTTCACCAGAAAATAATCACAATGTGGGCAGCATTCCACTAGAAAATAATTGTAAAGCAGCAATGATTCACCAGAAAATAATCATAATGTGGGCAGCATTTCACCAGCAAATAATCATAATGCAGCAATGTTTCACCAGAAAATAATCATAATGTGGGCAGCGTTCCACCAGAAAATAATAATAATACAGCAATGTTTCACCAGAATATAATGGCAACATGGGCAGCATTCCACCAGAAAATAATCGTAATGCAGCAATGTTTCACAAGAAAATAATCATAATGTGGGCAGCATTTCACCAGAAAATAACCTGCACCTGTAAAAAAAAAAAAAAAAAAGCATTTACTCACCTGCAGAAGACTAATCTACTGGCACGCAGTTCCCCATATAATCTTCCTGCACCACCTGGGGGGGGGGGGGGTGTCACCCAATCTGGTTGGGGGATGGGCGGAAGTCTATTCCCCCCCCCCTCATGGCAGCACCCTCCCCCACACAAAGCTCCAGGCGACTGCCTGATTGGCCTGGTGCACCAGGCAGCTGTGCAGACTCCAAATGGAGATATATTATGGGGGACTTTTTTAAAGGGAACATTATGGTGGCACTTGCATTTGTTATGTTTGTTTATGGGGGGACATTTTCATTGCTCTTGTTTATGTGAGCCATTATGCTATCTCGGAGGTGTTTATATGGGCATTTGTTATACAAAGGAGGTATTATGGTGGCACTTTTTGTAGGTGATGTCATTATGTGGCATCATAGTGGCTCTTGTTTATGATGTTATGGTTCAGTTTGCTATATGCGGTTGCATTATGGCCACATTTGTTTTATAGAGGGGTGGTGCACATTCCCTTTAATGTATATGGTATCTTAGGGACAAAAATGTTTAAATCCATGCAAATTTCATTTGACAGCACTGCCCTAAGAAGTTTCACACAATATCAAATATAATATAAATCAAGAAGTCTATAAAACTGTATTCAGCTCCAGTGGGATAGCTAGTTTTATTCTGCACGAAACACGCTTATTAGCCTTGGAGAGAAACTACAAAGATTCTTGAAGAAACCCTTGTGGTGTTTGTTATGGAGAAATGGTAGCTGGGATAATGACAAAAGTAATGCCACATGATGATTCATCATTGACATGCTGTGACACGTACAGGAAGACATCAGCAGCAAAAAGTTCACAGTTACTGAGGTATTACGTTACAAAATATGTTTCAGCTAATATTCAGCATCATAACGCATATCTCTTCAAGATGGTCACAGGGTCAGTTTCAATTACCAGGGATAGAAACAACTATATGAACTTTAATTCATGGTTATACATTGTTGTAATGTAAAGAAACATAATGTAATAATGAGTATAAACAAATCATGTCTGTTGGCTAGAAATAATGAACAGTAATTGCCATGACAAAAACAATACGTCATGTTATCATAAAGTAGTTTTAATCTTCAGTAATGTTATGTAAAGTATTTATTCAGTTGTATGTATTGTGTTTTAGAGTCATTAGCTATTCTGTACAAAATGTGTTCATCCTGACTGCAGAATCTAATTATATGACCATGGGTCTACTTAGACAACTTAGAAAATATGGATCTGTGCATATTGACTGTGTTCTCCAATGAAAGCGTTAAAGTGTAACCAAACTCTTCAGACCCAAACAGCTGAAAAGATAAATATTATTTTATTATTATTATTTATTTATATAGTGCCAACATATTCCACAGCGCTGTACAAAGCACAGTACGACAAGGGGAACATAGGTACAACCAAAAAATATACAGCAGAGTTTCAAGCAGCACAAATATTGCAACAAAAACAGTAAAAATTAGGAGGATGACCCTGCCCATGCGAGCTTACAATCTAAATTGCATAGATGTTAAAACAAATCAGCAGAACTAACTTATTTTAAAAAGGCACTGTAGTGATTTATAGTGGAATGCCGTTAATTATTCAGGATACCTTTTTTACAGCCATTATCCTGGTTTCAGCATCAGAAATACTTTCTAGATCTATATATTGCTGTATATTGGTATACAGCCAAGCCCTCTCAGCGATGTTTAATCTACATTGCTTAGATATGCAGAATTATCTTTCCCAGAGCATTCTGGGAAACCAGATGTATTTTGTAGTGGCTTCACAAATCTCAGTAAGTGAACATTCTGCAGAGATCACCCTGCCAGGACTAAAGATGCTGCCACAGGTGATACATTTCAGAATGTAAATCATGGAGAGGAAAGATTTTACAATGGGCAAACACTGACTAAATTATTTATAAATATTGTAAAAAAAATAAGCTATTTTATTCAGGGGCATTACTAGAGGATGGCAGCCCCTGCAACTGCAGAGGCCCGAACTACTGACCTTCTCTTCCTCTGATACAGGGGACTATACTTCAGATCAGGTGTTTTTGTGACCCCCACTTGTTATGTGTGTAAAGATTATGATGACCACACTTGTTTTATGACCCTTGTGAGATGGGCCCCAAGGCCGTGAATGGCACCAAGGGGAGGCAAGGGAAGGGGTGTGAACATGGGTGGGCCCTATCAGAGATTCACTGGGGGGCTCCATGAATTGTAGTTACAGCACCGATTTTAATAATTATGTTATTTGCATTCCTCTTTAAGAGATTTATATATAAAAGTATTGGTGTAACTTTTTTTGAAAAAGTGGCCACACACAATTGAATAAAAAGACTTGATTTTATGGTAATTCAATAAAAATGATCGGTTAGGCTGAAAAAAAAGTTTTTTTTTTATGTGAGAGAGCGAGAGAGATCTGATTGAATGCCACATTTTTATAGATACGTCAATCAGAAGTAGCTGATTTTCTGATCAATTTTTATAAAAACAGAATGGTGGAAGGCAGATTGTCAATCTTTTTATAAACCCAAGCAATTTTTCAATCATTTTTTCATAATTGGGGAAATATTGAGCATGTAGATCAGACCAATTCTCCAATTGAAAAGAAATATAAAGTACTATAAAAATTGTATCGTGTGTGGCCCCCTTAACAGAGACAGGATTAAATCTCTAGTCCAAGCTTCCTCTACTGTGTAACAACACCATTTTTTTCATCGAACTGTCTGGGCATAGACTCCTCTTTACTGGTAGGTGGGTTCTCGTGATTAGATGACTATTCCCTTTGATGAACGTTTAACAGCTGAGCTTTTCCACAGCATTGCTACATAAACATGGTCTATCTTCCTGTCACGCCCCAGTTCTACACAAGCAGCCATCTACAGACAGTGATAGTTCACACTGAACAATAACACAACACACAGCTATTAATAATACCTCTCCTTATAAAATGGTTGGCAAACTTATATACCATTAGAAATGGTGAATGAGATTCTAAAGCTTCGTACACACATCCAATCTTATTTCGTACAATGACTGGCAAATTTCCCCACTTCCATGTAGTATGAGGGCCAACAGATATTGACTACAGTACTATGAACACATGTGTAGGTAAATTCCCATACTGCATGGGAGTGGTAAAATTGACCAGCCATTTGCCAATCAAATTTGGAGGTGTGTATAAGGCAAGGCTTTATAATTTATGCAGCATGGAAATGGACCAATCAGGCGCAACAGCTTCTTAATGTGATTGGTCTCAGTCCAAGATGCATAAAGTTGCAGATAAACTGGCTTATCATTGACACCAACTCAAAATTATTAGTTATGGGCCCAGCTGTGAGTCTTACATTCAGCTTCCTTAAACATTCTGTGCATAACAACTGATATGGAACCCCCCAAATCTGCCAAGGACAGCTGCAGTGAGTGTTAGAGACATGAAAGCAGAGAAGGGGGGAGGGAGAGCTTGTTAATGATGACCACTATTCAAAGTTGATCATTGCCACCATAGCACCAATTAAGAGCTAATAGGGTCGTTAAAGGAGGGTACCTAGTGGGCTCCCATGGTTCCAGGGGCCTCGGTGCGGTCACAGCCTCTGGATCCTCTATTGCTACTCCAATGCCATTGCCTTACCCTATACCCTTTGAAGGATAGCTAGCCTACTTAACTCAATATTTTCCACAACCCTAGCCATTAACCCCCTTGGCGGTATGGACGAGCTCAGCTCGTCCATGACCGCTGGAGGGCGCCGCTCAGGCCCCGCTGGGCCGATTTCCATAATTATTTTTTAAACCACGCAGCAAGCACTTTGCTTGCTGCGTTTTGTAGCCGCTCGCCGCCGATGCGCCACTACTCGCCTCGTAACCGCCGCTCCCCCAACACCCCTGCGCAGCCTGGCCAATCAGTGCCAGGCAGTGCTGAGGGGTGGATCGGGACTCCTTCTGATTCAGAACGGGATTTCCTTACACGGGTACACGCCGGCGGTGTTCGGAAGGGTGGGAGGGAAGCCGCAGGGAAGGGGGCATCATGTAGCTAGCGCTACGCTAGCTACATGATTTAAAAAAAATAAAAAAAAAACTGCTGCGCCGCCGCCCTGGCGCATTAAATAGAACGCCAGGATGGTTAAAGGGACTCGGAGCACCTCTCATGGGCATGCCTTTAAGACAGACGACTTCCAACAAAGTCGTGCTATGACCCCTCTGGAGGAGCCTTTTGCAATGGCCATGCGTGTCACTTCCTCTTCCTGCTTCATTCAGTGATGCACTTCTCTAAAAGAGAAGACAGGGGTGACCCGGAAGTTATAACATAGCCAAGATGGCAGCCGCGATTTTTAAATTGAAATCGAACAAAAATTATTTGGTGTAGAACGGCATCAAATGAAAGAGGAGAGCTCAAGATACAGAAAGGTATGCATCTTTAAGTACTTTGCAGTGCTGGTCGGAGTCTTAAAGGCATGCCCATGACAGGTGCTCCCTTTAAGCATATCCTAACCCTACCCTGACCCTCATGCTGACCTAACCAAACACTATACTAACCTTCAGTTTTCCTAACCCCCAATACTATTGAGACCTATCTACGAATATAGATAGTCTAAAAAATTACACTGTGTCTAGATAAAGGGTATCATTCAGGTTTTTTGAGGTTTGGAATGCAGAAAAGATTGTGTCCATGGCTACATGGAAAACTACATTTTAGCCTGTATAAAGTGGATAGAATTCTAGGCAAAATACACTGAATATATTCCAGGAGAAGTAAATTGGCCCTTAAAGATGATACAGTGTCATAGTTAAAATGGATAATACATTTCCCCACATTTTTCATTTCTTAGGCACTCAAACATTATAAATGATTTAAGCATTTTATACTACATGTTTTGAATGAATGGTTACTGCAGAGACAAATAAACTATATATAATTGGTGGACTTGTTACTTTCTGCTTCACATATTTCAGGGTTGTCTTTCATCCCAGACTTGTGGTACAGTTGTACAGTGGTAGGCTCAGACCGTGAATGAGTATTGTACAAAACATCATTCATTTCAGCAACACTGTATGCCTCATCTATGACAGAGCTAGGCTGCTCTACTACAGCTAAACTCCCAAGTGGAAATTAAATCTCACTTGACGTTTAATTTATGTGTTGGATATCCGTTTCTATCCAGCCCTGACCCTTACCTCACTCTGTTGCGGCTGATGTTAAATGTTGCATTTCCACTATATAAATTAAAAGAAAATGTATAAACTGTTTCCAGCTTACAGGACTGAAGAGTAGCACACATTGCCCTCTTAAAACAAAAGGTAATAAGATTTAATTGCTTTTTTTTTTTAATCCAAAGTAAAACTCCCATAATGCATCACTTCAGAAGAGTAGGTGAGACTGTGTAAATCATTTGTTTTTGCCTCTGTGAGACATGAATGCATCCAGAGCAGATAGTTTATAGCTTGCCTATAGCTCTTATTACATGCAGAATCATTAATCCAGTTTATATGGCCTATTTCATGATGTTTGCCTCTCATCATTGCACTGCAAGTATTTGAATAATTCTGCATGGTGAGGCTTGGGGGAGTAGAAGGGTTGGGCAAAGACAATTTACACACGGCTCTGTATCAGGTCCGCTGGATATCACAGAATACAAGTTAATGAATAAGCATACAAGCAGGTTTAGATTTACATCACAGGAGCCTAAAGGTACACATGTCCTGGCACCTTAGACTTCACCCTCCATGAACCTACAAAACCCTCCACCAAACTGCACCGCAAGTAGGCTGGCTGGCCCAGCTGTCACTACTCCCCTACTTCCCTTCATAGGTAGATACAGGTGCAACTTAGTATTAGGTAGCCAGAGGTGCGTACGTTAAAAAGGGGCGCTGGGAAAAAAGGGCGCGGGGTTTTAAACGATAAGCATGGATAACGTTTAAAAATGTATTGTACTGTATTTCGTTTAAAATTAATGTTTTATAAAGTTATAAATCATTAAATAATGTGCATTAAATCGGCAATTGTAAAAACGTTAATCTTTCGTTTAAATAGTGAAACGTATAATAACGTTTAAAAAAAAAATTACTAAGTAACCCTCCCTGTACCTACCCCTAACCCCTAGACCCCCCTGTTGATGCCTAAACCTAAGACTCCCCCTGTTGGTGCCTAAGTAACCCTCCCTGTACCTACCCCTAACCCCTAGACCCCCCTGTTAGTGCCTAAACCTAAGACCCCCCTGTTGGTGCCTAAACCTAAGACCCCCTGGTGGTGTCTAAACCTAAGACCCCCCCTGTTGGTGCCTAAACCTAAGACCCCCCTGTTGGTGCCTAAACCTAAGACCCCCCTGTTGGTGCCTAAACCTAAGACCCCCCTGTTGGTGCCTAAACCTAAGACCCCCCTGTTGGTGCCTAAACCTAAGACCCCCCTGTGATAAGCATTAATAACGTTTCAAAAACATATTGTGCGTTTTTTTCGTTTAAAAATAATGTAAAAAAAAATATTGTACTGTTTTTCGTTTAAAAATAATGTTTGGAAAAAATATTGTACTGTTTTTCGTTTAAAAATAATATTAAAAAATGTATAAATCATTAAATAATGTGTAATCATGAGAAGCAGTAATAAAACATTAAGTCTCCGGGCGCCGCTTTTAAAACGTTATTTTTCTCCGGCGCCCTTTTTTCCTATCGGGCGCCCATTAAACGATATTTATTATGGGAGTGAATGGCGGCGCCCGATTTGTCCACTAGCCTCCTGCGCCCTTTTTTACTGTTACCGCCAGAGGTACCCTCAGTATTAAGTAGCTAGAGGTGCCCCTCTTCCTAGGCAGCAGAGGTGGGGATGAGCCCCTTGAGAAGGGAAGAAATGTCACGCCCGCCTCCCTTCTGGAGGACCATACAGACTCCTATTGTTCAGGTGGCAGAGCCCCAGTTCCACACTATTTGGCTCACATGCTCTGGCAATACCAGTCTGCATGGAGGACTAGAGATAAACAAAGGCTTCAAAGAGGTGGAGTTATGTTAAGGAGAACTAACAGGGCATGAAGTGTGATTAGTATTTTATGTTAGGGAGTATTTGGTAGGCAATAGGGTTTAATATGAGGCAGAACTGGTAAATGTATTGCTGAAGTCATCATTACTTACTAAAGGCTCACAGGGCATGAATTACCATGAGTAATGGTGTGATTGCACATTGCATAATTTGTATGAATTGCTCATCAGTTGCTGCTTTGTCCATATATGGTGATGCCTGTAATGACCTTGAGTGGTGTAAAGCTACTGTATATAGATAGATGCATTTTCATCTCTGAGTATGCTTATATAATGATTGTCCAATTTTAATAAATAGCAGCTGTGTGTCTGGCCAGCCAGTGATATCACAAGGGTTTCACAGGCACTACTGTGAAATCATGCATCTGTGTGCTTGAGGTCTTATTCACTTTAATGGAAAGTAACAAATACAAATTTCAATGGCCATTACTGAGATGTATTTAAAATGTATGTAGGCATCTAGATTTTCATGTCTTGAAACTGCAAGGTGCAAAGAAAAGGATACAGTTTAATGGTTAAAGTGTACCAGAGACAAGATGTAATAAACGTTTTATACATATCTGGGGCGCAGTGGTGCCTCTAGTCATTTTGTCACTCCAGGCGAGAAAACCTGTGGCGCCCCCCCCCCCCCAAGCCCCTCCCCCCAGGAAAATAATCATAATGCAGCATCGTTTCACCAGAAAATAATCATAATGCGGCAGTGTTTCATCAGAAAATAATAGTAATTATCGTAATTCAGAATCGTAATTCACCAGAAAATAATCGTAATGTGGCAGTGTTTCACCAGAAAATACACTTATTGCAGCAGCAGTTCACCGGAAAATATTCGTAAGGTGGCAGCGTTTCACCAGAAAATACACTTATTGCAGCAGCATTTCACCAGAAATTAATCATAGGGCAGCAGCGTTTCACCAGAAAATAATCGTAATGGGGCAGCGTTGTCAAAAAGTAATCGTAATGCGGAAGCGTTTCACCAGAAAATACACGTAATCTGAGCAGAGGGAAAGAGTAGAGAGGGAGAGGCAGCATAAGATGTAAGAGGGGGGTAGAGGAACAGAGAGGGGGAGGGATAGACAGCATAAGATGGAAGAGAGTGCAGAGAAACAGGGGAGAGGGAGAGACAGCATAAGATGGAAGAGAGTGCAGAGGAACAGAGAGGGGTAGAGACAGCATAAGATGGAAGAGGGGGCAGAGGAACAGAGAAGGGAGAGGGAGAGACAGCACAGCACTAAAGCACAGGTTTACAGTTTTACCAGCCTACGGCCTAACCAGCTTTCAGAGAAAACTCTAGTATCAAAAGAGCAGGGCACATTCTAGCAGTTATAACAGTACTGGGAGTCTGCACACAGGACAGGAAGTGTTCTTAGCAGCTTAGCAGCCTGCCTGCATACCTTCTCTTCTGCCTGTGCATGCAGCTTATCATCTCTCTGGAGCAGAAACTTCCCTTCTCCCGGGCTGTGTTGCTGTCTTGTGCGGGGGTGGGGCTCCAACACGGACACATCACATTCTTCTCTCTGTGACTGCATCTGTCCCCTGGCTGTCTCGCTCCAGTGTCTGTGTGCAGCCAGTGACACAGGTGGCGGGTCAGACTGTCGGGGGCATAAGCTGGCTGGCTGCTGGCTCCTGGTTTGACTGGCGTGGGGCGGAGTTAAAGGCTGGGCCACACGAGGTAAACACTTTACCTGTGTGGCTACTGAGAAGAAGGGGCACGGCTTTAACCTCCTTGCCGGTTATCCCGAAGAAAGTTCGGGGTAACCTGCGCAGGAGGATTTCTCAGGCCCCGCTGGGCCGATTTGCATAATTTTTTTTCCTACACGCAGCTAGCACTTTGCTAGCTGCGTGTAGTACGCGATCGCCGCCGCTCGCCGCCGATTCGCCGCTACCCGCCGAGCCGCCCCCCCCCCCGCCCCAGACCCCTGCGCAGCCTGGCCAATCAGTGCCAGGCAGCGCTAAGGGGCGGATCGGGATTCCCTCTGACGTCACGACGTCCATGACGTCGGTGACGTCATCCTGCTCGGTCGCCATGGTGACCGGGGAAGCCCTGCAGGAAATCCCGTTCTCAACGGGATTCCCTGCATACTCTGATCGCCGAAGGCGATCGGAGTGGGTGGGGGGATGCCGCCGCTCAGCGGCTATCATGTAGAGAGCCCTGGGCTCGCTACATGATTTAAAAAAAAATAAAATAAAAAAAAAGTGCAGCGCTGCCTGCTTGCCGGATTTTTTAGACCGGCAAGAAGGTTAAAGAAGGAGCCTGGCAGAGAAGAGGGGTCTACATGAAAAGGGCGCCGGTAAAAAAGGGCGCCTGGTGGAGCCCATATATATACCAACTTCGGCTACAAAAAAGGCGCCTAGTGTAGCCCTTATAAAGTTCGGCTACAAAAAAGACGCTTGGTGTAGCCCATATAAAAACTTGGGCTACAAAAAAACCAAGGCGCCTGGTGTAGCCCATATAAAAACTTCGGCTACAAAAAAACTCGGGGATGTGTTAATTACTATTCCCCCTCCAGGCCGCCATGGATAGTGGGGGAATGAAATAATTCGGCTTCCAGCGCTTGTAGCCCATATACAAACTTCGGCTAGAAAAAAACTCTGGGATGTGTTAATTACTATTCCCCCTCCAGGCCGCCATGGATAGTGGGGGAATGAAATAATTCGGCTTCCAGCGCTTGTAGCCCATATAAAAACTTCGGCTACAAAAAAAAGTCAATAATATGGGCTACAGAGGGGCACCTTACTGTAGCCGGAAAAAATATGGGCTACAAAGGGGAGCCCGCTTGTAGCCGAAAACCTTGTAGCCGAAAAAATATGGGCTACAAAGGGGAGCCCACTTGTAGCCTATATCAAAACTCGGGCGCCCTTTTCTACACCTTGTAGCCCATATTTCCAGAAATAACATTGATGTCTATGGCGGCGCCCTTTTCATACAGGCAGCTCGGGCGCCCTTTTCAACCGATCCCGAGAAGAGCAGTATTGAGTGCTCTATTGGCTGGGGAGAAGTGGAGGTGGAGGCACCGCTGAGCACATGGTAGCATGCCGAGCATCGGGGACTGAGTCGGGAGGTAATATAATATTAAAAAAAAAAAAAAAACGGTCACGGTAGCAGAGGCGGGGGAATGCGCCTCACCACCTCATGGCGCCTCACCACCTTATGTCAGAGCAGCCAGTCTGTGCAAGAGAAGTGCACTCTCTACGTATCTCTGCGGCTGAGGACGGCAGCGTGGGAGCAATCCGTGCGCATGGGGCTATAGGAAGCCCCATGTATGTACAGTATAAAACTTTTATTAAATCTTGCCTCTAGTTTCCTTTAATCCTGATCAAGGCTTTCCTTTAATCCTGACCAACTCCACTCCCTCCTGCAAGTCCAGGAAGGGATGTATTTTCCTAAGATTGAACAAACAATTCCTCTCTACATCTTACTAACGGGTTGCTGGAGAACTAAACATCTGACAGGGGTAAGACAACAACTGTGTTATATCAGAACAAAGTAAATACCACTAAGGCAGTGGGATTCCCTACTTCATTTAGCGTACATGTAAAAGTGCCACGTGGTGAATAAAGGAAGGTATATTGCCATTAGTAAAATATTGGTAAGGATACAGATATTCTACTATCAACCTATCTTATTCCATCCTCACTCTAACCTCTCCTCTACATAAGTCCTAACACTAACCTACTCCCTACCTATGAGTAAAGGTGGCCATACACTGGTCGATTTGCCATCAGATCGACCAACAGATAGATCCCTCTCTGATCGAATGGCTGGGATCGTAGAGGGATCGTATGGCTGCCTTTACTGCAAACAGATTGTGAATCGATTTCAGCATGAAACCAATCCCAATCTGTGGAGCTGATGTTGCCCCCCCCCCCCCCCCCCCCCGCATACATTACCTGATCTTGCCGGCGCGAGTCCGCCGGTCTCCGCTGTCTTCTTCTCCACTCTGGGCTCCAGGGCTGCAGCTTCACTGAACTTCCTGTCCAAGGAAGTTTAAACAGTAGAGGGCGCTCTACTGTTTAAACTTCCTGCCGGGGCAGGAAGAAGTGAAGCCTGCCGGACTCGGAGCCCAGCAGAGAAGGAGCAGCGGTGACTGCGGGGACACTAGCCGGCGAAACAGATAATGTGTTGCCGCTGTATGGCGTCGGTTGACGGGCTTTCAAACGCCGCTATCGACGCACTCCTGACCCGCTGGCAATCGAGCTCAATCTTCCGCACGGACAGGAATGACGGGAATCGACAGGAACGATCGATTTCGGTCGGAAATCGATCATTCGGTCAACATTTGCGCAACGATTTCACAGCAGATTCAATCACAGTGATCAAATCTGCTGTATATCGGCGAGAAAATGGTTAGGTGTATGGGCCCCTTAACACACAGCAACAAAGAGACACAGTGAAAGAGCTCGGCACTGCTAACAGTGGTTTAATGCTAATGCACTTACATACAATGTTGGTTAAAAAAGTTCATCTTGTGCAAGACATGTAACATTAAAGATTATACTTATCGTGTGCAGAGTGGGGTGGAGGGGAGGTGGGATTGGCAGTGGGTGCCGCTTGGTGCAAGGCTGTGCACCAAGCGGCACCTACTGCCAATCCCACATTGGCTCTCAGCATGCTGACAGACTGAACATTGCATTCTGAGTCATCCTCTCCACTTTTGTTTGCCTCTGAATGCCAACCCATTACTCTCTGTTGCTGCGCTTCACACTTACGCCACATATGTCAAACACGACAGGACTCACCACCGCTACCCAGAGTTTGGCTACACAGTGGCTTAATTTCACCGCAGTAGCCAATCTCCAGTGCTAAAGCTGATAACAGCGCCTCTGGGGCCAAAATAACTGGGCATAGCAACTAAATGAAAAAAATAATAATCCGGTGCCTACAGCAGTGCCTAATTTTTGCCAGTTTACCTGTTCCGCTTCATTTTTGCCTACACTGGCCTGATGTAATTCAGAGAAACCAGCAATCGAAAATCACCCGACACCCATCACCTGAAACATCCAATCCATCACACCTGATAGCAGATGCACCACTGTGAGAAGCTCTTGTGTCCACCACTCAGATTCAAAAACCTTTAGTACACCTATTAATTTCCAACCACTGTCTGAAAGCTTTGGAGCCCCCTGAACTGACCCAGAACAATTAAAGGGGAACTGAAGAGAGAGGTATATGGAGGCTGCCATGTTTATTTCCTTTTAAGCAATACCAGTTGCCTGGCAGCCCTGCTGATCCTCTGCCGCTAATACTATTAGCCATAGCCCCTGAACAAGCATGCTGCAGATCAGGTGTTTCAGACTTTAAAGTCAGATCTGAAAAGACTAGCTGCATGCTTGTTTCTGGTGTTATTCAGATACTACTGCAGAGAAATAGACCAGCAGGGCTGCCAGGCAACTGGTATTGAGTAAAAGGAAATAAATATGGCAGCTTCCGTATACCTCTTACTTCAGTTCCCCTTTAAGTATATCAAGAGCAAGGATCCAGAGGTGTAGCTATAGATGGGCAGGGGGGACATATATGTCTCCAGGCACAGCACTGTGAGGGGGCTCAGTACAGTTGCTGCACCCCTACGTGCGTGAGAGGTGACTGCCTGAAGTGCCCCTGCATTTGTACATTTGACTCCGCCCAGGACCACATTCTGATTCTTGGATGCACCCATTTTGTCAGGGGGGAGGGGGGGAGTTGATGGAAAATCTGTCTATGTCCCTGGGTGCTGAAAACCCTAGCTATATCTCTGCAAGGATCCAACCAGGTCTGAATTCCACATGGAATGTCTGGTGGTGAGACTTTCTGGAAAGACCTCGACATTATGAGAAAGTATAGAGGTTAAAGTATCACCACCCCATAGTGATATAAATGCATTGTTGACTGGCGAGTTCCCTTAAAACTTTCTGTGAATAAATATGTAAAAGTATAGTTATTGCTTAATAGTATAAAGAGTAAAGGCCAACCATTTATATTGTAAAGGCATTGGAAATGTGTAATTTTTTTTAAATCTTTTTTTTTTTAACCTTATAAAGCTCTTGCCTGTTATTTAAGAGCAGTACATTTTTTTTTTTTTATAATTTTTTAAGCCCACCTAACCTTTAATGGTTATTTGTAATGGAAAATAATAACATGTTTTTTTCTAAATGACCACCTACTACCATAGAGTGATAAGTTGAGCTCCTGTTACATTTATCAAGAACAATCCAAGTCCATTAAGAGTGTAATATTACCTAGCAAACAGCTGTTGGAATGCTGCAGAATACCAATACATTGTATCCCTCTGATCAAATAAAGGGTTTAAATTGGAAAATTGGAAAGCGAGAAACAACTATCATCGCAGAAGTTTATTATCATGTCAGGCTCTTTCTAAAATGAAGCAAATTGAAGAAGTAAAAGACCAGATAATTTAATGGTATTTCTCCTAAGTGAAAGCAAAGCGTACGATTTTAAATGTGAAATATAGAAACCAGTATGTGCTCTGCACTAAGCTGATCAATAACCTTTGCTGACCACCTTTTTCATTCAGAAATAATAACAAACCAAACAGCAAGGGCTTTCTGTGAAGATTATAGCTATAGCCACTCAGGGTTTTGCAAGAACTGTATAAGAGGAAAGATACAACGCTAAACAATAATACTGACTCTGTGTTTTTAATTCATATTTGTTAGAATTATTGATTACAAAATGCAGGTTTGTCAGTGTAACAACCATAGTAGAGTTACTGAACTGTGAAGATAAGGTATTTAACTGCTTCCAGACCTTGGTGATTGAAATCTATGAACGGTTTATGGCCTGTTATCCCTGCTAGGGCATAGATCGCAATCACTCACCAATGCATTCTCCCATTGCTCCAGGGCTGCTGCAATCCAATTGCTCTGCTGTCATAATGACAGCTGAGCTCCATGCACCATTCAGGAGCCAATATCATTGGCACCTTATCATGTGATCACTGAGCCAATCACAGTAATCGCAAAAAACGTATCAGGTCCTTTAAGGGGGGTTTACAATGGGGGTTGCACGTACATGCATACAATAGAGAGATTTGATGCTGCCCATACATAAAGAAATGTTAGCATAGGCATCGCTAGGCTCACGCATATGCCATAGATCGCAGGCCTACAGTGCCAAAGCCGCACTGGTGTCCATCGTTAATTGCAATGGCCACCTCGATATAGCAGAATTCTGCATGTCTAAAGAGCTAATGCATTTCAGACACTTTGCATGTGGATGTCAACACTGAATAAAGAAGTGATGTCAGATCATATTCTGTTTCCAAAATGAGCCAATAAGCTCCATTCTCAGAGCAGCTGAGTTGTGTGTTATGTGAGTAAAATGAGAGCTTGGGAGAGATCTGCCACTGAGTGCCTGGAGCTGCAAGCAATCATACATAAAAGGGGCAAAACACTGATTACTTGTTTTTAGGGTACAATCTTCTTTTAAAATACAATTTTATCAGATTTTACATATCGAGGAATGAAAAGCCAATTTCACAAGGTATTATTAATAATATTTAGTATTTATATAGCGCCAACATCTTTCGCATCTGTCCCTCGAAGGAGCTCACAATCTAGTCCCTACCATAGTCATATGTCTACATTGTGTAGTATATGTACTGTAGTCTAGGGCCAATTGTTAGAGGGGGGGGGGGAGCCAATTAACTTATCTGTATGTTTTTGGGATGTGAGAGGAAACCAGAGTACCCGGAGGAAACCCACACAGACACAGGGAGAACATACAAACTCCTTGCAGATAGTGCCCTGGTTGGGATTCAATCCGGGGACCCAGCGCTGCAAGGCAAGAGTGCTAACCACTACACCATTGTGCTGCCCATACGCCACCGTGCTGCCCAAGGTACAATGTATTTGCAGTGGACTTTATCTGTGTACATAATAAAGTGGCCTTGAGTTCTATTTAACCACTTGAGGACCTAGGGCTTTCTACCCCTTAAGGACCGGCCACTTTTTTTCCATTCAGACCACTGCAGCTTTCACGGTTTATTGCTCGCTCATACAACCTACCACCTAAATGAATTTTGGCTCCTTTTCTTGTCACTAATAAAGCTTTCTTTTGGTGCTATTTGATTGCTCCTGCGATTTTTACTTTTTATTATATTCATCAAAAAAGACATGAATTTTGGCAAAAAAATGATTTTTTTAACTTTCTGTGCTGACATTTTTCAAATAAAGTAAAATTTCTGTATACATGCAGCGCGAAAAATGTGGACAAACATGTTTTTGATTAAAAAAAACCCATTCAGTGTATATTTATTGGTTTGGGTAAAAGCTATAGCGTTTACAAACTATGGTGCAAAAAGTGAATTTTCCCATTTTCAAGCATCTCTGACTTTTCTGACCCCCTGTCATGTTTCATGAGGGGCTAGAATTCCAGGATAGTATAAATACCCCCCAAATGACCCCATTTTGGAAAGAAGACATCCCAAAGTATTCACTGAGAGGCATAGTGAGTTCATAGAAGATATTATTTTTTGTCACAAGTAAGCGGAAAATGACACTTTGTGAGAAAAAAAAAAAAGTTTCCATTTCTTCTAACTTGCGACATAAAAAAATGAAATCTGCCACAGACTCACCATGCCCCTCTCTGAATACCTTGAAGGGTCTACTTTCCAAAATGGGGTCATTTGTGGGGTGTGTTTACTGTCCTGACATTTTGGGGGGTGCTAAATTGTAAGCACCCCTGTAAAGCCTAAAGGTGCTCATTGGACTTTGGACCCCTTAGCGCAGTTAGGCTGCAAAAAAGTGCCACACATGTGGTATTGCCGTACTCAGGAGAAGTAGTATAATGTGTTTTGGGGTGTATTTTTACACATACCCATGCTGGGTGGGAGAAACACCTCTGTAAATGACAATTTGTTAATTTTTTTTACACACAATTGTCCATTTACAGAGATCTTTCTCCCACTCAGCATGGGTATGTGTAAAAATACACCACAAAACACATTATACTACTTCTCCTGAGTACGGCGATACCACATGTGTGGCACTTTTTTGCACCCTAACTGCGCTAAAGGGTCCAAAGTCCAATGAGTACCTTTAGGATTTCACAGGTCATTTTGAGAAATTTCGTTTCAAGACTACTCCTCACGGTTTAGGGCCCCTAAAATGCCAGGGCAGTATAGGAACCCCACAAATGACCCTATTTTAGAAAGAAGACACCCCAAGGTATTCCATTAGGAGTATGGTGAGTTCATAGAAGATTTTATTTTTTGTCAAAAGTTAGCGGAAAATGACACTTTGTGAAAAAACACAATTAAAATCAATTTTCCGCTAACTTGTGACAAAAAATAAAATCTTCTATGAACTCGCCATACTACTAACGGAATACCTTGGGGTGTCTTCTTTCTAAAATGGGGTCATTTGTGGGGTTCCTATACTGCCCTGGCATTTTAGGGGCCCTAAACCGTGAGGAGTAGTCTTGAAACGAAATTTCTCAAAAATGACCTGTGAAATCCTAAAGGTACTCATTGGACTTTGGGCCCTTTAGCGCAGTTAGGGTGCAAAAAAGTGCCACACATGTGGTATCGCCATACTCGGGAGAAGTAGTACAATGTGTTTTGGGGTGTATTTTTACACATACCCATGCTGGGTGGGAGAAATACCTCTGTAAATGGACAATTGTGTGTAAAAAAAATCAAAAGATTGTCATTTACAGAGGTATTTCTCCCACCCAGCATGGGTATGTGTAAAAATACACCCCAAAACACATTATACTACTTCTCCCGAGTACGGCGATACCACATGTGTGGCACTTTTTTGCACCCTAACTGCACTAAGGGGCCCAAAGTCCAATGAGTACCTTTAGGATTTCACAGGTCATTTTTGTTTCAAGACTACTCCTCGCGGTTTAGGGCCCCTAAAATGCCAGGGCAGTATAGGAACCCCACTAATGACCCCATTTTAGAAGGAAGACACCCCAAGGTATTCCGTTAGGAGTATGGTGAGTTCATAGAAGTTTTTATTTTTTTGTCACAAGTTAGCGGAAATTGATTTTAATAGTTTTTTTTCACAAAGTGTCATTTTCCGCTAACTTGTGACAAAAAATAAAATCTTCTATGAACTCACCATACTCCGTACGGAATACCTTTGGGTGTCTTCTTTCTAGAATGGGGTCATTTGTGGGGTTCCTATACTGCCCTGGCATTTTAGGGGCCCTAAACCGTGAGGAGTAGTCTTGAAACCAAATGTCGCAAAATGACCTGTGAAATCCTAAAGGTACTCATTGGACTTTGGGCCCCTTAGCGTACTTAGGGTGTAAAAAAGTGCCACACATGTGGTACCGCCGTACTCAGGAGAAGTAGTATAATGCGTTTTGGGGTGTATTTTTACACATACCCATGCTAAGTGGGAGAAATATCTCTGTAAATGACAATTGTTTGATTTTTTTTACACACAATTGTCAATTTACATAGAAATTTCTCCCACCCAGCATGGGTATGTGTAAAAATACACCCCAAAACACATTATACTACTTTTCCTGAGTACGGCGGTACCACATGTGTGACACTTTTTTGCAGCCTAGGTGCGCTAAGGGGCCCAACGTCCTATTCACAGGTCATTTTGAGGCATTTGTTTTCTAGACTACTCCTCGCGGTTTAGGGCCCCTAAAATGCCAGGGCAGTATAGGAACCCCACAAGTGACCCCATTTTAGAAAGAAGACACCCCAAGGTATTCTGTTAGGTGTATGACGAGTTCATAGAAGATTTTATTTTTTTGTCAAAAGTTAGCGGAAAGTGACACTTTGTGGAAAAAAACCAATAAAAATCAATTTCCGCTAACTTTTGACAAAAAATAAAATCTTCTATGAACTCGTCATACACCTAACAGAATACCTAGGGGTGTCTTCTTTCTAAAATGGGGACACTTGTGGGGTTCCTATACCGCCCTGGCATTTTACGGGCCCAAAACCGTGAGTAGTCTGGAAACCAAATGTCTCAAAATGACTGTTCAGGGGTATAAGCATCTGCAAATTTTGATGACAGGTGGTCTATGAGGGGGCGAATTTTGTGGAACCGGTCATAAGCAGGGTGGCCTTTTAGATGACAGGTTGTATTGGGCCTGATCTGATGGATAGGAGTGCTAGGGGGGTGACAGGAGGTGATTGATGGGTGTCTCAGGGGGTGGTTAGAGGGGAAAATAGATGCAATCAATGCACTGGGGAGGTGATCGGAAGGGGGTCTGAGGGGGATCTGAGGGTTTGGCCGAGTGATCAGGAGCCCACACGGGGCAAATTAGGGCCTGATCTGATGGGTAGGTGTGCTAGGGGGTGACAGGAGGTGATTGATGGGTGTCTCAAGGTGTGATTAGAGGGGGGAATAGATGCAAGCAATGCACTGGCAAGGTGATCAGGGCTGGGGTCTGAGGGCATTCTGAGGGTGTGGGCGGGTGATTGAGTGCCCTAGGGGCAGATAGGGGTCTAATCTGATAGGTAGCAGTGACAGGGGGTGATTGATGGGTAATTAGTGGGTGTTTAGGGTAGAGAACAGATGTAAACACTGCACTTGGGAGGTGATCGGACGTCGGATCTGCGAGCGATCTATTGGTGTGGGTGGGTGATCAGATTGCCCGCAAGGGGCAGGTTAGGGGCTGATTGATGGGTGGCAGTGACAGCGGGTGATTGATGGGTGGCAGTGACAGGGGGTGATTGATGGGTGGCAGTGACAGGGGGTGATTGATGGGTGATTGATAGGTGATTGACAGGTGATTTACAGGTAATCAGTGGGTTATTACAGGGGAGAACAGATGTAAATATTGCACTGGCGAATTGATAAGGGGGGGGGGGGTCTGAGGGTAATCTGAGCGTGTAGGCGGGTGATTGGGTGCCCGCAAGTGGCAGATTAGGGTCTGATCTGATGGGTAACAGTGACAGGTGGTGATAGGGGGTGACTGATGGGTGATTGATGGGTAATTAGTGGGTGTTTAGAGGAGAGTAAACGCTGCGCTTGGGTGGTGATCTGATGTCGGATCTGCGGGCGATCTATTGGTGTGGGTGGGTAATCAGATTGCCCGCAAGGGGCAGGTTAGGGGCTGATTGTTGGGTGGCAGTGACAGGGGGTGACAGGGGGTGATTGATGGGTGATAGGTGATTGGCAGGTGATTGACAGGTGATCAGTGGGTTATTACAGGGAAGGATAGATGTAAATAATGCCCTGGCGAATTGATAAGGGGGGGGGGAGGGGTCTGAGGGTAATCTGAGCGTGTAGGCGGGTGATTGGGTGCCCGCAAGGGGCAGATTAGGGTCTGATCTGATAGGTAACAGTGATAGGGGGTGATTGATGGGTGATTGATGGGTGATTGATGGGTAATTAGTGGGTGTTTAGAGAAGATAACAGATGTAAACAATACATTTGGGAGGTAATCTGACGGCGGGTTTGCGGGCGATCTAATGGTGTGGGTGGGTGATCAGATTGCCCGCAAGGGGCAGGTTAGGGGCTGATTGATGGGTGGCAGTGACAGGGGGTGATTGATGGGTGATAGGTGATTGACAGGTGATCAGTGGGTTATTACAGGGAAGAACAGATGTAATGAATGCACTGGTGAATTGATAAGGGGGGGTCTGAGGGCAATCTGAGCGTGTGGGCGGGTGATTGGGTGCCCGCAAGGGGCAGATTAGGGTCTGATCTGATAGGTAAAAGTGACAGGTGGTGATAGGGGGTGATTGATGGGTGATTGATGGGTAATTAGTGTGTGTTTAGAGGAGAGAATAGATGTAAACAATGGATTTGGGAGGTGATCTGATGTCGGATCTGCGGGCGATCTAATGGTGTGGGTGGGTGATCAGATTGCCCGCAAGGGGCAGGTTAGGGGCTGATTGATGGGTGGCAGTGACAGGGGGTGATTGATGGGTGATTGACGGGTGATTGACAGGTGATTGACAGGTGATTGACAGGTGATCAGGGGGGATAGATGCATACAGTGCATGGGGGGGGGGGGGGGGGGTCTGGGGGGGGGGGTCTGGGGGGGGGGTCTGGGGAGAATCTGGGGGGTGGGGGGGGGTGACCAGGAGGGAGCAGGGGGCAGGGGGGGGTATAAAAAAAAATAGCGTTGACAGATAGTGACAGGGAGTGATTGATGGGTGATTAGGGGGGTGATTGGGTGCAAACAGGGGTCTGGGGGGTGGGCAGGGGGGGGTCTGATGGGTGCTGTGGGCGATCTGGGGCGGGGGGGGAGAAAATCAGTGTGCTTGGTGCAGACTAGGGTGGCTGCAGCCTGCCCTGGTGGTCCCTCGGACACTGGGACCACCAGGGCAGGAGGCAGCCTGTATAATACACTTTGTAAACATTACAAAGTGTATTATACACTTTGTATGCGGCGATCGTCGGGTTAACATCCCGCCGGCGCTTCCGTATGGCCGGCGGGATGTTGCGGCGAGTGAGCGGCGACAGGCGGAGGCGGAGGATCGCGTCACGGATGACGCGATCGCTCCGCCCATGCCCAAACAAGGACCGCCGCCATTTGTCAATACGGCGGTCCTTGCGGCGTCTGCTTCCCGGCCGCCATTTGTCTATACGGCGGTCGGGAAGTAGTTAAAGTCCCGGGCAAAGATCAGCTTTCCACAAGGCTTCTTTTTCACTAGATGTTAGCAACACAAGAAGAAAAAAGAAGAAAAACGCAGCTTGCAGGACTTTTTTTTTGATCACATCAAAAATCAGAATCGCATATAAAATCACATCAAAATCGAAATAGTATGTTTATTTATTTATTATTATTATAAGTATTTAAATAGCACCAACATATTATGTTAAAGGATACCCGAACTGAAATGTGACATAATGAGATAGACATGTATATGTACAGTGCCAAGCACACAAATAACTAGGCTGTGTTCCTTATTTCCTTTCTCTGCCTGAAAGAGTTAAATATAAGGTATGCAA
Organism: Hyperolius riggenbachi; assembly: GCF_040937935.1. Lineage (NCBI taxonomy): Eukaryota > Metazoa > Chordata > Amphibia > Anura > Hyperoliidae > Hyperolius > Hyperolius riggenbachi. Next base: position 193,144,957 of record NC_090647.1, on the reverse strand, counting down.
GTGGCTGACTCAGTCCTGACTCAGACAGGAAGTGACTACAGTGTGACCCTCACTGATAAGAAATTCCAACTATAAAACACTTTCCTAGCAGAAAATGGCTTCTGAGAGCAAGAAAGAGGTAAAAAAAAGGGGAATTTCTTATCAGTGAGGGTCACACTGTAGTCACTTCCTGTCTGATTCAGGACTGAGTCAGCCACTTACATACCTGATATTTAACTCTTTCAGGCAGAGAAAGAAAAAAAGGAACACAGCATAGTTAATTGTGTGCTAGGCACTGTACATACACATGTCTATCTCATCATGTCACATTTCACTTCAGGTATCCTTTAAGAGTATATTGTCTTGTCACTAACTGTCCCTCAGAGGAGCTCACAATCTAGTCCCTACCATAGTCATATGTCTATGTATGTATCATGTAGTGCATGTATCATAGTCTAGGGCCATTTTAGGGGGAAGCTAATTAATGTATCTGTATGTTTTTGGGATATGGGAGGAAACCGGAGTGTCTGGAGGAAACCCACACAGACACAGGGAGAACATACAAACTCCTTGCAAATGTTGACCTGGCTGGGCAGAGCCGGGACAAGGTCATCCAGCACCCAAGGCTGAGACACCAAAGTGCGCCCCTCTATCCCTCCCACCCCAGCCGTTACACACTGATTGCTATTAGACTAAGAGGCGCCACAGGGCCCACAACCTCCCCAACACCTTAATATCTAGTTATCTGGCTTGCAGTCACTGCTATGTATCTCCTTTTCTTATTTCTTTCTGCTTCAAACACAATTAGGAATGACAGCTGAATGAATTCTGCGCCCCTATGCCTCGGCCCGGCCCTGTGGCTGGGATTCGAACCGGGGGCCCAGCGCTGCAAAGCGGGAGCGCTAACCACTACGCCACCGTGCTGCCCATTTTGTAGAAAAGAGCCATAAGGCAGGGTAAAAACCTCATAAGCTCCATACACACATACAAGGACTGTCACCTACCAAGGATTGACATTTCATTGCTTAGTCTGTACAGATGCATTGCTACTCTGTCTGTTGCTATGGAGAGTGGAAGAGGGAGGAGGCGTGGTGCATGACTGATGTATAGAGCGGGCGGTGTGAATGGGAGAACAGTGCGCTTGGGGGTTACTTGAGTGCCAGAGTTTGCTAAAGATGTGGCATTCTGAATCTTTAAGCAATGTTGGTGGGCTCATATGCACACAGAAAATTCGCACCCGAGGCAGTCCATATCAGCTGCTCTGGCTGTATGTAATCTGGCATAGCTTTGAGCAGCATCTATTTGTGGGAAACTAACCTGAGGTTGCCACTTCACAGCTTAGCCCATCTGCTCACACTGTGATTTGCTACCACATGCAGTTATGCCCATGAGTTCCCAGAGCCCTTTCTAATGATAGCGATTGGCTGTAAACTGTCAGCCATGCAATCAATTTCACAGTGGATGATAGAATTATAGGAAAATGTATAGAAAGAATTCCACCCATGTAAAAGTTCAAGTCATACAGCTGGGCAAAGACTCAGTACCAAATAACATTTACTGATCACCTGTATTGGGGGTTCGTGCATGCTAACGGGCTGGCATTCCTGAAAGGGTAATGTCCGACTATGGCAAATATTGCTGAAAGGTCAGTGAATCAGTGTGTCATCTTATGCATGCCACCATCTGAGGGCTGCAAAATGATTCCACCTAATAATTGATCATTCTTGAAACAACCAGGCCATATCTGAAGGATCATTCATGTTCTTTTCTGTTTTTTAATGTCTCTACAGTACTAAGGAGAACAGATGCCACAAATTCTGCCTTCAGCATCTTTCAGCAATGTGATTTCCAGTTGGCTGCCACAGAATCACTTCATATTTTACAGTGAAACTCCAGGGAAGGGGGCAATATAGTCTACAACTAGGTGACTGCATTTATTGCTCGCCTTGAGAAGCTATGGACTGACCATATATTAATCCTTGACTGCAGAATGCAAAATGTAACTGTTACAGTTTATCAAAAACATGGGAGCATTAGAGGGTGCGGACAGTACCATTTATACTCAGCCAACAAGGATATGACAATACATATCATACTTGGATTCATGGATTTCAGGACTGGTATATGTGTTTTGTTAAAATAATGGCACAAGTTTCACAAGTTAAAGTCACAACAGACACATAGGGGTTGATTAACTTAGCTGTGCTGCTAAATCAGTTCAGCTTAATGTGAGGAGTGTGAGTTGTGCGCACAATACGCACAGTAGTGCAGAGTAAAGTGCGATGGCAACTTATGCATGCTCCTTCCAAATATCGTCCACACCCCTGAGCCCTGTCGGGTCCAGTGGCTTTATAGGACGTCATCCCGGGATTTCGATTGGCCCAATAGTCTGCCTGTCAAGTGACCATTCAAAGTGCAGGGATCACATCCTATGAAGCCACTGGATCCCGACGGGGCTTAGGTTAGGCTGAGTGGAGCAGCCGTTATGTTAATGGAGTGCGCATAAGGAACCAGCACACGTTACACTGTACTCCTGTGCGTAGCGTGCGCACAACTTGTGCAGCTTAATGAATCAACCCCATAGTAATGAATGAAGTGATAGTGAAATAGAGTTTAAAAACAAAAAATTGCCATCAATGTATGCTTGTCTTAACATTCCATTACAAAAAAAATAAAGTTGTTTTGAAATAGCATTGCAGCATTATGAGGCTCATGATTAAATCAAGAGGCTGTCGAGTGAAAAATGTCTTCTTGTCAAATGCTTCTAGAAAACTGATAACCTGCTCTGTCCTAATGGGCACTGATTTATCACATTAATTATTATGAAGGATGCTGATTACCTTGCCTGACACCTGCCCACTGTTTTCTTGCAGGTTCACGATGGCTTCAGATATCTTTGTATCGATAGGATCCATAACTGACTCAATATTGAATGGGCCTTCCAATCTGTCAGCAACCTGCAGCATAGCATCTGTCAAAACAAAACACAATCACAACAAGTTAAAGAAAGGTCAGCTTCCCCATCCAAACGCCTGCATTAAAAGGTCACATTACGCATACAGCTTATTTCCTGACTTCTGAATTAATTGTTTCTTGAGAATAAATAGATGTGTACACAATCTTGCAAACACACCTGACACATCGCCACTTACTATGCAATGGCAGCTGTAGTTCATGAAGATCGACTTCTTATTAGTAGTATGAATCATTTAACATCCATACCTATAAGTGCTTTATATCCCTTGCTAGTTTTCAACAGATCTGTTAAAGCCAGGAGAAATAGCTTTACCAAACTAGAAGTGTTAATATAAATACAAAAGTGTGCATTTGTTGCTAAATGCAATGTATGGTTAATAATAAATCCATATATGGGTATTGGAAGTCTAATATAGCCCCATCATTTTTCAGCATTTCAAGTTAGTGACTTTAAAAAGTAGTAATGAAACTTTCAGGGCCATTCACACTTGCACAGATTATGCTCTACTCCCCCCACTCTCCTTCTCTGTCACAATTAGTGAAAATGGTATGGTCCAATGTAGTGTTGGGCGAACAGTGTTCGCCACTGTTCGGGTTCTGCAGAACATCACCCTGTTCGGGTGATGTTCGAGTTCGGCCGAACACCTGATGGTGTTCGGCCAAACCGTTCGGCCACATGGCCGAACGTTTCCTGAACGTTCGGCTAGCGCTGTGATTGGCCGAACGGGTCACGTGGTTCGGACCCGAACGCGCTCTGATTGGCCGAACTGTCACGTGGTTCGGGTAAATAAATACCCGAACCACGTCATATCTCCGCCATTTGTCTGTGGGTTTAGCTTTGGGTAGGCAGGCAGGGTAGTTCGCGCTCCAGCCACGCTAGCCAGGGTCCCCCCAGTCATTGTGTCGCTGCTGGGAATAGTAGTACACCGCTCGCTCAGCCACACTATATAGCATTGTGTTTACTGCCACTCTGTGTACCTCGCTCAGCCACACTATATAGCATTGTGTTTACTGCCACTTTGTGTCTGCTGAGAATAGTAGTACACCGCTCGCTCAGTCACACTATATAGCATTGTGTTTACTGCCACTCTGTGTACCTCACTCAGCCACACTATATAGCATTGTGTTTACTGCCACTCTGTGTCTGCTGGGAACAGTACTACACCGCTCGCTCAGCCACACTATATAGCATTCTGTTTACTGCCACTCTGTGTCTGCTGGGAATAGTAGTACACCGCTCGCTCAGCCACACTATATAGCATTGTGTTTACTGCCACTTTGTGTCTGCTGGGAATAGTAGTACACCGCTCGCTCAGCCACACTATATGGCATTGTGTTTACTGCCACTCTGTGTACTGAAACTTTACATTGAAACTTTACAATCAATTTTCTCAAAAACGATAAGCTCTTTTTCAAATATTTTTTTTCCTCTTGTACCCACTCCAAAGGTGCATATACCCTGCAAATTTGGGGTATGTAGCATGTAAGGAAGCTTTACAAAGCACGAAAGTTCAGGTCCCCATTGACTTCCATTATGTTCGGAGTTCGGCGCGAACACCCGAACATCGCGGCGATGTTCGGCGAACGTTCGCGAACCCGAACATCTAGGTGTTCGCCCAGCACTAGTCCAATGTGGCAAAAAATCCACCTGATCATATTTTGACTTAATGGCTCCCATTCACCTTTAATAAATGGGGCCTTGCCACATCAGGAAGCACCATGGCCAGCAGCCGTGTACATCACCCAACACAAGTGTGAACAAGCATTAATTATGGGCTTGTGGACCTTGTCATTTAAAATTTGTGTTCCCTGTTGTCTCATTATATTTGAGCCAATAAACAAACATACCTTTTAATGTAAAAATATGTTTTTATTAGCTTTTTTACCTTTCAGATTTTCTAGAGTAGATGAGAATGAATAGAATTATGAACAATTAGTGTGATTTTCCATGTAAATCCTTGGTTTTGGAGCCATAACAACTGTATACAATTTTGCTTAAAGGGAACCTGAAGCAAGAGGTATATGGCAGCTGCCATATTAATTTCCTTTTGTGCAGTGCCAGTTGTCTGAAAGTCCTGCTGATCATTCTGGCACCAGCAGTGTTTGAATCAAACACCTGAAACAAGCATGTGGCTAATCTTGTCATATATGAGTCAGAAACATCTGATCTGCATACTTGTTCAGGGTCCATAGCCAAAGGAATTAGAGGCAGAGAATCAACATGGCAGCCAGGCAACTGGTACTGTTTAAAATTAAATCATGTCAGTCTCCATACCCCTCTCCTTTCAGGCTTCCTTTAAATCTCTGATTTTGTATGGAGTAACCTGACAGATTATTGTTATGTTTCTCTGCAGGTTCGCATAGTCAGAAATATCAATAATAACAATTGCAAAAAACAATTACAATTCTAAAGCATAGCAAAGTGGGGTAGCTGAGCTTGGTATCCTCACAGCTCTTGGTGATACCCTGAATGGCTTTCTGATGACGGAATTTATTTAATGTTACAGAAGACATAGAAGTTAGTTATACGACCTTGGAATTCTTACTTTAAAAAGGTAGCAAGAAAAAAGAGTGCAGGACGAGGGTGGACGAAAAGGGCCCCGCCATAGACTTTAATGCAATTATCGTTAATACGGTGAAAAAAGCAGAAGAAATGGCGCCACGACAAATATTGTTAACAACATTAGAACATTATAGTTTTTGAAGTGGTTATCGTTTTAGAAGCTTGCAACGTTATAGTTTTTGTTATATTATTTAATTTACATGTACAGATTTTACGTTATCAAAGATACTATCGTTTCTATGTGTAAAAGGGTGTTTCTGCAGAGGGAGTGATTAGGGTTAGGCAACAGCAAAGGGGGGGGGGGGGTTAGGGTTAGGCACCACCCGGGTGGGGGTTTGTTTTAGGCAACACCAGGGGGGTGGTTAGGGTTAGGCACCACCCGGGGATAATTAAGGTTAGATACCACCGGGGGGGGGGGGGGGTAATTAGGGTTAGGCACCACCAGGGGAGGGTTCTGCGTGAGAGCAGGGTTGGGTTAAGCCGTATTGTTGAATTACGTGACAATTTTTAACGTTAATATCTTTTCGTTATTATTTTCCGTCTGTTTTAAAGATGGTATTTATCGTTAAAGTTTGACAACGATGTTTCATTATCAGATTTCATTATCCACCCGTGCCATTTCGTTATCAAGCCAAGCCCTTTTTTCACTGCGCCCTTTTTCATGCACGCCTTTAAAAGTGTCCATTTATTTAGCTAAAACATGAACAGTAGTTTCAAAGGACATTTCTTCATGGTGCACAAAAATAGTTCAGTTTTATTGCCATTAATGTAAAATGGGACCATAATCTCAAACCAACATCTGGAATAGATTGGCAGAATTGATGTTGTACAGGAAAGGGCACGCGATTATCAAGGAGAAATGCATACATAAATTACTCAGTCAATCGCTTTTCTGCTGAGGAAGAGAATGAAAAAAAGTGATGTTCATCTAATGTTCTAGAAAATGATTTCATAAATTTAACTCTGGAGTTTAAAATGCTTCCTTCACCTACTCCATAATATTCTACCTGAGTCAATTAGAATAACTTGTACTACACCTCCAATAACTCATACGCTTCATGTGGGTTTTCTGTGAATGCTACTCTACATACAACACTGACTTACTATTGGTATTGAGCTAAGCTGTGCTCTAAACCCTGGAGTTATGGTGGTTATATCCAGTAGTAAACAAAGATTGGTCTATAAAGAATGAGCTGAAGTTTTGTGTAAATTGAGTTGTACGGCAAAATCATTTTGGCCTTCCCAACGGCTTTCCAGGGCATGCATTTGAATGTTCTAATGACACATGAAATATGCGCACTTGTATTTTGGGTCTTTCAGATCTTTAAGACCTCTGCAGAGGTGCACAACTGTCCCCTTACCAGGATCAAAAACCAAAACTCTTACTTGGCATCAATTCTTGAAACTACTCTTAGTGGAGAGCCTAAAAAAAGCAATCATTATCAATCAATGTCTGCTTTTAATTACTTCTTTAAAGTGGCCTACTAGATACTGTAGGATGTGTTAGGTGTCCTTCTAATGAATGCACCAAAAGACTAAAGGTAGCCATACACTGGTCGATTTGCCATCAGATTCAACCAACAGATAGATCCCTCACTGATCGAATCTGATCAGAGAGGGATCGTATGGCTACCTTTACTGCAAACAGATTGTGAACCGATTTCAGCCTGAAACCGTTCACAATTTGTTGTGGTGGTGCTGCTGCCGCCGCTCCCGCCCGCATGCCCGCATACATTACCTCCTCCGCCGGCATGACTGCCCCCGGTCACGGCTGCTCCGTCTCCGCTCTGGTCTCCAGGTCCGGCATGCTTTACTTCTTCCTGCCCGGCACAAAGTTTAAACAGTAGAGCGCCCTCTACTGTTTAAACTTCCTGCCAGGCAGGAGGAACTGAAGCATGCCGAAGACCAGAGCGGAGACGGAGCAGCCGGGGGCGACCGGGGGCAGTCGCGCCGGCTAGAGATGAGCGTAATGACCTAATTACGATTTTGCGAAATTTGCGAAATTTCGCGTAATTAGTGTAATTACGATTATGGCCGTAAGTACATAATCGTAATGAAGAAGGATTTCGCGAAATTTCGCGTAAGCGTAATTTTCGCGTAATTTTCGCATTACAGTCGTATCATGCCGTAATTTCGCATTAAACGCTACCGTAATTTCGCGTTAAACCGTAACGCTCCGTATAATATAAAAAAGCCGCCGACTTTAAGGGTTAATAGCAAAGCCCCCTTAAATGCTAAGAGCCTCAAATTTGGAGAATATATTAAGGAGATCAGGAGGAATAAGAGGAAAATTTTTTTTTTCAAAAAGACCTTATAGTTTTTGAGAAAATCGATGTTAAAGTTTCAAAGGAAAAATGTAAACATTTAAAAACCCGCCGACTTTAACGGTTAATAGCAAAGCCTGCTTAAAGTTTAGGAACACCAAATTCCCAGGGTATATTAAGGGGATCAGTGGGAATAAGAGGAAAATTTTTTTTTTCAAAAAGACCTTATAGTTTTTGAGAAAATCGATTTTTAAGTTTCAAGGGCGAAAATGTCTTTTAAATGCGGAAAATGTCAGTTTTTTTTGCACAGGTAACAATAGTGTATTATTTTCATAGATTCCCCCAAGTGGGAAGAGTTTTACTTACTTCGTTCTGAGTGTGGGAAATATAAAAAAAAACGACGTGGGGTCCCCCCTCCCAGACCTCTTTAACCCCTTGTCCCCCATGCAGGCTGGGATAGCCAGAATGCGGAGCACCGGCCGCGTGGGGCTCCGCACCCTGACTATACCAGCCCGCATGGTCCATGGATTGGGGGGTCTCGGAAGGGGAGGGGCAGCCAAGCTTTCCCCTCCCCCTCCGAGCCCTTGTCCAATCCAAGGACAAGGGGCTCTTCTCCACCTCCGATGGGCGGTGGAGGTGGAGGCCGCGATTTCCTGGGGGGGAGGTTCATGGTGGAATCTGGGAGTCCCCTTTAAAAAGGGGTCCCCCAGATGCCCACCCCCCCTCCCAGGAGAAATGAGTATAGAGGTACTTGTACCCCATACCCATTTCCTTTAAGAGTTAAAGTAAATAAACACACAGACACTTAGAAAAAGTATTTTAATTGAACAAAAAACATAACCACGAAAAAAGTCCTTTAATATTCTTAATTAACCATTAATACTTACCTGTCCCTTTAAATAAATGATCCCTCGCAATATCCTCGGAAATGTTCTATCAGTTACAATGTAACAAAGTTATTACAATGTAACAACTTTGTTACATTGTAACTACGCCGCACCCGACGCCACTCGCCGCTCAGCCGCCGCATACGCGTCCGTGCAGGACGCTAAGTCCCCGCAGCTCCCGCTGTCCACCCCGCCCACAGCTGTCACCCACATGTCACCCACATGTGGGTGACATGTGGGTGACATGTGGGAGAGGCGGGGAGGGCAGCGGAGCCCAAGGGGACTTAGCGTCCTGCACGGACCCGACAGAGCTCTGAGCTATATAGCTCAGAGCTCTGAGAAGCATCTTTGTATTTGGGCTCCAAGGAGCCCCATTGGTCCTTAGCAGACCAATGGGGTTCCTGTAAATCAGAAGGAACCCCATTGGTCTGCTAAGGACCAATGGGGCTCCTTGGAGCCCAAATACAAAGATGCTTTCGAGAGCTCTGAGCTATAGCTCAGAGCTCTGTCGGGTCCTGCAGCGCAGACGTGGCGGCGGCGGCGGTGAGTGACGTTGGGTGCGGCGTAGTTACAATGTAACAAAGTTGTTATATTGTAATAACTTTGTTACATTGTAACTGATAGAACATTTCCGAGGATATTGCGTGGGATCATTTATTTAAAGGGACAGGTAAGTATTAATGGTTAATTAAGAATATTAAAGGACTTTTTTCGTGGTTATGTTTTTTGTTCAATTAAAATACTTTTTCTATGTGTTTGTGTGTTTATTTACTTTTAACTCTTAAAGGAAATGGGTAAGGGGTACTACAAGTACCTCTATACTCATTTCTCCTGGGAGGGGGGTGGGCATCTGGGGGACCCCTTTTTAAAGGGGACTCCCAGATTCCACCATGAACCCCCCACCCAGGAAATCGCGGCCTCCACCTCCACCGCCCATCGGAGGTGGAGAAGAGCCCCTTGTCCTTGGATTGGACAAGGGCTCGGAGGGGGAGGGGAAAGCTTGGCTGCCCCTCCCCTTCCGAGACCCCCCAATCCATGGACCATGCGGGCTGGTATAGTTAGGGTGCGGAGCCCCACGCGGCCGGTGCTCCGCATTCTGGCTATCCCAGCCTGCATGGGGGACAAGGGGTTAAAGAGGTCTGGGAGGGGGGACCCCACGTCGTTTTTTTTTTATATTTCCCACACTCAGAACGAAGTAAGTAAAACTCTTCCCACTTGGGGGAATCTATGAAAATAATACACTATTGTTACCTGTGCAAAAAAAACGGACATTTTCCGCATTTAAAAGACATTTTTGCCCTTGAAACTTAAAAATCGATTTTCTCAAAAACTATAAGGTGTTTTTGAAAAAAAATTTTTCCCTCTTATTCCCACTGATCCCCTTAATATACCCTAGGAATTTGGTGTTCCTAAACTTTAAGCAGGCTTTGCTATTAACCGTTAAAGTCGGCGGGTTTTTAAATGTATACATTTTTACTTTGAAACTTTAACATCGATTTTCTCAAAAACTATAAGGTCTTTTTGAAAAAAAAAATTTTCCTCTTATTCCTCCTGATCTCCTTAATATATTCTCCAAATTTGAGGCTCTTAGCATTTAAGGGGGCTTTGCTATTAACCCTTAAAGTCGGCGGCTTTTTTATATTATACGGAGCGTTATGGTTTAACGCGAAATTACGGTAGCGTTTAATGCGAAATTACGGCATGAACGAAACGCGAAATTTCGCGTTGAAAATTACGCTTACGGTATTTTCAATTACGATTTTAATGGCAATTTCGCTACGCTAATTTCGCATCGTAATCGCAAATTTCGCATGCGTAATTATAGTAATGCGAAATTACGAAAATTTCAGCTCAACTCTAGCGCCGGCGGAGCAGGTAATGTATTGCCGCTCTATTGCGTCGGTCGTCGGGCACTCAAACGCCGCTAGCGACGCGCTCCCTACCCGCGGGCGATCGATGGTAATTTTCCGTACGGAGCGATCGACGGGATTGGACGAAATGGATCGAAATTCGGCGTGTAGCGCAAATGATTGGCAGCAGATTTGATCCCAGTGATCGAATCTGCTGTCAAAACGGCGGCAAATCGGGCCAGTGTATGGCCAGCTTTAAAGCGGACCTAAACCAAACATTTTTTTAATTCAAAATATTTAGTTGCACCACTCTGACACATACAAATATAAATAAACACTCCTTCAAGCCTATGAGCATTTCAGTGAATGCTTTTCACCCTCCTCTTTGCATAACTAGGGTTATACAGGTGGCAGCCATTAGCAATTCCTCCTTTGCTGGACACTATCTACTCCACCAGTTTGCCAGATTATTTGCCGGCAATATGAAAGGAAGGGAGGGGTTCCTCCAATAAATGTAAAATATTTTATATTTGTCATCATGCAGCTGAAAAAAGGCTGCTATTTATTATTATAATTTAGAAAATAGATTTTATTTCTGAAATCTTGTATTTTTAGTTTGGGTCCACTTTAATCCCATCGACTCTGAGGTTATATGATTCAGCTTGCAATCAGTTAAATTAATGTTTAGACCATAACAAAAAATCTGAATTTTATATTAAAATTTAGTGTTAATTATTGTGCAAGGCATGATCAGTTTTTACTTTGGTTCCACCTGTTAACTAAAGTAAAAATAAACTTGAGGTAATAAATTGTATGTGTAGTACGGGTAATAAATAGAATATTAGTAATATAAAAAGGGCCGCATATTTTTATTTAAAAAGAAGCAGAAGCAATGACCATTTTGACTTTCCTGTATTAAAGCCTATTAGTTTATCTTCTCATTGACAGGTAACATACTTTTAGCCTCTATTTACTTTTCAGGAAATTGGACTTAATTTGACAAGCTGCTTGACAAGCTCTTTTGCATAAATAACAATCCAAGTTTTTTTTTTTAACTCTTGCTGTCCTGGAAAACAGAAAGGGACAGCAGATAATTTCATAGTAGGGATAGTACTATATGTCTATATGTTTATGTCATCATGGCACATGTCATTTCAGGTACACTTTAAAGCTCACATGAAGAGAAAATAAGCATATGAGATTAACAATTGTATTTATAGACCTAATCCTAAATAGGACGTCCCTGGAATATGGTCTTATTTTGTATTTTAAAATTAAAATCTTAAATTTTTTTACTGTCTCAGGTGATTGAAGAGAGGTTTTTTTTACGTTTTTCAACTCCCACAGAGACAATTTTCGAACTATTACACTTTTTTTTTAATCTATACCCTGCACTCATAAGTGTTCATTCATTTAGCCACAGAATTTTATCAGCTCTAAAAATTTGTTAGTGAATTGACACCTAAGTTCAACTGCAGTCCAGCAAATGTACATGTACTGGCAGCTTACGTAAAATTTTGCAGGTGGCACGTAAACTATTGAACATACTTTATGCAGTTCCCATAACTCGCCCTAGACACAAGCTACTTGTTTAATGCACACTTCACAAATAACGAAACACATATTATGAAAGCAACATACAAATTGCATATATAACACGGGTGAAGCAAACTGTATAACATACACTATTTGTAGTAGCAGAACACCAAAGAGAATTTACTTGCAGGCCCGGCCATGTATGTAAATTTAAATGATATTTAGTGAACATACCCCATCACATCTTATGTGATCTTATAATTGTTATACACTAGTTCTTAAAAGCAGTAAAAAGATATAATGCTAATTACATTACAACAGTACTCACAAGAAAAAGTAACAAAGAAAACATGATTAAAAAGCTATAACGATATCAAATGCATGTGTGTTCTAATAAGCATAGTCATATCAGTGAACTGTAATGCCACACTAAGGAAATTAATGAAACAATACGTTACATTGAATCAATTCATTAATAATTATGTTAGCACACCAGATGTTCAAGCTAGCTGCTGATTAGTGTGCATATTTCACCAAGGAGATGACAATTAACGACTATAACAAAGATTGGAGTGCCTGGCTGAATCTATCCCAGATGCAGACTTTTCTGCATCACAGCAATGCCACGTCGGGAAAAATGAACTAGAATCATGAATATGTAAAATGTTTACTGAATTTGTTTGATTCTTTTATTAAATTTCAGCGTGACAAGTGGCTATAGATACAGCAAAACACCATGAACTATATATTAACCCCCAGTAACATTTCTAAAACCATAAAAATAAAAGCTAGCATGGGAAATCCACAGGACTTATATTGCTTTCATTATTGCATCAGTTTTCATAGCAGTAAAAGCATACCATAAGGCTCAGGATACTTTTGCTACTAAGTGGAGAAAATTAATTGACATAATGAATAATTTTATTCATATCGATTTATGTGGTTGTACTAAAAGCCACCAAAGTTGGTCAGTCAATATGGGGCTCACATAATTGCGCTCTGGTAAGATTGAGGTTTCTTATACTGCTATGCAGTTATTTTTATGAAAGGCTTGAAATGGTAGATCCTGATTATAAAGATTCCAACAAGTTTATGCAACTAATTGACTTCAGCTCTGTCAACCACGCAGCTCCTTGCTTTGAACCAAAGCAGTAGCTGTTATCTTCTCCAGGCAGGTACACCACCCCTGCACTCACCAACAGAGCCGGGCCAACATATAGGCTGGCAAGGCTACAGCCTCGGGGTGCTGGTCAGTGATGTAATTAATGGGTGCAGCCGCAGGATCAGATTCTACTTTGTCTGCCCCGCGCCCGCCCTGCAATTTACCGTCAGCTACTAATTGTGCAGCAGCGTGGTTCATTCTGTACTTACTCTCTCTAAGAGTAGTTAGTTGCCATGGTGACAATAATGCCAGCGCCGTCCCCTGCTCTCTCCAGCCACCGCCGGGCATGTTATACATTTGTAAGCTGCATGCAGGCCTGTCCCATATTGATTTATGCTCTTCCAGGCCGCCCACCCCTCTGCCAACTTTTCCTGGGATCTCTGCTGCCCACCTGCCACACTGAGCTAACCTCTCCTGTCCCCTGTTGTCTGCGGTCAGCCCCCTATAAAGCTTACCCGCTTGGCCTGGCTGTAATAGCCCCGCTGTCATCACAGTGATGACAGGCACGGCTGTGGCATCATGTTGCTAGGCAACAGCAGGAAGCCAGCGTCTGCTGTAAGGGAAGAGGTGCCGGCTTCCTGCAGAGTTGCCTGTTTACTTGCTGCATGTGTGAGCTGTGGCTGGACTGGACAGGGAGGGACCCCCTGATAGCCAGACAGCAATAAACGTCATGCCTATGCCCTTTGGATGACCAAAGGGGAGTGGGACCCAGCTGTTGTCACGTGGATGTTTGGTATTTTAGGTATGGAGGGGGGTTGGTGTTTTGAAAGAGTGTGTGTGTGTGTGTGTGTGTGTGTGTGTGTATACTGTATGTGTGTGTACTGTGAGTATACTGTATGTCCGCATACTGTATGTCTGTGTACTGTATATGTGTGTGTGTATACTGTATGTCTGTGTACTGTATGTCTGTGTGTGTGTGTATACTGTATGTCTGTGTGTGTGTATACTGTATGTGTGCGTACTGTGAGTATACTGTATGTCTGCGTACTGTATGTCTGCGTACTGTATGTGTGTGTGTGTGTGTGTGTGTGTGTGTGTGTCTGTGTGAGTACTGTTTGTATACTGTATGTCTGTATATGTATGTCTGTGTGTGTGTATATACTGTATTTCTGTGTACTGTATTTCTGTGTACTGTATGTCTGTGTATGTATACTGTATGTCTGTGTACTGTATGTCTGTGTGTGTACTGTGTGTATACTGTATGTGTGTATACTGTATGTCTGTGCACTGTATGTCTAAGTGTATACTGTATGTCTGTGTCTGTGCTGTATGTCTGTGTACTGTATATCTGTGTGTGTACTGTGTGTATACTGTGTGTCTGTGTACTGTATGTCTGTGTACTGGGTGTGTGTATACTGTGTATGTGTATACTGTGTATATGTGTGTAAGGTGGAGCCTAGTGTTTGGCGAACACCTAGATGTTCGGGTTCGCGAACGTTCGCCGAACATCGCCGCGATGTTCGGGTGTTCGCGCCGAACTCCGAACATAATGGAAGTCAATGGGGACCCGAACTTTCGTGCTTTGTAAAGCTTCCTTACATGCTACATACCCCAAATTTGCAGGGTATGTGCACCTTGGGAGTGGGTACAAGAGGAAAAAAAATATTTGAAAAAGAGCTTATAGTTTTTGAGAAAATTGATTGTAAAGTTTCAAAGGAAAAACTGTCTTTTAAATGTGGAAAATGTCATGTTTCTTTGCACAGGTAACATGCTTTTTGTCGCCATGCAGTCATAAATGTAATACAGAGAAGAGGTTCCAGGAAAAGGGACCGGTAACGCTAACCCAGCAGCAGCACACGTGATGGAACAGGAGGAGGAGGCGCAGGAGGAGAAGGCCACGCTTTTTGAGACACAACAACCCAGGCCTTGCATGAGGACAAGAAGCGTGCGGATGCAGTCATAAATGTAATAAAGATAAGAGGTTCAATAAACAGGGACCGGGCGGCAACGCTAACCCAGCAGCAGCAGACGTGATGGAACCGGAGGAGGCGCAGGAGGAGAAGGCCACGCTTTCAGGCGCAACTCAGGCCTTGCATGAGGACAAAAAAATGCGTGCGCAGAGCAATGCAATGAGTAGCTTTCAGGACACAATGGGCTATTCGGAGGAGCTATTCCCACCCCCACAATCTTCTACCTGTGAAAGGTCAATGGAACAGCCACAAATGTTGTGCCCGGATTCACAACCTTTTTCTGTGGAAAATGCACCTCGCACTGAAATGCAAGGCGAGGCCGAGGATGAACATGACGTCAACAACTCAACATGACGCAAAATGGGGTCGGAACAGAAAGCTGCTTTCAATGTTTTGAAGGCCTTAATTGCCTCCGGTGGCCAGTTAGATGCATCATTCATCACACCCAAATCCCAGAGCAATGTGTGCAGGAATTTGAATCGCAGGAGGTGTACCGAGATCATCTGGACAAGTGACCAAGTGACCAAGTGACAAGTGACAAAGTGAAAAGTGACAAAGTGACCAGTGACAAAGTGACAAAGTGACAAAGTGACTGACAAAGTGACAAAATGACAAAGTGACAAGTGACAAAGTGACAAAGTGACAAGTGAGAGGTTGTTCTGGGGAGCTCTACTCCACTGCACACAGTCACATATGAGGAGAGGTCTCGTCGGGACTGCTGATCCTTCTCAGCTTGCTCAAAGCCTTGAGGGTTCCTGAAGATCCTCTGCTTGGAGTTCGCCGGGGTTCAGCTTGGTGTCGGGGTCGGCGGCGTCCTCCTCACTCCAACGTGGCAGATCTTCTGTTGAAGGAAAAAAAAAATCATTTTTTAAAGTCCAGTACCGCTTCTGAAGGACTCACCAAGAGATGCAGGAGCGCTTCAATCTAGCGCACCATCGCTCGCTGGGTGATGTCCCTCCCTACACGCTGGAATTCTACGCTGCACATGCTAGCACGCTTTTGCGCAGTGCCGAGGCGCATTCCAGCAGCTAGCTACCAAGCTTCTGTGGATCTGATTGGGCCACCATGTTGGATCTCTGCCAAGTCCTCCAAAATTTTGAGCAATCCACGTTGCTTGTGACTGAGCAGTGACAACTCTACAGTCAGCATTACAATACCACTGCTGTGTTTACTGAAGAAATCAATGTTGAAGATGGAAACCGCTGGCATGATGCAAGTGGGGGAATCTGAAGATGAAAACGATCAGCGTGATGATACCAACATCAGGCAACGTGCCTCAGGAAACGCTGGTCCCAGCTATGACAAAGAACAGGACGAGGAACAGCTGGAGTTGGAGCAGAATTTGGATGCCCCCACTGGCGAGGGACAGAGCGGTGCACGTTGGACTTCCACAATTTAGCGGGAATGGACAGCAGAAGAGGAAGAAAGTGATGCTGGTGACGAATATGGTGCATCACAACAATCACAACGCTCACAAGAACATGAAGACAGAGGAGTCTGTCAGGATTCTCTGGCACACATGGCTCAATTCATGCTAGACTGCATTGAACGCGGCCCGCGCATTATTCACTATTCATTATTATTCATTATTCTGGACAACACCAATTACTGGGTTTATACCCAGTTTATACAAACACAATGTTAAAAAACTGATTGAAGAAAGTGTCAGACAGGTCAAAAATGGAACAATTCCAGCAGGCCCTTGAGGATGGAGACTTTAGAGAGGAGATTGACATCCTCCTCCTTCTCTAGCCAGTTGTACGCCGACAGACTGACTTCAGCAAACCCAGGAGGACCAGGAGGGCAGCAAAGAACACAAGCTGCTGCTAGTGCCCAAAAGGGAATGGTATTGGCAGTGTCCTTGGAGTGGGAACATTTTCTGACACCCATGCAGCAGCCCACAGAACAGCAATCGGGCAGTCCCACGTACTCCAACACCAATCGCCTGGAGAAGATGGTCAAGGACTACATGTCAGATGGCGTAGCTGTGTTGAACAATCCATCTGCAGACAGACGGTGAGTGTGACAGCACAGAAGGACCATGGCAACTCACTCATAGTACCACAGTTTGATAGTGCTGCCCAAAAAATTATATGGATCCGTGGACCCGGGCAGTACTGGGAAGTGGGAACGCAGATTTTAGTACCTAAACACACGATACAACATGTTTTCCGGGGTCGGACTCTGAGGCACATACAGATGGTCCCGATCATCATCCTCATCATACAACTCTTCTCCTGAGTCTGACCCACCCACCACCTCTGCCACCCCAACATCCCCAGACACAGACCCCTCATCGTCCTCAACATTAACTTGGGATGCTGGCCTGAGCCCGACCTCCTCCTCCACATCAGGCCCCATCATCTCCTCAATGGCAGCCCTCAATAATCGCTCTGGCGCTGGACCGATGGACACAACGTTCTCCTCCGGGGAGGGCTGCTGCTGACCACTGGCTGCTGGGGTGGATGTTATAGCTTGCGTGGGGCGTTGGCTGTTGCTGTTGTTGGGAGTGCTGCTCACAGCGGAGGTCTCTGAGGAACTCGTGGGGAGCTCATATAGTGGTTGACGTTGAGTGGAGTATTACTGATCCCAGCAATATACACACTGACTGGCAGAGTACGCAATGCTATATAGTGGTTGACGGTGAGTGAAGTACTACAGATCCCAGCAATATACACAGTGACTGGCAGTACAATGGTATGGGTGGGTGAGCAGAGTACTACAGATCCCAGCAATGCTATATAGTAATGGGGTGACTGAGTGAGCGGCAGTGTACTACTGTTCCCCGCAGACACAGAGTGGCAGTAAACACAATGCTATATAGTGTGGCTGAGCGAGCGGTGTACTACTATTCCCAGCAGACACAGAGTGGCAGTAAACAGAATGCTATATAGTGTGGCTGAGCGAGGTACACAGAGTGGCAGTAAACACAATGCTATATAGTGTGGCTGAGCGAGCGGTGTACTACTATTCCCAGCAGACACAAAGTGGCAGTAAACACAATGCTATATAGTGTGGCTGAGCGAGCGGTGTAGTACTGTTCCCAGCAGACACAGAGTGGCAGTAAACACAATGCTATATAGTGTGGCTGAGCGAGGTACACAGAGTGACAGTAAACACAATGCTATATAGTGTGGCTGAGCGAGCGGTGTACTACTATTCCCAGCAGACACAGAGTGGCAGTAAACAGAATGCTATATAGTGTGGCTGAGCGAGGTACACAGAGTGGCAGTAAACACAATGCTATATAGTGTGGCTGAGCGAGCGGTGTACTACTATTCCCAGCAGCGACACAATGACTGGGGGGACCCTGGCTAGCGTGGCTGGAGCGCGAACTACCCTGCCTGCCTACCCAAAGCTAAACCCACAGACAAATGGCAGAGATATGACGTGGTTCGGGTATTTATTTACCCGAACCACGTGACAGTTCGGCCAATCAGAGCGCGTTCGGGTCCGAACCACGTGATCCATTCGGCCAATCACAGCGCTAGCCGAACGTTCGGGGAACGTTCGGCCATGCGCTCTTAGTTCGGCCATGTGGCCGAACGGTTTGGCCGAACACCATCAGGTGTTCGGCCGAACTCGAACATCACCCGAACAGGGTGATGTTCTGCAGAACCCGAATAGTGGGGAACACTGTTCGCCCAACACTAGTGGAGCCTAGGAAGCAGCGTGTAGGATTCTGAGCACAGAGCATTGGGGGGACGGGGGGCGCACTTTGAAATCTCTGCCTCTGGTGCTGGGTAACCTTGTCCCGGCCCTGCTCACCAATACCTGTACAACAAACAGGCAAAAACTTGGGTTTCAAAAGTGCATCGAATGATGACTGAAAGGTACGTTTTGGGCTCCACCCTTCACCTGATGAAGGGCAGAGTTTGAAACATGTTCTGTGCAGTCATCATTCAATACATTTTTGAAGAGCAAGTTTTGATCCATGGAATTCTTTTTCCTGTTTGTTGTACTCAAGATTTTCTTTCAGGGGCTGATTTACAAAAGAGTTATTGTGATAGCTGCTAAGTAGGTTAGCTGTGACGTGGAAGGGCTATTCACCTGGAAGGGACCAGGACTCGATCTCTCGGGTGACAGTTCAAGGCCAATCGACATGTTGCTTGCTTCCTGTTGCTATGCAGGGGGGAAGAAGGCTGCTGTGGAGGTGCATGACAGAGCAAGTAGGATGAGTAGAAGAACAGTGATTCTGGGCCATGCTTGGGCAGATCCGTCAGGCAGATCAACTGTCAACACATTCAGGAGGGCCGGGGACCACTGTGTAGAGGTTAGATTCTCATCAGAGCTGTTTCCAGTTAGAAGAAACCAGCCATGCTGGCCTTGCATTTAGTTGATAAGCGGGTCATGCTTTTATTATTATTGTTAGCAGTAGTAGCATTATGCATTTATATAGTGCTGTCCTGATGTCTTCCACAGTGCTCCCCAAAGTACAAAGGTTCGCCACTATAACTGCTCCTCATGTATGTTTAAAGTGAAACTCCGGACTAAAAATCGACTCAGCAGCACTGAAAAGCCCTGGTGTTTCTTTAACAGTTTCACAGCATCAGAACTTTGTTTCTCTTACCTAAGCCTCATTTTTAGCTGCACAGAAGAAAACTGCCCGGGCTTTTTTCCCCTGATGCTGTGCAAAGCATGATGGGATTTCTGATTTTGTTGTTCTCGTTCTGCTGTTTTGGTGCAAATTTTTTTTTTTTACACTTTGAATTTGACATTTGAAGCCTAGTGTGTGCAGCTGGGAGGGGTTATCAGGACACAGGACAGTTGGAACTGTGTCTCCTGCTCCTTGTCACACCCTTTCAACCAAAAAGATGACTGCCCCCATGACAAAGATGGCAGCCCCCATGAATCACAAACGTTTTCCTGTTCTTTTAAAACAGGATGAGTAAGAGATTATATTACCTATCTATTCTAATTAGCATAACTAACGTAACTTGATGACACTATGTTTGTTTAGGCTGAAGTTCCCCTTTAAGCATTTCATATCTGGTAAGCTTTATAGCTAGAGTCTAGTTACATATATAAGTGCAATCAATATAGAACAAGGTTAAGGGAGCCAGAACCTATAATTATTTACTTATTATTGCATTTATTAATCAATTGCAGTATCAAAAACAGTTAACAAACACATATATAAACCCCCCCCCCCCATAAAAATGACATTTTGTCAACCACCTTGAGCTGAGAATTTGCAAAAAAGCTATGAGACCTTGGAGTGCACTCCTATCAAAAAAGTATTCACATCTGTAATTGATTGCAAATAAATATTTCTCTTCAGGCCCAGACTTCAGGAATGATGACAAAGTATGACATCCAAAGCAGTATACAAAGCATAGATCAACCCCATGTGCATTGCGACTATTTGCACGCCTCTGTGCAATATATGCACATACATACTCATTATATGTTTTGATATCTCCTGCACAAGCGTTCACGTTGCAGCTGGCATTCATGTTGATGGTTTGACAACAAAATTGCCCTATTAATACTGGCTTGAGAGGTTTGACATTTATTATACATGTCAGTAATGAGTATGTATGTGCATATATTGCACAGAGGCGTGCAAATGGTCGCAATGCACACAGGGTTGATCTATGCTTTGTATACTGCTTTGGATGTCATACTTTGTCATCATTCCTGAAGTCTGGGCCTGAAGAGAAATATTTATTTGCAATGAATTACAGATGTGAATACTTTTTTGATAGGAGTGCACTCCAAGGTCTCATAGCTTTTTTGCAAATTCTCAGCTCAAGGTGGTTGACAAAACGTCATTTTTATGGGGGTTTTTTATATACAGTGGAGTGAAAAACTATTTGCCCCCTTCCTGATTTCTTATTCTTTTGCATGTTTGTCACACTTAAATGTTTCTGCTCATCAAAAACCGTTAACTATTAGTCAAAGATAACATAATTGAACACAAAATGCAGTTTTAAATGATGGTTTTTTATGTTTTAGTGAGAAAAAAAAACTCCAAATCTACATGGCCCTGTGTGAAAAAGTGATTGCCCCCCTTGTTACAAAATAACTTAACTGTGGTTTATCACACCTGAGTTCAATTTCTGTAGTCACCCCCAGGCCTGATTACTGCCACACCTGTTTCAATCAAGAAATCACTTAAATAGGAGCTATCTGACACAGAGAAGTAGACCAAAAGCACCTCAAAAGCTGGACATCATGCCAAGATCCAAAGAAATTCAGGAACAAATGAGAACAAAAGTACTGTAATTGAGATCTATCAGTCTGGTAGAGGTTATAAAGCCATTTCTAAAGCTTTGGGACTCCAGTGAACCACAGTGAGAGCCATTATCCACAAATAGCAAAAACATGGAACAGTGATGAACCTTCCCAGGAGTGGCCGGCCGACCAAAATTACCCCAAGAGCGCAGAGAAAACTCATCCGAGAGGCCACAAAAGACCCCAGGACAACATCTAAAGAACTGCAGGCCTCACTTGCCTCAAATTGAGGTCAGTGTTCACGACTCCACCATAAGAAAGAGACTGGGCAAAAATGGCCTGCATGGCAGATATCCAAGGCGCAAACCACTTTTAAGCAAAAAGAACATTAAGGCTCGTCTCAATTTTGCTAAAAAAAAAATATCAATGATTGCCAAGACTTTTGGTAAAATACCTTGTGGACCGAGGAGACAAAAGTTGAACTTTTTGGAAGGTGCGTGTCCCGTTACATCTGGCGTAGAAGTAACACAGCATTTCAGCAAAAGAACATCATACCAAGTTACCAACAGTAAAATATGGTGGTGGTAGTGTGATGGTCTGGGGTTGTTTTGCTGCTTCAGGACCTGGAAGGCTTGCTGTGATAGATGGAACCATGAATTTTACTGTCTGCCAAAAAATTCTGAAGGAGAATGTCCAGCCATCTGTTCGTCAACTCAAGCTGAAGCGATCTTGGTTGCTGCAGCAGGACAATGACCCAAAACACACCAGCAAATCCACCTCTGAATGGCTGAAGAAAAACAAAATGAAGACTTTGGAGTGGCCTAGTCAAAGTCCTGACCTGAATCCTATTGAGATGTTGTGGCATGACCTTAAAAAGGCGGTTCATGCTAGAAAACCCTCAAATAAAGCTGAATTACAACAATTCTGCAAAGATGAGTGGGCCAAAATTCCCCCAGAGCGCTGTAAAAGACTCGTTGCAAGTTATCGCAAACGCTTGATTGCAGTTATTGCTGCTAAGGGTGGCCCAACCAGTTATTAGGTTCAGGGGGCAATTTCTTTTTCACACAGGGCCATGTAGGTTTTGAGGTTTTTTTTCTCACTAAATAATAAAAACCATCATTTAAAACTGCATTTTGTGTTTAATTATGTTATCTTTGACTAATAGTTAACGGTTTTTGATGAGCAGAAACATTTAAGTGTGACAAACATGCAAAAGAATAAGAAATCAGGAAGGGGCAAATAGTTTTTCACACCACTGTATGTGTTTGTTCACTGTTTTTGATACTGCAATTGATTAATAAATGGAATAATAAGTAAATAATTATAGGTTCTGGCTCCCTTAACCTTGTTCTATATTGATTAGACTGTATATAAGGTGAGACGAATAGGAATAATATTGAGGTGATATCCCGTAGCCTTCTTTTGACATATATATGTGCATTACAGTGACTGAGTGATTAGCACTTTTGTTTTGTGGCCCTGCAATCCTTGGCTTAGAATCTATGAAAACATATGTCTGCACTTTCTTCCAGTTGGATAATCAATTACAATAGGAGATGTGAGCTTGCAATAGAATTGTGGTAGAACCACACATGTGTAGGATCTCACAATATATTTATCAGATGAATCCTGTAAGCACTTAATGCACCTTACTTCTGTTCCCCATTTTTGTATGTATAATATATACTTGAAGCTGGTAATGAAAACCATTTTCCCCGTCAAAATACACACATAAAAATACCATGAGTATAAAACTCCATAGCAATGTTTGGGAATTATATAGTAAATTCCTGACAGGATCGGTTCTCTTATGAAGCAAGGTGAAACATTTGCATCAGGCGCAGAGATTACAGGGGCAGCATGTTTGTACTGTGTTTACGCTAACAGCATGCAGTCAGAGTAAGAGAAGCGAGAGGAAAGTGAGCAAGGTGAAGAGGTTATCATTGGGGAAAAGCAGCTTGTTGTGCTGTGTGAGGAGTCTGACAGTAAGTGAGGGGGGAGGAGACAGGAGGGCAGCAGTGTTTCATTTGACTTGCACAGCAGAAGGGAGGAGGTGGTACTGCTGTCCTGATTGAGGAAGAATGGAGTGGCTGAGGGTGAGCAGTTTGTTTGTCACAGCCAGACAGAGTGCTATTGTGTTGAGCTGCAGCTTGTCATGTGGGAACATTAAATGAAGCAGAGTGAATTGTCGAGTGCTGTGCGATCATTCCAAATCGTGTGTGTGTGTGTGTGCGGGTGTGGGGAGGGGAGGGGTGGGGGTGGGGCATCCTCACAAGTTTGCCTCAGGCAGCAAAAAGTCTAGATCCAGCCCTGATTCCTGAAATGACAGCTTGTATTGTGCAACCACACTTTTTGTTTGAGCAAATCCATGATTCCCTCCCCCCCCCCCCTTACTGCCAACCGTGGCATCTGAAAATCAGACATAGACAATGCTGTGTAATGTGTGTGCATACCTTCCACCTGTGTAAAAATCTGTAGTTGATTTGTTCACTGCATCAGCGGTAATCCACCATTGTCTTGTTAATGGTTGTATTGTTTATTTTGTATTGTTATACCCTGTATGCTGTTGTAGAGCACCACGGAAGATGCTGGCGCTATATAAATCAATAATCAACAAAAGTGAGGTCCTAAGAAATGTGGAGCCAGCAAATCCTGTGTGCTGCAGTGGTGGTTGCATGGGGCATACTAGCTGTATGGTACATCCCAATAATCCCCATACATTACTAAACAGCAGTCAGTGCTACTTGTGCCAGATTGTCACATATCTTTCAGGGAAAAAAACAAAACAAAAAAAACACCCAGGACATTTATCCGGATGGTGTACCTGCTCCACTCCTCATCAGGAAAATGCG
Source organism: Hyperolius riggenbachi (assembly GCF_040937935.1). Taxonomy (NCBI): domain Eukaryota; kingdom Metazoa; phylum Chordata; class Amphibia; order Anura; family Hyperoliidae; genus Hyperolius; species Hyperolius riggenbachi. The sequence goes on along the minus strand of NC_090647.1, from coordinate 193,120,801 downwards.
ATGAAAATAAAAACCTTACATTGTGCAATCTTTTATTTTACATATAAAATATATACAAAAGCAAACATGGCTGAATACTAAGTGTGCAAAATCTGTTAAAAATCAACACTATGTTTACACGTTGTCTATAATTATATACCAGCAATGAAAAGCATGACCTAAACCAGGGATTAAACAGTGTTAAATAAAAGGCTCGCAAGCAACACAATTTCTGCTGATGCTTGCTGATGTCACTATGAATCTACAAAGCAAACATGATGTAGTTTATCAGTCTGCTATACAACACCACATCATTGAGGTGAATTAATGAAATGACAAAATTTATGACGTTTCTATGACTCACGTTATGTACATAATATGTACATTGCTTGCGTGACATGCATCATATATATAGCATAATGCACATTGCACAAGTAACATATGTGTGGCATGTATAACGTGAGTTATGTGAACTATGTAATGCATGTTACGTAGTTTGCATCATTTCTGGTAAAGTTTATGTGTGCTGTCTGCACATGCAAGTTTTACCATTATATATAAAACCCCTATTATTTCAAAATATGTTACCCAAAATGCAAAGAAACCCCAGAAGAGCAGTGCATACCCGACCAAATCTTTCTCATAACATGCTAGTTAAGGATAACCTGTAACAGTGGCTATAGTTATATTTCCAGAAGATAAGAAAAAAGTACCATACATATGCAACAAAACATTTAGGCACTGATGAACTAAGGTTTTCCCATGAGTTTTCTCTCTAGTTTTAGGTATAATACCTCTTCAAGAAGTAGCAAGTTTAAAAAAAAAAAAAACAATATAAAAAGCTGGCATTCTAATTGCAAAGTTAAACTAGGATAACAATCCGAACATTTGTGTAGCGCTTTTCTCCTGTCTGACTCAAAGCGCTCAAGAGCTGCAGCCACTGGGGCGCGCTCAAGAGGCCACCCTGCAGTGTTAGGGAGTCTTGCCTTGAACTCCTTAATCTCCTTGCCAGATATCCCGAGCTCAGCTCGGGGTAACCTGCGTAGGAGGATTTCTCCGGCCTCGTTGGGCCGATTTTCACAATTTTTTTTTCCTGCACGCAGCTAGCACTTTGCTAGCTGCGTGCAGTTTCCGCTCGCCGCCAATTCGCCGCTACCCGCCGCGCTGCCCCCCCCCCTCCAGACCCCCTGCACAGCCTGGCCAATCAGTGCCAGGCAGCGCTGAGGGGTGGATCGGGATTCCCTCTGACGTCCCGACGTCCGTGACGTCATCCCGCCCAGTCGCCATGGCGACCGGGGAAGCCCAGCAGGAAATCCTGTTCTGAACGGGATTTCCTGCTTACTCTGATCGCCGAAGGCGATCAGAGTGGATAGGGAGATGCCGCTTGTCAGCGGCTATCATGTAGCGAGCCCTCGGCTCGCTGCATGATTTAAAACAACAACAATTTAAAAAAAAGTGCTGCGCTGCCCCCTTGCCACCAGAATTGTAACGGCAAGGGGGTTAATGAATAGGTACTGACCCTAGCCAGGATTCAAACCCTGGTCTCCTATGTCAAAGGCAGTGCCCTTAACGAGTACACTATCCAACCACCAACTTAGCTTGAGATGCTGAAAGCTATTGTATAAAAAGATGAGAAAAAGACAAGGAGGTTGATGCACTAACTTGCAGTAATACTGCTGTGCCCAGGCAGCGCACAACAATATTACCTTTACTTCTGGCTGCAAGTACCACAATTTATGCTATTAGTGGTACTCAAGTAGCACAACCGAGCACAAGGAATGCAGTGTAAAATTAGTCTTATACTTCTGTAACACGAGATTGCAAGTACAGAAATCCCAAAGGTAGAGACTAAAGCTGGGTAGACAAGTACAATGAATGTCACCCAGCAGAGATTGAAACTCAATTCCTCGGGCAACAGTTTGGGTCAAGCTCTGTACATATACAGTAGACATACAGTATAGAATATTTTGTAATTTGATCCATTATCATTTGTGATTCTGGAGGTGCCAAAATGCAAAACAGTCACACAAGCTACAGAGAAAATGCAGTCACAAATTAATAGTATGTGTTCATACAGCTTCTGGTTAACATGGGAGTGCCAGCATACCGTATGTAAAATAAAATGCATTAGTGGGATTTGCTGGAATCCTTTAATGAATGCCATCACATTTTTACAATTAACAGCCTTTATAGTTCCAAGCAGTTAACAAAACGGCTTAGATTTGTTGCTACATCATTCAAAAACTCTTAAAAGCTTATTGTCAAAATAGTTGTCTATCCAGCCAATGTCCTGACCCTTTCTTGTTTTCCTTTTCTAATCCCAGGATGTTGTCTTTGGCATTAATTATTCATAGGAGGTAATCAGAATCCCCTCTCACAACTGAACACTGAAAGCAAGTATCGTCGTGGCAGAATTTGATTCCAAGACCTAATATACATTTATTGCATTTCAAATCATCCTTTATTCCCCGATGTCCCCACAGGATGTGCACTTATTAAGGCAAGCATTGTGAAGTGATTAATACTAAATCAATACATAAATAAGAGTTTCGTTGCAATCATTTTATTCATGTTTCCTACACTCATACACAGCAGGATTTGGTCGTATAAGGTGTAACACTGAATATTAGGAGATCTATGGTGCTACTGCAACACAGGAAAATTGTAAATAGAGATTTGCTGGGATATCACACTTTTTCTTCTTTATTTGAAAAAAAAGGAGCTCAGAAGAAGAAGATACGCATACATTGTATTTTAACTGTACATCATATCATAAAAAAAAAAAAAAATACAATATGCAGCAATGCATAAAATATCTGTACCACCCCCATTACAAAACAGATTAATTACTAGAACATATACAGGTAATGCTGGAGAAATTGGAATCAACCTAGATTGATACATAAATATTCTCTTTAATACATGTATTATTATTAGTTAGTAGCAGCACTATACAGAGTATATTGTCTTGTCATTTTACTGTTGCCTGGGGGGCTCACACTCTAATCCCTGCCATAGTCATATGTCTATGTATGTATCGTGTAGTGTATGTATCATAGTTGTAGTAGGTATAGCAAAATATTTAAAGTGTATCAGAGACAAGACAATTTACAAGTATTATACATACCTGGGGCTTCCTCCAGCCCCATCAGCATGGATCGCTCCCACGCCGCCATCCTTAGTCTTCTCCCTCTTCGGTATTGGTTCCTGTAAGTTCACAAGTCACACTCAGTCGATGCATGTGCAGTGCGCTCCTCCATCTTGATGCCATGGCTGGGAGCAGGGGCGTAGGAATAGACCCTGCAGCCCCTGCAGTTGCAGGGGGGCCCCTAGCAAGTCAGGGGCCCGGAGGAGGAAAGGCTGTCACCACCGGCGTACCTACCGGGGATGCGAGTCTCTCAGCCGCAGGGGGGCCCGGCCGCCCGGGGCTGCTCTGGGGCCCGCTCACTGTGCGTGGGGGGAGCGCTGCTCTGGACCCCCCAGCAAGGTGCTCAACTGGCCGCAGCGTCTAATAGACGCTGCGCCAGTTCATTCCCCGCAGCCCCGCTCCACCAGCAGCCTGCATAGTCTCCGGCAGGCAGAGCAGGGCTACGGCAAGATGGCCGCCGAAGAAGCCCTACACTGGAGACTATTTGTGTCTCTAGTACAGGGCTTCGGCAGCCATCTTGCCGTAGCCCTGCACTCTGCCTGTCAGCGCGGGAGATGTGCTGCAGGAGGACTCGGGGAGCTGCGAGCCAGATGCCGGGAGAGGAGAAGACTTCTGTCAGGTAAGTGAATTGGTTTTTTTTCACAGGTGCATTTTTTTTTCTAGTGTCTGCTGCCTACATTGTGATTTTCTGGTCACTGCTGCCCACATTGTGATTTTCAGGTGTCTGCTGCCCACATTATGATTTTCTGGTCACTGCTGCCCACATTGTGATTTTCAGGTGTCTGCTGCCCACATTATGATTTTCTGGTCACTGCTGCCCACATTGTGATTTTCAGGTGTCTGCTGCCCACATTGCGATTTTCTAGTGTCTGCTGCCCACATTACGATTTTCAGGTGTCTGCTGCCCACATTACGATTTTCAGGTGTCTGCTGCCCACATTACGATTTTCAGGTGTCTGCTGCCCACATTAGGATTTTCAGGTGTCTGCTGCCCACATTAGGATTTTCTGGTGTCTGCTGCCCACATTAGGATTTTCTGGTGTCTGCTGCCCACATTGCGATTTTCTGGTGTCTGCTGCCCACATTGCGATTTTCTGGTGTCTGCTGCCCACATTACGATTTTCAGGTGTCTGCTGCCCACATTGTGATTTTCAGGTGTCTGCTGCCCACATTCCGATTTTCTGGTCACTGCTGCCCACATTGCGATTTTCTGGTCACTGCTGCCCACATTGCGATTTTCAGGTGTCTGCTGCCCTCATTACGATTTTCAGGTGTCTGCTGCCCACATTACGATTTTCAGGTGTCTGCTGCCCACATTGCGATTTTCAGGTGTCTGCTGCCCACATTGCGATTTTCTGGTGTCTGCTGCCCACATTACGATTTTCTGGTGTATGCTGCCCACATTAGGATTTTCTGGTGACTGCTGCCCACATTGCGATTTTCTGGTGACTGCTGCCCACATTGCGATTTTTCTGGTGACTGCTGCCCACGTAAGGATTTTCTGGTGACTGCTGCCCACATTAGGATTTTCTGGTGTCTGCTGCCCACATTACGACATTCTGGTGACTGACTGCTGCCCACATTAGGATTTTCTGGTGACTGCTGCCCACATTAGGATTTTCTGGTGACTGATGCCCACATTGCAATTTTCTGGTGACTGCTGCCCACATGGCGATTTTCTGGTGACTGCTGCCCACATTGCGATTTTCTGGTGAACTCTGCCCACATTACGATTTTCTGGCCCACATTACGATTTTCTGGTGAACACTGCCCACGTTACGATTGTCTGGTGAATGCTGTCCACGTTACGATTTTCTGGTGAACGCTGCCCACATTACGATTTTCTGGCCCACATTATGATTTTCTGGTGAACACTGCCCAAGTTACGATTGTCTGGTGAATGCTGTCCATGTTACAATTTTCTGGTGAACTCTGCCCACATTACGATTTTCTGGCCCACATTACGATATTCTGGTGAACGCTGCCCACATTACGATTGTCTGGTGAATGCTGCCCACGTTACAATTTTCTGGTGACTGCTGCTCACGTTACTATTTTCTGGTGACTGGTGCCCACATTACGATTTTCTGGTGAACTCTGCCCACATTATGATTTTCTAAAGGCCCACATTACGATTTTCTGGTGAACTCTGCCCACATTACGATTTTCTGGCCCACATTACGATTGTCTGGTAAAATGCTGCCCACTTTACAATTAATTTACAGTGAAACGCTGCCCCATTACGATTATTTGGCACCTATGGGGGGGCCCCCATCCAAATATTCGCAGGGGGGCCCAGTGATTTCTAGTTACGCCCCTGGCTGGGAGCCTTCTGTGCCTGCTCAGTAGTACTGTGCAGGCGCAGACCGCTCCCAGCCACGGGAGCGAGACGGAGCAGTGCACTGTACGTGTCGACTGGCCGAGAATGGCTGAACTTACGGGAACCGGTACCAAAGGGCGAGAAGACTAAGGATGGTGGCGTGGGAGCGATCCATGCAGATGAGGCTGGAGGAAGCCCAAGGTATGTATAAAACTTGTAAATTGTCTCGTCTCTGGTTTCCTTTCAATACAAAGGAATCCAACACAGTTTTAACTTATTTCCTTTTAATAGTAATAATAATAAAATACAAAAACATTATCTTATTTCTTTATACATAATATAAAGAATGCCAAAGGAATTACCATAGTTTCTTGTTTTAACATTTAACCTTTTAGACTGCGGCTTTAGCTTAAAAATACAAACAGGTCTTTTGCATGTTAAGAGATTTTACAAAAGGTTGTATTTTTGTGTTCAATAATGTTTATTGATTTTACAACAAATAGTAAAAACAGTAGAACATAAGGCGCAATTCCACAACAACATAGGAAATCTTAGTGGATTTAAACTGTATCTTGATTGTACAAAAATGTTTATAAATGTGTTAATAAACATTCAAGAGAGATAAAACATTAACATTATTGGGCGTATAAACAGCATTTATATTGCAATGAACCGATAAATCAACAGCTTCAAATAGAAGTGGTCGATACGTGGAGAAAGGCTGTATTTTTAAATAATTGAAAATGCTGGTTTCAGAAGGTGCTGCCTATAGTCTTTAAAACAGGTATTTTGCTTTCCTTAACAGAAAGGCTACAACATATAGTTAATCACAGCATGGAAATCTCCAGTTCTGGTCCATAAATAGCTGTGCATGAACCTTGCAGGAACAATATACATCTAAATGGTTATTTTCAGCTGAACATGCTCTCCAGTGAACAAACAGATGAAATGAAGTGTTATCTCTGATTCTATATTCTTATTAACATGAGAATGGTGTGTTCTGTCAACACCAGGTTGTGTACTAAGTCTTAGCTGCTGGGCCAATAAGATGTGACCGAATCAGCCTTCTTCCAGCAATGGCTGCATGGCTGGTCCTGTCATTAACTTGAGAGATGGGGCTTCTGCTGGGGAGGAACATAATGTAATATTTTACACTTATATCAACTATTTTATCAGATATACAACATAAGTAGGAATAACAGAATTTTAAACCCAAAGGAATAGATACATAACCTAAAATAGTTTTCTGCACAACAGCCTGGGATGGGACTTTGCCTTACTAATAATAGTTTTCCACCAGTTACAGTCTCAGGTAGAAGCTCTCTAGGGTTGCACATTGATGGTCCCTAGTTCAGCCTTCCTTTCAGTCTCTTTTTAAATATGTCTTTAGGTGCTCCGAATTTGGCCGTCCTTTTGACATGTCCTAACCAATGTGTCCTCTGTGACTTCATATATAACTAAAATAGAACCGTTTTAGGATGTAAGTCTTCTTCTTTTGGCACAATAGCTGGGGATGGGCCTTGGCCTTGCTAATAAAAGATTTCCACCAGTTACAGTCTCTGGCAGCAACTCTCCAGGGTGGCTCCTTGATGGTCCTCAGGTCAGCCTTCAGTTCATCACTTGGACGATTTCTATGCTGTCCCTGATGCTGGCTTTCTTCTAATCTCACTTTATATATTGCTTTAGGCACTCTGGATTTGGCCAGCTTTTCGACTAACAACATTTTATATGTCATTTTGGTTTACCGGTACAATAAGCGGCATTTATTAAGTTTCAGGTTTGCAAAATACTTTTTATTTCCTAGCATTTCCTAGTATGCAGATGATACCAATATCTACCTCCACACCCCTGACATATCCACCACTACCGTGGACAAGGTCTCCTCCTGCCTATCAGCCATCTCCTCCTGGATGTCCACTATGTTCCTGAAACTAAATCTAGACAAAACGGAATTTATGATCTTTCCACCCCGGCCATCCATGAACCTCCCAGATGTGCATGTCACTGTTAACCACACTACCATTCGCCCTACCTCTCAAGCCCGCTGTCTGGGTGTCACCCTGGACTCCGCACTCTCCTTCACTCCCCACATCCAAAACCTCACAAAGTCCTGCAACTTCCACCTTTGTAACATCTGTAAGATTCGCCATTTCCTGACCTCTGCCTCCATCAAACTCCTCATCCATGCCCTCAAAATTTACCACCTTGACTACTGCAATGCTTTGCTGTCTGGTCTCCCTATGACCCGAACAGCCCCACTGCAGTCCATCATGAATGCGGCAGCCAGAATTATCCACTGCTCCACCTCGGCGGATCCCCTCCTTGAATCCCCCCACTGGCTTCCTATCCAGTCCAGAATCAGATTCAAGATACTGTGCCTGACCTACAAATCTGTCCACAAAACCTGTCCAACCTACATTTCCGATCTTACTCAGAGGTACACATCTAGCCGCTCACTCCGCTCTTCCAATGTACTTCGCCTAACCGCCCCCCGCATCACCCAGTCCCATGCACGCCTCCAGGACTTCTCAAGAGCTGCTCCAACACTATGGAACTCCCTACCTCCACCCATTAGGGCAGCCCCCTCCTTCAACATCTTCAAGAAAGCCCTCAAAACTCACCTTTTCACTCTGGCCTACTACCCCTCACAAGTGCTCTAAACCCACAGATGAACTCTGGTCCCCTACCTTTCATGTCCTTACCTCTCCCTCTAGATTGTAAGCCTTTGGGCAGGGTCCTCCTCCTTTTGTGTCCTACCTGATCATGCAGCTCCATTACTGTGAACCCATGCTTTGCATCTGAGAGAACCTAACTTGCCTAATCTCCATGCTCCCCTCCAGTTACTAAGCATTACCTTGTACTCATACTGTGCTGCGTGATCTGGTCTTTCTTGTATTCATGTATTGTCATTTTGCTGTATGTTACCCCTAAATATTGTCTGTAACCTAGACCCAGGTCATAAACAGAAATATGGCCATCAGGGCCAGGCCGAGGCAGAGGCGAGAGAGGCTCCAGCCTCAGGGCGCAGTGTAGGAGGGGCGCACAACTCACTCAGTTATCATTCTCCTATTGTGTTTGAAGCAGAGAGAAATAAGAAAATGGGATATATGGCAGTGACTGCAAGCCAGATAAATAGAGATTAAGGTGTTGGGGGTCCTGGGGTGCCTCTTAGTCTAATAGCAATCAGTGTGTGATGGCTGGGGTGGAAGGGATGGAGGGGCGCACTTTGGTGTCTCAGCCTTGGGTGATGGAGGACCTTGTCCCAGCTCTGATGGCCATAAAGTTAGTGAAATTGTTAGTGAAACAGTAACAATAAAATAGAAATTGTGATAATCTACTTCCACCATTCGGTAATCATCTCTTTGCTACAGATGAGCTAAGAAACCCTAACAGGTTCATGCTATATTTTCATTTAATGACTCATTTTGAGGGAAAACAGATTGAAACAATGATCAAATAAGGCAGAACATTTTAGTTGTATAAAACTTTTTGGGTGCTCTACAAATGTACTGCCACCCAAGGACATGGAAGTTTTTCTCTATATATCCTCACCTAGTTCTCTTTAAGAATACCTAGTAGCTAATAGCAAAAACAGTTTAATGCTTCACTGCTTCTGCCTGTAAATAGGGAGTGATTATCTGCAACAGTACCACAGCTGTATCCGTGTTCTTTGTTATGGGGAAAACTTATGAAAAGTGTGTGAAAGAGAAAAGCCATTTTCTACGCAACCACGCTAAACTGATATTTGAGTAATTTCTGTTTCCTTTCGTCATTGCTCTTGCCTTGCCGTACTGAAGAAACCCATATGTGTCAATGTGTTCCTTTGTTTAGTTTTGTAGGGTCTTTGGAAAGAGAAAGTGATTTCTCTTCGTTATTATGGCATATAGTATATTTTGTTCCGTACTGCTTTACAATTGTTGTGAATTGTAATTTTGTAGAGCGATTTGGTAATGCTACTGTGAGATAACTGCCTGTAACTCCAGTCACATCATTAGTAATTTGGCTTCTAGCCCAACCAACTGATGTGATTTTGTAGTTCTCATACTGACAAAATTGTGGTAAGTGTGGGGTTCATCATGCACCCATTGCATATCGGCATAGGCATTTTCTATATTCTGTACTCCTATCATGCAAATGTATTCATTCATTTCAAACAACTTTAGAAATGCCCATCACTGCTTTTGCAGAATCAAAAATTCTTGCTTCTAAACCAAATGTTATCATAGCAGTTTTTTTTAAATATATTTTTAGAATACAGTAAAATATATTTCTCGCTTCACCCTCAATTAAAGATTTTGGCTGCTCTTCGCTGCTATAAATATTAAGTAGGCTTACATTCGCTTCAGAAGATAGTGAAGTTCTTATCACGTAAGTGTTCTGTCTGCAATTCAGTATGTTTGACTGAGCAAGCTCATTCACTTCCTTTATCATAAAGCAGAAACTGAAGGATACTGAACCTCTATCATGTCTCCTAGAACTAACAACCTGATTCTATTATTATTGCTAGATCTGCCCTATTCTGTGCAGTAAAAAAGCAGTATAATGGCAAGTGGTGAGAACACTTTCAAAAGCTTAGTGGAGTGTATAGGACATGAGACACATTTTAAACAAAAAATAAAATAATAACATTGCAAAGGAACAGCATTTCACAACATTATCTAAACAGCTTTTTTTTTCTTGACCAATGCCTTGCATTACAAGGTTATTTCAACAAAAAGTCAACTCCATTAAAATAATATCAAGGAGAGGATATACACTGCTCTATTATCTCTACAGGTGCCGGAGATTTCCTAGTAGAAGTGGCTGGCTATTTATAAACGTCACTAAATCATTTTAGTTTTCTGTACTTTTCTCCACCAGTTATATAAAAAGTGGGGGAAAACTCATTGAAAAAAAACCCTACATTTATTCAAAAATTGGAAAGCAACATTTATGCAAAAAATAAATCAAAATAAAATAAAATAATAAGGAAACATTTTTACAGTAATGAAAAGTGGTTTCAAGTGGGATTAAACTCCCTAAACCACATGTGACTAACTCCAGGCCTGGAGGGCCAGATCCATGCCAGTGTTTAGGATGGACTGAGAAAGAGAGAGTTTCTAGGCTAAAATGCACCCAGGGCGAGGGTGTAAAAATTGTGCCCCCCCCGAGCAAGGTATGGGCGCCCGCAGTATAGGTTAGCCACGTCTAGCTGCACTCAGTATAGGTCCCCCCAGTGTGGGTAGCCAAGAATAGGTAATCCAGTATAGGTAGCCAGCTATAGGCCCCCAGTATAGGTAGCCAGGCATAGGTGAGCCAGTATAGTTGCCCCCGGTATAGGTTAGCCAGGTAGGTGCCTCCAGTATAGGTAGCCAGTATAGTTGCTCCCAGTATAGGTTAGATAGACAGGCGCCCCCGGTATAAGTTAGATAGGTAGGTGCCCCACTACAGGTTAGCTAGGTGGGTGCCTCTAATATAGGTAGCCAGAACAGTTGTCCCCAGCATAGGTTAGATAGGTAGATGCCCCCAGTATAGGATAGTTTGGTAGGTGCCTGCAATACAGGTAACCAGTATAGTAGCCACCTGTATAGGCTAGCTAGGTAGGTAGGTGCCCCCAATACAGGTTAGATAAGTAAGTGCCCCCAGTATAGGTTTGATAGGTAGGTGCCCTACAGTATAGGTTAGATAGGTAGGTGCCCTACAGTATAGGTTAGATAGGTAGGTGCCCCCCAATATAGGTTAGATTAGGTAGGTTCCCCCCATATAGGTTAGATAGGTAGCTGCCCCCCAGTATAGGTTAGATAGGTAGGTGCCCCCCACTATAGGTTAGACAGGTAGCTGCCCCCCAGTATAGGTTAGATAGGTAGGTGCCCCCCAGTATAGGTTAGATTAGGTAGCTGCCCCCCAGTATAGGTTAGATAGGTAGGTGCCCCCATTATAGGTTAGATTAGGTAGGTTCCCCCCAGTATAGGTTAGATTAGGTAGGTGCCCCCCAGTATAGGTTAGATAGGCAGCTTCCCCCAGTATAGGTTAGATTATGTAGGTGCCCCCCAGTATAGGTTAGATTAGGTAGGTGCCCCCCAGTATAGGTTAGATTAGGTAGGTGCCCCCCAGTATAGGTTAGATAGGTAGTTGCCCCTCAGTATAGGTTAGATAGGTAGGTGCCCCCCAGTATAGGTCAGATTAGGTAGGTGCCCCCCAGTATAGGTTAGATAGGTAGGTGCCCCCCAGTATAGGTTAGATTAGGTAGGTGCCCCCCAATATAGGTTAGATTAGGTAGGTGCCCCCCAGTATAGGTTAGATTAGGTAGGTGCCCCCCAGTATAGGTTAGATTAGGTAGGTGCCTCCCAGTATAGGTTAGATTAGGTAGGTGCCCCCCAGTATAGGTTAGATAGGCAGCTTCCCCTAGTATAGGTTAGGTAGGTCCACCCCCCATAATGGAGGGGGGAGCCGGAGCCGCGGGGAGGGCAGCCCGACCTCTCCCTCCCTCTCTCGGGCCGCCCTCCGTGCTCCCCCCTCAGACGCAGAGTAATTACGCAGCAGGAAGCTCTGTGCATAACTACTCACATTCCTGCGTTCCACACGCCGCTGATCTCCTCTCGTCATAGACACTGATACACACGCTGCTTCCTGTTTAGCCAGACAGACAGATTGGTTTGTTGTCAGCACTTTATTTCTTCACTTCAGTACTTTTTTTCCTATTTACATGTATCTGTCACACAGCTATTCCACTCATTGTCTGTATATTACTATTTTTTTTTACCATTAATACTGATAGGGTTATTCACATATATTTTTTTCAATAAACAACTGTATTAACCATTTATCTATAATAATAATTTCCAAGCCGACTGCTGTATATGTGTGTGTCCGTCTGCCCTGGACATGCCCCTCTTGTTTCACTGTGATTGGCTACCATGATTGGCTTTGACGCTGATTGGATAGCTGCACGTGTGGCATCCAGAGCTATTTCCAGAGCCTCAACTAGTTCATACGTATTAGGCAAGATAATTAATATGCTGATTGATGAATGATGAGTCATAATATACACATATATATATATTTTGGTACAACGCCTTTTTTCAATACTTTTTATAATTCACCTATATACCCTCAGATATAGTGGTTGTGCTGGTTTACATGAATTTTGGATTGTTCTGTAATTTGTAAGGATATACATTGATTTGGGCTTTTGGTGGAGCTCCCATAAATTTTGATTTGTTTTTAATGTGTTTACCATTTTGGATATGGCCATAATAAACTTATGCATATTTATGAACTATACTTATTTGGTGTATGCTTCAGCGCTATAAACGGACATCTGAGACCACTACCAACACCCTCAGGCCTGGAACCCACTAGGAACGCTTTTCTGAGTGCTTGTGATTTGAAAAGCTCTTGCTAATGTAACGCTATGGGTGTGATCCCACTAGAGCAATGTGATTTTATAAAAATCCCCCATAGCATTGCATTAGCAAGAGCTTTTTCAAATCACTAGTGATTAGAAAAGGCTTCTAGTGGGTTTGAGTCCTTTAGACAGTGGGGGCTTACCGAATCACCAAAAGACCTAGGTTAAAGGGACTCTGAGCAGTGCAGAAACTATGGAAAGATGCATATTATTTTAAAGCTCTCTTTCTCTTCTTTCCAATGATATATAAACCGCTGCCCTACGCCTTTTAGTTTTCGCTATTTTCGCGATTGAAATTGCTGCGGCCGTGATTTCAATTGCGAAAATAGATAAAACTAAAAGGCGTAGGGCGACGATTTAGGTGTCGCCAGAAAGAGGAGAAAGAGAGCTTTAAAATGATATCCATCTTTCCATAGTTATATTGTATTACACAGGACGACTTTTTCTGCTGAATGGAGCTGCTGACACTGGGGAAAGTGTCGTCCTGTGTAATAAAATATAACTATGGAAAGGTGGATATCATTTTAAAGCTCTCTTTCTCCTCTTTCTGGCGACACCTAAATCGTCGCCCTACGCCTTTTAGTTTTCTCTATTTTCGTGATTGAAATCGCGGCCGCGGCAATTTCAATCGCGAAAATAGCAAAAACTAAAAGGCGTAGGGCGGCGGTTTATATATCATTGGAAAGAGGAGAAAGAGAGCTTTAAAATGATATGCATCTTTCCATAGTTTCTGCACTGCTCGGAGTCCCTTTAAAAGGTCTGAACATGTGTGATCCAATATCAACAATCAAACTATCCAAAAAGATCTGTGGTCATCAGCAGGCTTTCCCTCCAGGCATCACCAAAGATCACAGATATGGGAATGAAAATAAAACTTCTAAGTGTAAACCCCCAAAGTTAATGGCAAGTTTATTGGTCTTTAAAAATGTTATGCAAAGTAAACACCAGAATGACACTTACTTCTGGGCCCTTATGACAAGAACCCAACAGTGTAAAACAGCGTATAACATCAAAAGCACCATGACCTCATTTACCTGCCAACTCCTGTTTCATCAGGGGCTGTCTGACGCAATAGCATAACAGCCCCTGACGATGCAATAGCGAAACTGGTCAGATGAGTGGCAGGTGAATGAGGTGACAGCACCTTTGTCCATTTATAGCGCTGAAGCGTACATGTGCCTTCTTGTGAGGAGTCTGTCTGAGGACTTCCGCTTCTGGCTGCTTTCTTTGGATTTTTTGGGTTAGTTTGAAAGTACCCTTAATTGCCCAGACTTAAAGAGACACTGTAACGAGAAAAACGTCCCCTGGGGGTACTCAACTCAGGAGGGGGAAGGCTCAGGATCCTAATGAGGCTTCCCCCATCCTCCTCTGTCCCACGGGGGTCTCGCTGCAGCCCTTCAAAGCCGGCATGACAAATCCGACAGCCTGTTCAATATTTACCTTTGCAGGCTCCAGCGGGGGCGCTGTTTTGGCTCTTCTGACAGAGATAGGCAGAAATAGCCAGCCTCCGTCGGGTCTGCCTTATTGCGCAGGAGACTTGCAGTAGAGCGGCCCGACGGAGATCGGCTATTTCCGCCCATCTCCATGGGAAGAGCAGATACTGCGCCTGTGCTGGAGCCACGGAAATACATATTTACATTGCCGTCGCTCCGGGAGGATTTTCGCAGCCACGTGGGACCGAGGAGGATGGGGAAGCCTCAATAGGATCCGGAGGCTTCCCCCACCCGAGGTGAGTACCCCCCAGGGGACATTTTTTCTTTACAGATTTTCTTTAAAGAACCCTAGGTAATTATCTTTCTCTTGTGGCTGATTTACTTAATAAAGTATTCTGTAATGTAGAAGAGAATATGTCTGCTTTAGCTACACTGCTATGCGCTTGAGTTGATTTTTGAGGGTGATTTTTGTAAGCTTTCTGACCATTGGATGCTTTTTTCTGTACTCACAGACTGCTGATTGATGATTAAAACTGTGTACCTGTGATATTTTAACCGTACTGTCTGGGTCATAGATCGCTATTTTTAACACTAGCCTGTGCACCTTATATATTTCTATTTTCAAACCAGATTCATCCACTGCTGTCGAATGGGCTGCTGCACCTCTGCTGTTCTGCACATACACAGGAGAATGGTATACATTCCTCTGGATCAATGCAACCACACTTTCCAACTCCAGCTACAGCTAATATTGATTTATTATTCTTAGGAAAAACTAAAAGTGATTCATTGTTGCGCACACAGAACTCTGTTACACTGTCTAAAAAATAATATAAATCTAAATACTCACTCAACATTTCATATGTCTCTGAAAATAGATGGCAACACAAACTTTTCAGGTGAAAATAGCCTAATACATAAATGCTTTCTATACGGACACTTAGGGAATAACTTTCCCAAATCAATCAATAAATGTCACAGTACGTAATGCACTCTTCCAAATGGAAGTAAAATGACAAATCTATCTCTAAAGGAATACAAATGTCTTTTGTTTCTTACTGTGTCCTAAATCCAGGCTTGTCTGCTAGTTGCATATGTCTTGCAGCAAGGTTTTTACCCACAACACTTTCTCCTTCCAGGCAGCAGTCATAATTATATCTTTGCTGTAACACAGTATAATATACATTTAAATGTGAAGTGGCCTCTGACCCATTCTATAGGCTTATTGCTTCATTGCATTTATGTTGGTCCGACTCCTAAATAGAGATAAGAGAAGACAGCAGGGCCCCTCTGTAAACGATGAGATACAACTCACAAGTCCAGCCTGTGTTTGGTAACCTGCAGTTCCAAGCTCTTGCCTTGTTAATACTACTGACATAACAGTATGACTATGACAAGCATCCATCGCTGCACCGTAGATTAAAAATGCATTTACAGCTGGATCACACACATATTCCTGCTTCAGCTGCACAGTAGCTTTTACTGAGTTCCTAGTATTCAAGCAGGATTTGAAAGAAGCAGTAGGAGAGGTTCTGGAATAGAATGGCAAAGTTATCTTCAACTCCAGGGATCAATGCCTTTCTAGTCCTGTGTAAAAACTTTGTGGTAGAGCTTGTATTTAACTCTATATGGGCTCTTTGATTAGCTGAGGTCAAATAAATCACTTGGAAGCGTTTAGGCACTTCATCAGCTAGTTCATGCAGCACATAATTCCACTGATGTAGGCTGAAATTGTCGCTGGGAGTTCGATCTGTGCCTGGCCCCTTCTGTTAACTCCTTTACCTCAGCTGTTTAAGGCCATGTGCTACAGTTTTGAAAAGCAGATTTGTAGCTGCAGAATTTTCATTACATGCAATAGATAGCATTTGGGTATTCTAATTTCTAATCAGCCTATTTAGAACTGTACCTGGAGATGGTCTGTCAGTAAGAAGCTAACCTGGGACCTGTGTACATAGTCATTTGAATTTGGCATCTGACCTGCATTTCCGAATTATTTCAGATTGATCTTATACACCAAACTGAACTCTGAATAAGATATTATGGATAAGTGAAAATGTTTTAGTTATGTCATGCTTTGCATTATATTTCATAAATGCATTATGTTGAAAGACAATTTTTTTAAACTTCTGGTTAACTGAGTTTTGGATAACTGAGGTTTTACTGTATATGCCATTAGTGCTACATTATAATGCCCCCAGTTAAAAATTAGGGCAGCAGTATGCCGTTAGACTAAAATATATACTATTGAATCCAATCAAGATGTGTGCCGGGATTGTGGCTTTGGGAAATATTCAGACAAATGTTTCTGATCACTGTGACAAGGGAAGTACTTTCACAAATCTGAGGAGAGAAGTCCATGTCCACCTGAGGTAATCCATGCATACAAGACCTGCCAGCCAGTCCCGACCCGCGTATACTCTGACAAAGCTCGCAAGGGGCGGGACAAAACATGTAGGTGGGAGAATTCACATCCTGCACCTGCGTTCAGCAAACCTAACAGGCTGCACCCTCATCCCCACCAGCAGGAACCCACATGCACACTGCTCCCTGGCAGTGCGGCACAGAGTGACCCTTGTCAGTCCTTGTCTGAGTAGAGCAGTCAATGTGACGAGTAGCTGGCCTTACTCTCCTTGGAGCAATCAGTAGAGCGGAAGCATTTTACAATGATCACCGGAGTGGTGAGATGACCCGGGGCTGATCTTGCTCACTAAGCTCTGTGTCTGTGGATTGACGTTGTGTACGGGATTGTCTGGGCCAAGCAAGCAGTCCTGGTTTACATTGTAACTGATTGTGTCACATTGCCATTCCATTCTCACAAACTGTGTCTCTCCTATCTGAATATCCTGGAAGTGTGGTGGTACCAGTACCCAACATGTGGTGAGACATGTCTGACTGTGAGGTGTGTAAGGGAGCACACCACAGTATTTTTAAATGATTTTATTGGTTTGAAGGCATTTTGTGTTACTTAATAAAGCATTTTGTACTTTGGGATACCCGAGTGATGCCGCTAATTTCTTTTTCAATTGAGTGCATCAATGTGCATGACTGTAAGCAGTAAATTAAAGGAAGTAATTAATTCATGTTGTATACTTGTGTGTGTGTACCGGCGATCTGACATTTCCATGGAGATGGCAGGACACTGCATGTAATTTTTTGGCTTGCCCACGTGTTACATTTTATCTTTTTTCATTATCTTTCTGGTAGAGTGATAATATATTTAAGTAACAATGCCCATCGTTAATTTTTTTTAGGTTTTCCTCTAAATACACGCAACCCTCCCCATCTCTCGTTTTTATTTGTCATAAAGGTCTATTGTTTGTGCACATTCATAGAACCCATTTAAAAGCATGGAGTCTTTGCCCTTCCTGCCCATACCCCATACCCACAAAAGCTGAGAGCAAGCAATCTTTTTAAGCGAGACAGCTGTTAGCTTTTTGGAGTTGCCGCCCCCTCTACTCCAAGTACTCATGTAACTTCCAGTCTGGTGTGAGCAGATTTGTGAAATTCAGTATATAGCACAGGCTCCTACTCTCCATTCCCACCTTTCTTTTACTGCTGATCACAGTATGCAGTATTTTCATCCAGAGGAGCACACCAGTGCAGAAGCCACATTCTGGTGTTACAGCTGATCGTTTTACGGTGCCCACCGCCCACCGCCCAAGACATCCGCTGCCAATGCAGCCATCAATTGAGACCGTGTTTCAGATTTTTGCCCCTTACGTGATTAAGTTTGCCACCACTGCTTTAGATCATTGATTAAATTTGAGTTTTATAAAGAAGCATTTGTCATATCTTTTTACAAAGTTTTTGATCCTTTTGTTGTACGTGCAATAGTATCACACTCCCACTGAGTTGCAGCAATTGAATGACTGGGGGCTTAATGTTTGTGCTGTTAAACAAACAGTTACCAGCGTTCTGCAGTCCCTTCACAAGCAGTGAAGGTAGAGAAGAGATTATCCTGGCATTAGAAAGAAAAAAATACCTTGCATGGCAGATAAAAGTAAAGTTTACTTTCTGGATGACTTTTGTAATACAACTAGAAAGAACTGAAAAGTTGTAATAATGGGAGACTTTAACTGTTGTGAAATTAATTGGAGCAGTGTCACTGCAGGTAATACAGTATTACTCGCTACCTCAAAAATTTCATGGACCAGTTTCACAAGTCTTAACTGGAAACAATACTCGGTTAAATCTCTGTATTTCAACCCACGCAGAGTATATAAGAAAATCTGGGAAACGGTGATCATAATATGACCTCTTTAAATGTAAGGTATAAAAAATGTACACTGCCTGGAGAAATAAAAACTCAATTTCAAAGAAGTTAATTTCCCTTTGCTGAAGGCAGGCCTTTACTTATAGGCTGGAAGATTTATTTTTTTTGTGTGAAAGATACAAAACATAAATAGGAAGTTTTTAAATCTTGTAAAATATATCAGTCACTATTTTTTTATGGACAACGGCTAAAATAAGATCCTTTGCTCGGGAGCACATTAATTTAGCCAGTTAAGTGGAATTGCGCATGCGCAGCTCGGCTGTGCATGCACCCCCTATCGCCCTCCCATCACCGGGAGCATTCTGCGCAGTACTACCCACCTCATCACTGCATATACCTTCCTGTTGTGTTCAGTGCACCCACCTCATCACTGCATATACCTACCTGTTGTGTTCAGTGCACCCACCTCATCACTGCATATACCTACCTGTTGTGTTAAGTGAACCTACCTCATCACTGCATACACCTACCTGTTGTGTTCAGTGCACCCACCTCATCACTGCACACCAATCCAGCATGGCCGTCACTGCGCAAACAGCTGTTTGCGGTGCATTACACAGTGAGTTTGGTGTGTCAGTGCGAAGCAGTACTCTAATTACACTCCCTGATTGATGTATACACAACAAACACAATTGCTAACTTCCAGCTACAGCAATAACCTGCCTCTATCTG
Source organism: Hyperolius riggenbachi (assembly GCF_040937935.1). Lineage (NCBI taxonomy): Eukaryota > Metazoa > Chordata > Amphibia > Anura > Hyperoliidae > Hyperolius > Hyperolius riggenbachi. Next base: position 193,101,589 of record NC_090647.1, on the reverse strand, counting down.
GCCAGCAGACGCCAGTCAGCCAATCAGGTGTACTGTCATACACCCTTTGTCTGCTGTACCAAATCTAGCAGGAATTACATAAATTAGCATTCAGGTGGGAGGCTTCGGTTGGACGCAATCGTGAATTGCATCGTTTACAGTCAGGGACGCCCCGTGTAGGCACATCTCCCCTCCCTAACCACTCACCTGTCAACCGCATCCTAGAAGCTGCAAAAAAGAAATTTAAAATCACAAACACTGGTCCACATGCCCCTGGGCTGTCATGTGGACCAGTGTTTGTGATGTATACACAAGCAAGATGTTTGAAAGCACTTTAGGCCTGCAATTTAGTGATTTCTGCCTTTAAAACGCTGCTTTGCGTCAAATCCAGATTTTTCCCCGGGACTTTTGGCATCTATCCCACTCCGCCATGCCCCCCTCAAGGTGTTAGACCCCTTGAAACATCTTTTCCATCACTTTTGTGGCTAGCATAATTTTTTCTAGTTTTCAAAGTTTGCCTCTTCATTGAAGTCTATTGCGGTTCACGAAAGTTCGCGCAAACCAAACTTTTGCAAAAGTTGGCAAACCCGGTTCGTGAACCGAAAATCGGAGGTTTGGGCCATTTCTAGTGTCTTGTGGCACTTGCCACCTGTCATGTGGCACTTGCCAAGTGTCACGTGGTATTTGCCACGTGTCACTTGCCACGCGACACTTGCCAAGTGGCACTCGCCACGTGACACCTGGCAGGTGCCACGTGACACCTGGCAAGTGCCACGTGACACCTGGCAAGTAACATGTGACACGTGGCAAATGCCACATGACACTTGGCAAGTGACACGTGCCACGTGCCAAGTGCTAAGTGCCAATTGCAACGTGCCACGTCCTGCATGCTCCTGGCACACATTACACCCGCTGCTGCTGCATTGCCCTGCTCCTGCTGCCTTTGCAGCTCCCACTGCCAGGCCAGGGTGCCACAGGCCACTGATACCACCTATATTTAACCCAAAACACAATTGCTGCATAATTTTTTGGAGGTGTCTTGGCTGAAAACTGCCATGTCCCAGTTGTGCGGTTGGACTTTGGACGACCGCTGTCTGGAACCTAGGCCTAATTTTTTTTTTGGGGGGGGGGGGATTTTAAGTCCCCACATCATCAATTAGTGTTCCCCTTTACAAAATAATGATGCTACATGCCTCATATACTCTAAAAAACTTTTTTTTAAAGCAATCTAAAGGCCACTTCCAGTTTTCTATCTAGATATCCAAATCCGCCAGATACTAGGGTCGGATATCGGATTCGGATCGGGAAATTTTTAACTCGGATATCCAACCCGGATCGGATAGCGGGGTATCTGGATCTGAATCTGATCCGGATTTTGAAAAGGGGTATCCGAGGACCGAGCATTACTGGGCATCAGTACTGAGCTCCTCTGTTCTACCATACATTGAATAAACATTTATTTCATACTCCTAAAAACTGTTGCAACAGTTTTTATTGGAGTATGAAATAAATGTTTATTCTTGCACAGACTCTGACGTACCGAGTCTCCTGTAGGTAGGTAAGTCCACTACTACCACACGCCCTTTTATGGTTTTTAACCTAATTTTACTCTGTACTGTCACATCTGTTCTACCATACATTAGTGGCGAAACTGTAAACTTTGTAAAGCACTTTGCAAAGCAATACAAAAAAATTAATTATAAAAAAACCTCAGGAAAAAACTAGCCTTATCTCAAAGTCACTGTTTAGACTAGCTAAACAAAAGCTAAAAACATAATATATGCCCTAGGATCACCTCCCATCTTAAAGAGGAACTCCAATGAAAATAATGTAATAAAAAAGTGCTTCATTTTTACAATAATTATGTATAAAAGATTTAGTCAGTGTTTGCCCATTGTAAAATCTTTTAAATCTCTGATTTACGTTCTGACATTTATCACATGGTGGCATTTTTACTGCTGGCAGGTGATGTAGTTGCTGCTTGCTGTTTTGGCAGTTGGAAACAGCTGTAAACAGCTATTTCCCACAATGCAACAAGGTTCACAGACAGGAAACTGCCAGGAGTTCCATGGTCCTCAGAGTTTCTTGTGGGAGGGGTTTCAGCACAATATCAGCCATACAGAGCCTTCTGATTATCCGCTTGTGAAAAGGAATAGATTTCTTATGTAAAAGGGGGTATCAGCTACTGATTGGGATGAAGTTCAATTCTTGGTCACGGTTTCTCGTTAACTAACAATGGGCCTTATGCATGAAAGCACAACTGAAGTGAGAGGGGTATTATATTACTGCCATATTGATTTCCTTTTAATCAATACTAGTTGCCTGGCATCCTGCTGATCCTCTGTCTCTAATACTTTCAGCCATAGACCCTGAACAAGCATGCAGCATATCAGGTGTTTCTGACATTATTGTCAGATCTGACAGGATTAGCTGCATGCTTGTTTCTGGTGGTATTTAGACACTACTGCAGCCAAATAGATCAGCAGGGCTGCCAGGCAAGTGGTATTGTTTAAAAGGAAATAAATATGGCAGTGTAAGGCTTGGTGGTGTATTCTCCACAGTCAGCATGCAACGCATGAGCTGACGTGAAGGAGGTACACACACTAGCACAAGGAAACAGGCTATCCCTAGTATAGTGGAGGGGAGGACTGACTCCAATAGGAGATTGTGGCGCACAGAGCCGGGGCAGATCCGACAGCCACAAACAATACTTTCGCTATAACGTCTCAGCGCAAAGTAGCGCTGAGCGCATAAACCAGAACTGAGGAGATCAGGACAGGTAGACAGAATGAACGCTTGCTAGCTAGCCGCTACTTAGTGACAGCAAGCGTCCACAACAAGACAGACTGGAATGAGGCAGCAATGCGTAGCAGCGATGGCGTGCCTCACAAAGACAGGACAGGATAGTCAGGAAATAGCAGGATCAAGATAGATGAACGTAACACAGACAAATATACAATAAGCATGTTTTCCTAGCGTATTACAATTACAGCTATCAATGAAACTATTTGTAACGTCTGACTAACATATGTATACCGGTATATCGGCAATGAACCGATATATGACATAAGCAGGAACACTGACTAGGACTGGAGTAATAAAGGGAACAGGACTCAGAAGGATTCGCTATCTCTTCGCAGAGATGAACGCAATCCACAAACGGTAACAGAACAGGATTCAGAAGGATTCGTTATCTCTTCGCAGAGATGAACGCAATCCACAAACAGTAACAGAACAGGATTCAGAAGGATTCGTTATCTCTTTGCAGAGATGAACGCAATCCACAAACGGTAACAGAACAGGATTCAGAAGGATTCGTTATCTCTTCGCAGAGATAAACGCAATCCACAAACAGAACCAGGAGCAGGGTAACTAACTCAGCACGGGTGATCACGATACGCGCAACCTACCAAAACGTGCTGAAAAGCTGACTAACTGCACACAGGATATAAATAGTTCGTGTACGTATACATCAGCGACACTGATGTATCAACGTAACACGAATACAAGGAAAATAATAAACGTGCTGGTATGCATATATATTGGCAATGAACCAATATATGATGCAAAGACCAGCAAAGTATCTTTACAAGAAACACGATTGGGGGCTGAAGCAACAGCAAGACAGGCTTAAACTGAAGCTATGAAAACCCGAGGAGTCCTGCAGGAAGCAGATCTTTATACTGAGGTCATCCAATGGTAGCAGACATGCAGATTCCCACACAAGTGAATGATAATCAGTCACAAGCTGACAGCAGGGAAAGGCAGACAAAGCTATGCAGCTTGCATGGAAAGAGATCAGAACTGCCTGAGCTGCAGCACTACTACTTCCAGCAATACCTGCTGCAGCAGCGATCATGACAGGCAGCTTCCAGATACCTCTCACTTCAGTTGTCCTTGAAGCAGTGGTGAAATTGCCAAGTACAGATAGCACACAGCACACTTCCAGTATTAATGGCGGGGGGGGGGGGGGGGTGCATAACAACAATTGCTGTGGGCTACATGCACATGGCAATTCTATCACTGCTTTGTGCATCAGGCATGGCAGAAGGAGCACAGTATCACAGTAGCCTAAGTTTTATATAAACTACAAAAAAAGCATAGCATATCTCATGCACAGTAAAGTGTGCAAACATCATCATGGTTATAATAGGAGCTTTGTCACGGGGGGATTCGGAAACTGGTGAATTTGTACGCAGTTACTAATTACACCTATAAAAATGTCAACTTCAAAGAAAATACAACTTGCTTTGAAATTAACTGTGCAGAAAAATGTAGACACAATCACTTATAATAAACTTATAATAATCTCCATTATTTACAGTACTTTTCAAGACTCAGCCACAGGTTTACCTTAATTACAAAAATTACAGAAGAAACCTCTTAAGTTAGCTCTGATATTTGATAAAAAAAATTCTGTTCTTACTATTATGTATTTATATAGTACTGATATTTTTTACTGCGGTTCAAAGAGTGCATTAAATCAGAATCTTTGCTTATTAGTCAAGTATAATTGGGTTGTGCCCAGACTTAAATTTGGCACATACAGGACTCCAAAGTAGAAGGTAAGACACAATAAACAGCCTTATTGGGTTGGATAGTGCTCTCTACCACCCCAGGAGGCTTCGTAAGCCCGAGTGCTCCCGTAGATGGGCGGCTCCATAGTGTGATGCGTGAGCATGCGCTATTGCGCATTCGTGCATGCACAGTATGGAGCCGCCCATCTTGGGGAGCACTCGGGCTCCCAAAGACATCCTACGTCGCCCAAAGACATCCTAAGTTTCCCACGGCAGGAGATTTGAACGCGAGAGACAGTGCTGGAGTGAGGGACAATGAGAAAGGTGAGGATAAGAGCGAGCTGCTAGGCACATGCTTTCAGTCAGGCTTGCGACACGCCATCAGGGCCGGAGGTTTTCCTTGCGTTCAACATTGACAAGTAGCACTGCACATCAGCCTCGCATACAACTGGAGGGGGTGGGATCAGCCTCGCAGCATTTTCATTGGAGGTAGGGAGGGGCAGATAGCATCAGAAGCCATCCTGAGGCCACCTAGTTCTCATACCTACGGTAACATTTACTGAGTTCCTCAGGCAGCTTAATGCTAGGTGTTGCATGTTGGGGGGACTTGTAGTTGGTGGCTGCATTGAACCCTCTCCAAACAGCTCATGGGTCATTAGAGCAGAGGTTGAGTCTCAACATTTTGGCAAACTCCTTTTTGGCAGCTCTCAGTTACCAGTTAAGGTTGTTCCTTGCCTTCCTGTAGTCTTCCTGTGTGCCAGATACTTTGCAGTTGCTGTAAATTGTTGGAGAACCATGGTGTACCATTAGGATAGACTTTGAAGGACTTGATTGGTAAACAATAGTCCTCACAGAAGCTGATGTATGAGGTGACATTGTCCGCTCATTCATCCAAATTTGGGGCTTCTAATGTCTTCCAGTCAGAACAGTTGAAGCAGGCTTATGTTGGAACTTAGTCTTGCTTGATCACACTTTGGTGGACTTTAGGACCAGTTTAGCTATTTCGAGGTGCCTTCTGTAAGTGAGGATCAGGTGGATCAGGCGGTGGTCAGAGGAACCTAGTGCTGCCCATCATCCCATGGGATGACCTTGTATTCCCCTTTCAGGACCGTGTAGCAATGGTCAAGGGTGTTCAAATTCCCCATAGGACATGTTGGTGGAAACGTGGTAGCTCTTGGCGGTGGTTGGTTCTATTGATATCACCAATTACAATGAACAAGGAGTCTAGAAGGGACGTCTCCCACTGCGTGATAGGGTCCCTGAGATCAGACATGGCAAGTTTGATTTCAGCGTCAGGCTGGCCATACACTCCAACAAGGACATAGGAGGAGAACTCCCTTAGTGAGTATACCAGCTTGCAATTGACGAGTAGGAGCTCAAGTGCAGGGGTGCACTTCTTAGTTAGCACTGATGTGTTAGGGCACCATAAGGAGCTGATGTAAAAGCAGATGCCAAGCTATTTATTACACTATGATTCAGAGGGGCCCACTATCTATTATAGCTACTATAACAGCCCAAAGTCTATTTGCAGGGTGAACTAATTACACTACCAGTAAGTAAAGTGTTTTTAGGATGTGGGAGAAAACTCATGCACACATGAGGAGAACATGCTAATTACATACAGGTAGTGTCATGGATGAGTTCTAAACCTGAACCCCCTGTGCTGTAAGGCGAGACAGTCAATCACTTATCTACTATGCCACCCTTGATTTAATGGTTTGATAAGAATGTTGCCTAATTGTTCATGTAGCAGTCCTGCAGTCAAGGTTATACATGTGCTAGTATTATTTATTACTGATTCTACAGACAAATAATAACCATGACAAAATGAAGATGTCATGTTACCGCTGTCTGGGATTTGCACTATGTTTTGGAATCCAAGGGAATATTGTAAGCTATAAAAATATTATTTTGGAATTCTTGAATATCTCTTTTCTGTTTACCGACAATGTATCTAGGTTTGATTAGTATACAACAGGATGTAACAGCAATGAGCCTTTTTTTGGACAATTAAGTATAGCTTTGCTTTCTTTGCCTTGTGAAACATATCACCAATTATTTATTGATTTTCTTCAGTGCCCTTTGATAGCTTATCTCTTTACTTGATTTCCTTACAGAATGTTTTGTTGAAAGCTATTTTTCTGTCTTATATTTTCCTTGATAAAATCACTAGCTACTGAATTGGCATAAACATTGTTCTGCCAACAAATCAAAGCTGTTCCTCTTTAGTCAGACAAGAGTCTAGTGCTGGCAATAAAGCATTTGTGTACAAAACGCCTGTTACCTAGAAGTGTGAATTGGGAAGGTTAGAATGTTTAGCAGACTGTGCATGAGCTTGATAAAAAAACACAGAAACCAAAATCTTTAGTACAGGTGTTGAGAAGATGCTGGACTAGTCAGGTTGGTTGTTTTTATCTGATCATCCATTATTCATCATCAACAATATAGAACATTCAAAATAATCAGTTCCTTGCGCAACAGTCCTACTAAAAGTCACTTAAAGGGGTTCTTCCGCGAATGAGGAAAAAAAATCAAAATGGTTTATGCCTAATCTATTAAAAATCCTTCTAAAATAGTGTGAAAAGTTTTTTTTTTTAAAAATGAATGGTTTCACCAATACAACATGTAATGTATACAGTGACAGATGACGGGACTGTGAGGCTAATCCATTTGTTAGGGGTGTTTTTTTGTTACTTTCATTTCACAAGCTGCTCCTTACCTAGTTTTCATTGCTGTAATGCAGGGCTATGATGAAGTGCTGTGGAATGGCAGTTACAGCTGTTAAAATAACGGCTGTGCTGCTCTGTAGTTTCTTGTACTTCCTCACAGAGCTGAACCCCCCCCCCCTACCCCGCCTCTCCCTGTAGGCAGAGGTCGGGCAGCTCTTCGGAGCAAATCACGTGTTTACCTCGTTGCCCGGCAACCAGACTTCAGCGTCTGTGCAGAGGACTTCCTATCCTCTGCACGGCAAGTTAGCTGCCTGAGCTACAGTTCATTGTTACACAGTGAGTCAGCACTCATGCCATCTGTTAATTTAGCTGCAAGGAGAAGCACACTGTGTAACAATGAACTGTAGCTCAGGCAGCTAACTTGCCGTCTTGCCGTGCAGAGGATAGGAAGTCCTCTGCACAGACGCTGAAGTCTGGTTGCCGGGCAAGAGGTAAACACGTGATTTGCTCCAAAGAGCTGCCCGACCTCTGCCTACAGGGAGAGGCGGGGGAGGGGGGGGGGTCAGCTCTGTGAGGAAGTACAAGAAACTACAGAGCATCACAGCCGTTATTTTAACAGCTGTAACTGCCATTCCACAGCACTTCATCATAGCCCTGCATTACAGCAATGAAAACTAGGTAGGGAGCAGCTTGTGAAATGAAAGTAACAAAAAAAACACCCCTAACAAATGGATTAGCCTCACAGTCCCATCATTAGTCACTGTACACATTACATGTTGTATTGGTGAAACCATTCATTTTTTTTTTAAACTTTTCACACTATTTTAGAAGGATTTTTAATATATTATGCATAAACCATTTTGATTTTTTTTCCTCATTCGCGGAAGAACCCCTTTAACACAGCTCCTGAAGTGTAGGTTGCTACAGTTATACCAATGGTTATACAATTGCGAGTGAGTCCTGCTGTGCTTTCCACCAATGTCCAGATTTACACCACCTCATTTATCAGGTGGGTCTTGTGAGCTAAAATTCCTCTCTGTTTATTCGGGCATATTCTGTAGGGAAACAAACAATCTCCACATAGGGTAATACTGCTTTAACCAAGAGACTATAGTCAACCGATATCTCTCCGTGTGTAGGGTGCCGGTGCTCACACTCACACACTCACACAACAACGAAAAAACACATCCTAGCCCCCACACTGTGGTTGATCAACAGATGCACACCACCTCTATCTTGCAGGTGGAATTTGCACTTTTGACACAACCGTCAGGCTCAAATAATACTCGCCATACTATTCAACCATAAACTAGCTCTTTAATCCAAATAGCCATATCTCAAAAAGGAAATAAAATCATACATAGCATAAAACCTTTTAAAAGCTGCCCCTGCGCAAATAAAGAATTGCACTTATGCCTCCCAGCAGTATATAAGCGTATCACAAGCATCAGACTACAATGTCCATCCAGCCCCATCTCCACCTCCCGGGCTCCGCTGTAGCTGCAAATAACATTGTGCTGTATGTAGCGCCCAGTTTTCCAATGCACTGCAGGCACCCAAATTACCTGCTTGGAATGTGGACACCTTCTATTTATGTACCAGTGATATGCAAGCAATCATACACTGAACTAAGTAGTAGCAGTAGGGTATTGTACTGTGTTAGCCATCAGTAAAAGTAAGACGTTTTAAATCAGGATGATACCATTTATTGGCTAACTAAAAATGAATAAAAATAAGCAAGCTTTCGGCCTTGCAGCTTCATCGGGCTTCAATCCTGTTTGCTTGCAAGCTGGTGGTACAGACAGCTATATACATGCTATATACATGCAAAAACTTTTTATATTGGTATGAGGTTGATGATATTTGAACTTTCTCAGCCATTATAGCTGAACTTGTGAACTAAGTATTTACGATACCTCTGGGTCAATCCTAATCCCAGGTCTGTGAGCATGGCGTAAACAAGGATCCTTATCTCAGCTAACAACCTCTCACCCCAGTCAGTCTATGAAGGAGAAAAAGGGAGAGGCGGCACTAGTTGCTGGATGGCAGCCTATGTGGGGGTAATGGAGATTGCTGACCTGTGCCTCCGGCTCACAAACAATGCATAAGGTCAAATCAGTAGAAGGTAGACTCCGGGCACCAGTACGCTGCAGATAACCACGTTTATTTCATCCCACACAAAGACAGACACATGTGCATAGGGCTGGTCTAACAGCCGTTTCACAAGCCCACACGCTTGCTTCCTCAGAGACCTCTCTCTGAGGAAGCAAGCGTGTGGGCTTGTGAAACGGCTGTTAGACCAGCCCTATGCACATGTGTCTGTCTTTGTGTGGGATGAAATAAACGTGGTTATCTGCAGCGTACTGGTGCCCGGAGTCTACCTTCTACTGATTTAACCTCTCACCCCATTAAGATGTTCTGTTTAAATGAAGGCATCTTAATGACATGTATTTATGCTTGAAAAAAATATCTGTTTTCCCTTTTGATGTTGCATGTATATAGCTGTCTGTACCACCAGCTTGCAAGCAAACAGGATTGAAGCCCGACGAAGGCTGCAAGTAGTGTTGGGCGAACACCTGGATGTTCGGGTCCGTTCTGCCGAACATGGGCCAGATGTTCGGCATGTTCGGCCCGAACCCCGAACTCAATGGAAGTCAATGGGACCCCCGAACATGCCGCTTTTGGGGGCCCTATGGGGTCGCAGGCATAAGGGGGGAGCATGCCCCGATCGAGGGGGGGGGTTGGTTTGCGGAAAGTTAATAGTACCTGCTGTGGCTGGCTGGCTGGCAGTGACTACTAGGAGACGCGTTGAGGCCGGGCAGCGGGCGGTTCAGCGGTAGTACCCTTGTGGTACTTCCGCCCTTTCTCTGACCTCAGGTCCTCTACGTGATGACGCATACGAGGGTACGCGTGACGCGTACCCTCGTATGCGTCATCACGTAGAGGACGTGAGGTCAGAGAAAGAGCGGAAGTACCACAAGGGTACTACCGCTGAACCGCCCGCTGCCCGGCCTCAACGCGTCTCCTAGTAGTCACTGCCAGCCAGCCACAACAGGTACTATTAACTTTCCGCAAACTTTACAGCATGTACTATTAACTTTCCGCAAACTTTTTTTATGGGGAAGCGGGCAGAGGGGGGAGCGCTAGCGGAGGGGGTGGGGGGAATTTTCGACCCCCCCCCCCGCGATCGGGGCATGCTCCCCCCTTATGCCTGTGACCCCATAGGGGGGCCGTATTCGGCCGGACAGGGCCCTGTTCGGCCAAACAGGGGCCCTGTTCGGGGGGCATTGAGTAGTTCGGGCGAACCCGAACTAAAAGGCCGAACACCATCAGGTGTTCGGCCGAACTCGAACATCACCCGAACAGGGTGATGTTCTGCAGAACCCGAACAGTGGCGAACACTGTTCGCCCAACACTAGCTGCAAGGCCGAAAGCTTGCTTATTTTTATTCATTTTAGTTAGCCAATAAATGGTATCATCCTGAACTAAACTGCAGTTACTGACAGTAATATTTACATTTTCTATTACTAATAATAGAATTAATAATAGAATTAATTAATTGATATTGACACTTTCTATTACTAACACATTTGCCTTTAATTTAATAAGCCTGTGCATATTTATTTCTAAGGCGAAACCATTGTTGCCCTGCTATCATTGGCTGCATTTAACGACAAGCCTCTGAGACGCTGACAGTAATCCATTGCCATAGAGTAAACCCTGCACGGCCTAAAAGTACTTTCTGCAGCAGACAATACAATTATAGATTGATTTGTTGAAAAAGACATCATAATATCTCACTGTAAGTCAAGAATATTTGAAGTGACTTCAGCTATATTAAGCCACAACAATGGCACCAATTGCTCCTTATCCATTTTCAATGACTTTGCTATAGGAAATACCCTAGGGCCAAGACTAATTGTGAAGGTGGATACCGAGGCAAAAAAAAAATGGCTTAATGAAAAGTGGAGGCAGCCTCGTTGTCTGTGTTATATCCATCACTTGGGCTACTCTTCTGATTCAAGCTGCTGATAGGATTGCTGTCTGCTGCCTGTGCTTTATCATCTGTCTGCCTTTTCATTGTATCTGCTGTATCCTAATACCAGAGTGATTCCAGCCACCTTGTGGGTCGCCTCAAGGACTCACTCACACTCCACACTATGACACTATCAAGGAGACAACAATCATCTAACTATCGCACTAATGTTAGAAGTAACCGAGCTCTCATTCCTGATGGTGCTGTTCACAAAATAAAATAAAATAAATTCCTTGTGCTTTTCATCAACTTTTCGTTTATGACCTATGTTTATATTTTATTTCTGATGAAGTCATAAAGAACTAGGAAGATAAACACCTCTTAAATAAAGAGACAGAGATGTAAAAAGAGGTGAATGACATGCTTGAAGAAAACTACCATTTTAGCTATAAATATAAAGCTGCGAAGAAGACGAGTACACAACATACAAGACTAATTACAAATACACACCTTGCCTTTAGGTAATATCCCCTTTATCTGCCTAATTCACACCTTTCAGCACTCACTAATAGCAGCTAACCATACCCTAACCCCTGTGGTGTAGCCATAGGTGATGCAGAGGTTGTGACAACATTGGTGCCCTTGGACCAGAAGGGCCCACTAGGGCCCTCCCTCAACTGCAGTATTACCTCTTCAATGGTGCTATGCTGCTTATGATCACTTGTATATATGCTTTGAATAGTGTTAATCATTAACAAACTGTTTCCCTCCTCTGCTTATACCTCTCAAACTGTGGATGTCCTTGGCAGGTTTTGTTGCGCTATATAAATTGTTATGCATAGAATGCTTGAGAGATCACAATGTTTGAATATCAGCACTACAGTGGGTTGCAAAAGTATTCGGCCCCCTTGACGTTTTCCACATTTTGTCATATTACTGCCACAAACATGAATCAATTTTATTGGAACTCCACATGAAAGACCAATACAAAGTGGTGTACACGTGAGAAGTGGAACGGAAATCATACATGATTCCAAACATTTTTTTACAAATAAATAACTGCAAAGTGGTGTGTGCATAATTATTCGGCCTCCTTTGATCTGAGTGCAGTCAGTTGCCTATAGACATTGCCTGATGAGTGCTAATGACTAAATGCACCTGTGTGTAATCTAATGTCAGTACAAATACAGCTGCTCTGTGGGGGCCTCAGAGGTTGTCTAAGAGAATATTGGGAGCAACAACACCGTGAAGTCCAACTAACACGCAAGACAGGTCAGGGATCAAGTTATTGAGAAATTTAAAGCAGGCTACAAAAAGATTTCCAAAGCCTTGAACATCCCACGAAGCACTGTTTAAGCGATCATTCAGAAATGGAAGGAGTATGGCACAACTGTAAACCTACCAAGACGAGGCCATCCACCTAAACTTACAGGCCGAACAAGGAGAGCGCTGATCAGAAATGCAGTCAAGAGGACCATGGTGACTCTGGACGAGCTGCAGAGATCTACAGCTCAGGTGGGAGACTCAGTCCATAGGATAACTATTAGTCATGCACTGTACAAAGTTGGCCTTTATGGAAGAGTGGCAAGAAGAAAGGCATTGTTAACAGAAAGCATAAGAAGTCTAGTTTGCAGTTTGCCACAAGCCATGTGGAGGACACAGCAACCATGTGGAAGAAGGTGCTCTGGTCAGATGAGACCAAAATGGAACTTTTTGGCCAAAATGCAAAACGCTATGTGTGGTGGAAAACTAACACTGCACATCACTCTGAACACACCATCCCCACTGTCAAATATGGTGGTGGCAGCATCATGCTCGGGGGGTGCATCTCTTCAGAAGGGACAGGGAAGGTGGTCAGAGTTGATGGGAAGATGGATGGAGCCAAATACAGGGCAAACTTGGAAGAAAACCTCTTGGAGACCGCAAAAGACTTGAGACTGGGGCGGAGGTTCACCTTCCAGCAGGACAATGACCCTGAACATAAAGCCAGGGCAACAATGGAATGGTTTAAAACAAAACATATCTATGTGTTAGAATGGCCCAGTCAAAGTCCAGATCCAAATCCAATCGAGAATCTGTGGCAAGATCTGAAAACTGCTGTTCACAAACACTGTCCATCTAATCTGACTGAGCTGGAGCTGTTTTGCAAAGAAGAATGGGCAAGGATTTCAGTCTCTAGATGTGCAAAGCTGGTAGAGGTATACCCTAAAGGACTGGCAGCTGTAATTACAGCAAAAGGTGGTTCTACAAAGTATTGACTCAGGGGGCCAGATAATTACACACACCCCACTTTGCAGTTATTTATGCTGATTTTCGATCCACTTCTCACATGTACACCACTTTGTATTGGTATTTCACATGGAATTCCAATAAAATTGATGCATGTTTGTGGCAGTAATGTGACAAAATGTGGAAAACTTCAAGGGGCTGAATACTTTTGCAATCCACTGTATCTCCCAATGCACTATCTGTAAAAAAAACATACAGATAAGTTAATTGGCTTCCCCCTAAATTGTCCCTAGACTGCAATACATACACTACACAATACATACATAGATATATAACTATGGTAGGGATTAGATTGTGAGCTCCTCTATGGGACAGTTAAGTGATAAGACAACACTGTACAGTGCTACAGAAGATGTCAGCGCTATATAAATAATAAAAATAATAATGTACAACTTGCACTAGGGCCCAAAACTCCTCATTTACGCCACTCCTAACCCCCTATCAAGATAGCAAAACTATTTTTTTATTCTGCAGACTGGTGGGATTTATTTTCAAATGTATTCTTTTTGCAGCGGACATACCACACCAAATAAGCATGCAATTTGTCCTGCAGCTACTAACCAATCAATGCACAACATGCTAATGCTGAATCCATCTTCATTAACATGGCCTATCCCAAGGGCAACTATTCAACACTAGCACCAGCCTTTATCTTATAGTCCAAATGCAGGGAGTTCCTGACTTGTGAGTACTTGCCCATACGAACCTCCAACCCTACACAATGTTGGGGACTCCCTGCACTGTGCCCATACAGAGGAGAACACAGGGACAAACAGAGGACACAGGGGGACACAAAGGGGCATAGAGGGGGACAAAAGGGGAATACAAAGGGGCATAGAGGAGAACACAAAGGGGCATAGAGGAGAACACAAAGGGGCATAGAGGAGGACACAAGAGAGACAAAGGGTCATAGAGAAGGACACAAGGGGGACACAAAGAGGGATAGAGGAGGACACAAGGGAGACACAAAGGGGAATAGAGGAGGACATAAGGGAGACACAAAGGGGCATAGAGGGGGACATAAAGGGGAATAGAGGAGAATACAAGGGAGACACAAAGGGGCATAGTGGAGGACACAAGGGGGACACAAAGGGGCATAGAGTAGGACACAAGGGGGACCCAAAGGGGCATAGAGGAGGACACAAGGGAGACACACATGGGCATAGAGGGGGTCACAAAATGGGCATAGAGGAGGACACAAGGGAGACACAAAGGGGCATAGTGGAGGACACAAGGGAGACACAAAGGGGCATAGTGGAGGACACAAGGGAGACACAAAGGGGCATAGTGGAGGCCACAAGGGAGACACAAAGGGGCATAGTGGAGGACACAAGGCGGACACATAGGGGACACAGGAGGACACAGGGAGAAACAAGAGATACAAGGGGGCATGAGGTACAAAAGTGGCATAACCCACACGATGCCCCTTCACCATGGATGCACCAGGTTTAGTATATATTTTTCTGCCCTGGTTTTTACCTTCTAAACCTACCTACACACACACACACACACACACACACACACACACACACACGTAGTGTGAGATATATATAACCACATGCAGTCTGTGGCTGAGCAAGCTTAGTCTGTTTGCCTTTCAGCAAATATACGCAGAACATAATCTCACCTGCATCTATTAAGAACAATGCAAAATTCAAATGGAAGATGACTTATGAAAGAGGCATTTCCGTGGAATGAATAGAGCAGTCATTTTAAGCAGGTCTGGAATTAAAGCCATCAGATTTATGTGCAATATGGTAAGGTAACTCAGATTTAGTTTTTACCTTCCAAGTCTTTTCTGCATTATTCCGGTGACTATACGCATGATATAAGGCTAGCTTCATTGCCTCAAACACACTTCTAAAATATTTGCATGTAAATAGTGTTGACATTTCGCCGTGCGAACAGTTAGATATATCCTTTCATTAAACCATGACAGTGGAGCATGAAAAATAGATAAAGCTCTTCAAACCACATTGTTTGTACAGATTGTGCTCTTGAAAGTAAATCATGCTTCCCCTTGCAATTTGAGTTACACATTGTTAATCTTGACAGGGAAATGCAGTAAAGGAGTAGAGAAGGCTTTCTAAAATGCCTTTGACCTTTTTAAGTTTGGGGTAATTTTGACAAGAGGATTTCTGATCTTTGAGTCATTCAAGTCAAGAGCTGTGACTGGTACTAATGGCTATCAAATCTACATGCCGTGTTCACTGTCGGAAGTCTATCAGTCACACATGGCTTAGCCTTATGCTAGATTGTTTTGAATAAAATCTTTTTGGCATGTTTGAATATTTTTGCTTTAAAGTAGCCTAGCAGTGAGGGTACACACATGGATCCAGTGTTAAATCCTGAAACAAAATAGTTTAATGGAAGAATAGTTGCTGTTTCTTGATAATCTCCTTTTCCTTTGTACAGTCATGTGTCAAATGCACTGAAAAAAAGATACATCAACATACATCTAATGTAGCTTGGCCTAGATTGTCTGCCTACTGCTGTCTTTCAAATGATCGCTTCTCAACCCCCCTAATGACTGTACACAGGAAGACAGAGCTGGAGAGCAGGGGGCTCTTCCCCCTCAGTGATACCAGTCCACATGCTTCTTAAAGTAAACCTGATATGAGAAAACTTACTTCAAGCTTGATTTTTACATGAGAAGAGGGAAGGCTATAGATATTATAAAGCCTTCCCATTCCTCTGGCCACCCCTCATTCCAGCACTGTTTGCTGGTAAAGCTATGTAGCCTGGTAAGTTGAACAGCTCTTTAGACCTGCTTGTGTCCCTGAGTAGATCCGAGGACGAGGGCATCGCTGCTGCACATGCATGAGTCCAGACACGCACATGCGACGTTTTGATGCACTTGTCCTCAGAACTACTTAGGGACATGCGTAGTTCTGAAGAGCTATTCGGTCGAATAGCTCTACCACCGGGCATCACTGGAGCAATGCGATGGAGGAATGGCAAGGCTCTCTACTCTCCAGAGCCCTCCCTCTACTCAGGTTAGTATCAAACCTGAAATGAGTTCTCTCACTTCAGGTTTGCTTTGAAATTATGGGCAGGTGAATGAAGGGGGGGCTTGCAAAAAAAAAAAGGAGGCAGCGCAGCTTCTTCTTGTTTCAGTAAATAAGGGCCGTCTGGTGCCAAGGCCGTGGAGTGGGTAATAGTATGAGTTGCCTTAGGTGGAATCTGGCGGTTTATTAAGAGGACCCAGAATATCCACTCTTTTACAGATAAATAGATAAAAGAGGTTACCTATTTGTCATAAAATGTTAAAGAGTACAAAAATCTACACAGTGAAAAATATGTATTGCTGAGAAAAAAACAACACGTTTTTTAAAATAATTTTATAAAATATATTCTAAAAAAAAAAATCTGTTCTGTGCTCATCTTTTTTCTTCTGTTTACGTCTATCTTCACATGTATATATATATATATATATATATATATATATATATATATATATATGTGTCTTCTTATCTGTATACTTAACTTCCTTTGAATACGTCCATCTTTTTTATTTTCTGACTTGCTAGCAGCATGCTCCTGTTTCATCCATCCTCACTGCATCCCAGCATAAACGCTAGGAGCACCAGCATTCACATACATGTCCTTGTCCATTTCTTTAAATATGTGGACCAAAGAGAATCATCACCCAAAATGCAAAAATTTAAACCTGCCACAATGGGGGGCATAAATGGATTTTCACCCAAGCATACATATTTGTCCATGTTTGGTGAGAACTTGGGGAGCATAATAAAAGTGACTGAAAACTGGATTTATTCATGAAAATGCTCTTTGTAGCAACGTACTCAAAGCATACCTGTGATGGGGAGAAGAGATGGTCATGCCTCAGAAAAATCCACGAATCCACGTATGCCCAGCATAATGAAGCAACTTGTGCATGTATGTGTTTTTTCCTCCCAGTCCGGATCTGCCTGTAAATGTCAGTAGCGCAGCCACAAGAAAGGACCCGGTGCTAAAACAGTGGACTGTAGGAGGATTAGGGAAGCCTCTAGACTCTCCAGGGGCTTCCCACTACTGAGGTACGAATTTGGTTTTCTTTTTTCACTTTAGGTATGCTTTAAAACCACTGCACTGAAAAAGTGAGATTGGTCCCAATTAAAACAATGGCTTTGATTTGCACTATATCTTGCATATTGTAATATGCAATGTATAGAATTGTGCTGGAGATACTACAAATGAACCCTATTAATTGGCTGAAGGAATACTACATATACTAGAATAGACCCTATTAGTTAGCTGGTAGAATACAACATATACTAGAATGGACCCTATATGTTAACTGATGGGGTACTACATATGATAGATTTATCCTATTAGTTGGCTGGTGGAATAGTACATATACTAGAATGGACCCTATATGATAGCAGGTAGAATACTACATATAATAGAATGGGCCCTATATGTTAGCTGCTGGAATACTACACATACTAGAATGGACCCTATTAGTTAGCTGGTAGAATACAACATACACTAGAATGGACCCTATATGTTAACTGATGGGGTACTACATATGATAGATTTATCCTATTAGTTGGCTGGTGGAATAGTACATATACTAGAATGGACCCTATATGATAGCAGGTAGAATACTACATATAATAGAATGGGCCCTATATGTTAGCTGCTGGAATACTACACATACTAGAATGGACCCTATATGTTAGATGGTGGAATAGTTCATATACTAGAATGGACCCTATATGTTAACTGGTGGAATACTACATATACTAGAATGGGCCCTACATGTTAGCTGGTGGAATACAACATATACTAGAATGGACCCCATTGATTAGCTGGTAGAATACGACATATACTAGAATGGACCCTATATGTTATCTGATGGGATAACTACATATGATAGAACGACCTTCTATGTTAGCTGATTAAATACAACATATAATACTAGAATGGGCTCTATTAGTTAGCTGGCAGAATACTACCTATACTAGAATGGACCCTATTAGTTAGCTGGTAGAATACTACCTATACTAGAATGGACCCTATTGATTAGCTGGTAGAATAATACATACAGTGGCGTGAAAAACTATTTGCCCCCTTCCTGATTTCTTATTCTTTTGCATGTTTGTCACACTTAAATGTTTCTACTCATCAAAAACCGTTAACTATTAGTCAAAGATAACATAATTGAACACAAAATGCAGTTTTAAATGATGGTTTTTATTATTTAGTGAGAAAAATAACTCAAAACCTACATGGCCCTGTGTGAAAAAGAAATTGCCCCCTGAACCTAATAACTGGTTGGGCCACCCTTAGAAGCAATAACTGCAATCAAGCGTTTGCGATAACTTGCAACGAGTCTTTTACAGCGCTCTGGAGGAATTTTGGCCCACTCATCTTTGCAGAATTGTTGTAATTCAGCTTTATTTGAGGGTTTTCTAGCATGAGCCGCCTTTTTAAGGTCATGCCACAACATCTCAATAGGATTCAGGTCAGGACTTTGACTCGGCCACTCCAAAGTCTTCATTTTGTTTTTCTTCAGCCATTCAGAGGTGGATTTGCTGGTGTGTTTTGGGTCATTGTCCTGCTGCAGCACCCAAGATCGCTTCAGCTTGAGTTGACAAACAGATGGCCGGACATTCTCCTTCAGGATTTTTTGGTAGACAGTAGAATTCATGGTTCCATCTATCATAGCAAGCCTTCCAGGTCCTGAAGCAGCAAAACAACCCCAGACCATCACACTACCACCACCATATTTTACTGTTGGTATGATGTTCTTTTGCTGAAATGCTGTGTTACTTCTACGCCAGATGTAACGGGACACGCACCTTCCAAAAAGTTCAACTTTTGTCTCGTCGGTCCACAAGGTATTTTCCCAAAAGTCTTGCCAATCATTGAGATGTTTTTTTAGCAAAATTGAGACGAGCCTTAATGTTCTTTTTGCTTAAAAGTGGTTTGCACCTTGGATATCTGCCATGCAGACCATTTTTGCCCAGTCTCTTTCTTATGGTGGAGTCATGAACAATGACCTTAATTGAGGCAAGTGAGGCCTGCAGTTCTTTAGATGTTGTCCTGGGGTCTTTTGTGGCCTCTCGGATGAGTTTTCTCTGCACTCTTGGGGTAATTTTGGTCGGCCGGCCACTCCTGGGAAGGTTCATCACTGGTCCATGTTTTTGCCATTTGTGGATAATGGCTCTCACTGTGGTTCGCTGGAGTCCCAAAGCTTTAGAAATGGCTTTATAACCTTTACCAGACTGATAGATCTCAATTACAGTACTTTGTTCTCATTTGTTCCTGAATTTCTTTGGATTTTGGCATGATGTCTAGCTTTTGAGGTGCTTTTGGTCTACTTCCCTGTGTCAGATAGCTCCTATTTAAGTGATTTCTTGATTGAAACAGGTGTGGCAGCAATCAGGCCTGGGGGTGACTACAGAAATTGAACTCAGGTGTGATAAACCACAGTTAAGTTATTTTTTAACAAGGGGGGCAATCACTTTTTCACACAGGGCCATGTAGATTTTGAGTTTTTTTTTCTCACTAAATAATAAAAACCATCATTTAAAACTGCACTTTGTGTTCAATTATGTTATCTTTGACTAATAGTTAACGGTTTTTGATGAGCAGAAATATTTAAGTGTGACAAACATGCAAAAGAATAAGAAATCAGGAAGGGGGCATATAGTTTTTCACACCACTGTTTACTAAAATGGACCCTACATGTTAGCTGATGGAATAGTACATATACTAGACTGGACCCTATTAATTGGCTGGTGGAATAGTACACATACTAGAATGGACCCTATATGTTAGCTAGAGGAATACTACACATACTAGACGGGATCTTATATGTTAGATGGTGGAATACTGCGTCCACCCACTGAAGTCCACCCACATTGGACTCAAACCCAAATTCACTGACATTGCTAAATGTAATTTATAAGCTAAAATGTACAAAATGTGGATTAAGTCAGTAAAAATAAAAGCTGTCAGTGATATGAAAGTTGCACCTTTAGGCACATTGTAGTTTCACGTTATCAGAATTATGCAGACTATGCATTGACTGAATATTATTTCCTGATTAGCATAGTTATGAGCCCGCTGGTACCAGGTAGACTGCACAGTGATGTGAGTTTAGCAGCTACTAATGCAGTTTAATGGCTTTAAGTGTCTATTTGTGTTCAACAAATTCCTGTTTGTACAGCATGCAGCCACAACCATATGTTCTGTATTTAAGCCAGTATACATAGTATTCTCTCCTATTTTCAGGGCTATCTTTATAGCCTGAAACAGATTTGTGAAAATATTCTGGCTGGCAAAACTCCGAACTAACATTTCTAGTAGTTCTATATTAGAAAAAAACATTCATATATTAGGGCATAAAAAAGAAAATCTGGAAGGCAGTCAATAATTTAGAGACTTCCATCTACACAGGCTCTTGTAAAAAACATCACATTTCTTCAAATGATATTCATAACATACGTCAAAATGTTTAGGTTTTATAAAAGAGCAAAAGAAAACTAAGGGATACATAAATATGAATTAGACAGAGGGATCAAGAAATACCAAATATAATATTCATCTGCAGTATGAGAAAAGTCTTGCATGCAAGCAATATGTTAGTGCTGTCCCAAAAGCCATTTTCAAAGTGTACACATATAGCCAGGCCCAGATTTGTACGTTTTGCTATCCAAGGCTTACTATCAGCTTTCATCCCCAACCCCCCCCCCCCCCCCCCTCAGTATAGGTGGCTCCACGTTTGGCCCCTCCTTCATTATACATACCCGATGATTCCCCCTCCCCACAGTACAGTATATGTATCCAAATGACACCACCCCCAGTACAATGTCCCTCTCCCCTTCCGTCCCCAAAGTATATTATAGGTAGCCAGAGTCAGTACAGATCGCAAAATGATCCCCACAGAACAGTATAGGAAGCCAGCTGATGCCCCCACCCCCATAGCTAGCTAAACTCCGTAAAACCCGCCCACCCCTAAAGGGAGGTAGAGCCTCCCTCCTAGTACAGTATAGTGGACCACATGATGCCCCCCAGTACAGTATATAGATATGGGTGCATTATACTGTAGGTGCAGACTATGGGTACCTATGCAGCTAGGCTCCCCTAACCAGTACAGGTAGCGTTCCCTGCTAGTCTCACCTGCTCTCCTCTCCTCCTGCCAGGTCTGGGTGGGTACTCACAAAACATGTGAGACATCACGATTAACGATCCTGTGGGGAAGCCAAAGCAAACATATGATAGCAGCAGGCAACTGCTCTTACACATGCTGCCTGCAGGTCCGCCTGCACCTTTCCTTGTCTGTTCATCCCCTGCACAGACCTCACATCAGCGGTGGCCGGGATCACATATGAGAGAGCGAGCTGCGCACAGTGACGGCACCATATCTTTCAAATACAGGAAGTAAAGAAAGAAGTTTTGTCAATTCCTGTAAATGGCATCTGGCATCATGCACCACTCGCTCTCTCATCTGTGACCCCGGCCATCGCATATATTGGAAACAATAAGCCCATTGAAATGCAAATTTATGTGCAGCACATCCACGCAGATTCACATCTAGTGGAAAGACTTCTTGCTGGCCACTTTATGAGAGAAATTCACTTGACTTTGGTAGGCAAAATAATGTGTGTGAAGTCTGAGAAGAGCACAATGCATTGCATGTAGTGTTTTGCATTCTGTTCTACTCATCGGGGCACACGGCAATATTACCATTATTACTGCCAGCAGTGTACCACGGGTTATGCTATTAGCGCGACCTGCAGTACATGACTAACTTGAGCATTACTATAATAATAGGTGTTACCATAGTAACGCTTATGATAATCATGTAACGGTGTATTCTATGGTAATATTGCCAAGCACTGCCGGTGCACAGCAATATTACCACTGCATAGTCCATCAACCCCTGTGTTCTGGTAGACTTTACACACGTTACTTTGCTTACTGCAGTTTAGTGAATTTACCCCAATGTACTCTGGAGACTTCTTGCCATAGGACTGTTCAGAAACTCTAGTCTTGCGGCAAGAGTAATTAACAGCAGAGGGTAAAAGCCCTTGTTTCGCATTTCCAACACCTGCACAAAGTGATTTTTCCAAGAAAAAATGTCCAGAAAAAAGCACCACAGAAAAGAATCAAAAATCTGTATTTCGCATATAATTATATTCATATATAATCACATCTCATTTCCAACACCTGCACTCATCCATTGACTGCAGCAAAGTCTACTTTGCTATCTACCACTTTCCAACCACCATGGAATGACAGCACTTTAAGGCAGGGAACACATTACATGAGTTTTGGCGCGTTTTTGCCGCGAACAGCAAAACAAGCACGATTGTAAAGGCTTTTGAAGTCAATATCGTAGCGCGGGAAACGCATGCGCTGCGTCCATTTGTGCATGTTTGCGTTCTTTTCCATGTTTTCTAAATGCACAGTTTTCTGCTTTTTCCCGCATGTTGCATGGCAGTACATGCCATGCAAATGCATAAAATCAGAAACGCACGTGGAAAAACACACGCGTTAGATGCGAACGCAAAACCCGACAGAAACCTGGGAAGCGCAGGGGAAAAGGCCCTGCAAGTGTGTTCCCTGCCTCAGGCTGCCTTCACACTTATCCCTGTATTTTTCAGACTTTTCTTGCAGGTTTTTCATATGCATGATTCTGTGCTTTGCAATTTTTTGCATCCAATTTTTTTAATGCAAATTTTCACATTCAGATTTTTTCCATGCATATGAATTCATTTTGAAAGTTAATTTACATAAATTGGTATGTAATTAAGTTTACATTCCTACGCAAATTTTCACATTTTGGAATACAAAAATGTGTTTTTCCATTGACTTGCACCATATGTGATGTGCATGTCCGTTTAGAAAAAAGCATACATGTAGGCCATTTTTTTCTGCAGAACTTTCGGATGTGAAAATTCACATATAAACACACAAGTCTGACTTGCATTAGATGTGCTGCGAATGCGAATACGGAAAACCGCAATTTGTATACGAATTCTGTCATGTGCGACGGGAGCCTAAATGCACATAAATACAAAATAAACAAGCATAATTAATGTTTCTGATTAATCCTTGCACTAAATAAAGCATAACTGAAACCACTGAGCGTTCCTCAATAGAAGTGGATTTCCCCTTTAAGAATGTAAAACATATAGTATGCGGTGCTATTCATGCTGCAGTTTCTATTCATCACCACTCTGGCATAATTGGATCTCTACAAATGTCCTTTTCAATTGACTGTAGTCAGGTGAGTCCCTTTTACTGTCAAGAAATTCATCTTTGTAACAGTTTCCATCACAGTCAAATCCCAGCACCCTATACAGCATTACTGCACCTCCATTCCTTCCTACAATTTATGGCCTTTTCTATAGTAGCCTATTTGAAACCAAAATCATTTGTGTCATTGGTAAATATTAATGGAAAGTTTGGAGCAGCAAAGAACAAATGCATTTTTATCACCCTGACTGCACTGTCTATGTGTTTTAGCACCGCGATAAAATTAAATCACACAAGGAAATGGGGAAACTGCTAATATCAATCTGCTTCCTTCAAAGTAATGGGAAATTTGCACCAAATTATGCATTGTCAAAGTCATCACAAGTCAGTAGAACACTTGTGCTGTGATCCATCAGCTCACATTCTATCAGCGGGCCAATATCGTGGATTTACAGGGGTCTTAAAAATGACAAGCTATGATTACTTTTTAAAAACCTGAAAATGAAACCACCCAATTTCCTGTTATAGGTTGCATTTTTACGGATGTCATGTGACCGATCCACTTTCTTGTCTGACTGTAACAAATTTATGACTGTTGAACAGGTGAAGGATGTCATCAATTATTGAGACTCCAATTCTCACTTTATAACAACTCATAACTCAAAAAGCTTACGCTGTTATATCTGATATGTTCTAGCAAATAGGGCACCTACAATATTAGATACGTGAGTGGGTAACAGTAGAGGAGCCTCAAAGAAATTCTTAAGAGCCTGCGATGTAAAAACATTTTAGTTATGTCTGCACAGCCGTCAGGGAAAAAAAAAGCAACACTGAACCATTTTGTTGGTTCACTAATACAAAATGTTTAAAGGATACCTTAGTCCTAAAATAGTTCTAAAATATCTGCAAATTGACGCCCTGTGTGTGGGGAGTTGTGCATAAGCTTACCGCACCTTCCATGGCACCCTTCTTTCCCATAATCCTCCCTGTTCTATAGGTCCTGGTCAGTGCCCTCAGACCCGGACATACTATTCTGCGCATGCGTAGTATGTCCACTTGGGTGACCAGCTCATCTCAAAGGGCGTTGCCTGGGAGTGCGGTCTCAAGGCGCCCAAATGGACAAAGTGTGCATTCGCAGCGTAGTATATCTGTGTCAGAGGGGAGGATTATGGGAAAACGAAGGCAGATACCGGGCCACAGGAGATGCAGTAAGCCTATGCACAACTCCTCACATGCACACACTTGTGAGTCCCACACTGTCCTCAAATGGTCTTCCATTCAGCTGCGATCAACACCGGTAATATGCTCCGTTTCGTCAGTCCGGGTCTACAGCCCATGCGCAGGAGGTCCGCGCTGGAGTCATATAGGCTGGGGTTTACTAATACACATACTATGCTAATCAAAATCTAATTAATCTGGCTGCAGCTACACTATTTGTTCATTATACATTACAAAGTGGCGACCAGATTGTTATGATGATAGGAACGCTAATAACATCATGAATATGGTTGTATTTTGAGATTCCAAATTCTATGCCTTTACTTTTCCTTGTCACGACTCATGAACCTGTGACGTTGTGCCTCTAAAGAAGCGGCCATTTTGAAGGCCATGAAATGTGCGTTAGGCATTTGTTATTTGATATGTAACATGATTCAAGGACTTATTTTAGTGTGCTGCATCACAGCTGACTATTTATGAATATTGTAATTAAAAGTGATGTTTTACCATTGATTGCTGATACTTAGCCTTTAAACCCTCATTTGTGTTATTTTTCATTGTGACTAATGTTCCCAGGTAGCCTTAGATATGATCTAGTATGGTAGGAAGGTAGGTCTCTCTCAACTTGAGAGCAGGAAGCAGTCTGCTGGCATTAAAGATGAGTGTATAAGAGTTTGGGATATACTCGCCATATAAGACTACCCCTCTTCCAACGCACACCAAATAAAAAACAAAACAAACATCATATATTGGTGCTATGTATGAACAGATACTGGTGCTGTACTGTATGTGGTACCCAGTATATAACAGTATATAGGCGATTGCCTGGTTGGATTGGTCAACTCTCCCTCTCCTTAAGTGGATTGGTCAGCTCTCCTTGTCTACCAGCTTATCAGAGCAGTATGGAAGAATAGATAGTGCTGTGCCCATTAAAAACATGCCTCTTTCACCCTTCTGGCCCACCCTTGTATCCTATTTACCGCTTCACTACAGTCCTCAGCAGCGAGATCTGAGAGGCGGTAACAGGATAGGGCATATCACCCGGCATCAATGACACCTGGCGTATAAGATGACCTCTGACTTTTTTTGCAGATGATTTTCAAGGGTTAAAAAGTAAGGTTATATGCCAGAATATACCTGTACAGTAAGTGTTCTGTTCCCAGTAGCCATCACAGATTTTGGGAAGCAAAAGACACAGAACTGTCTCATGCTGCCTTCACTACCTGCAACCTGACCTGAAATCCACTACCCACAACCAGATTAGAATCAACATGGGCACCTAAATCCAATCCACTTTTCAGGTAACCTGCTGATGTCCGACCTGACCTCTGACTGCTTCTTGAAGCTTGCGGTGATGTGCAACCTTATGAGTCATGTATTCAAGATTAATGATGAAAGTACATGAGGATAACTATGCAAGTATCAGAACTAATCATTGTGGCAGGACATACATAACAAAATCAATTCTCAAAGCACTTACATCTATTCAGGTACGTACCCATTTGGGAATTTTTTTTTTTTGCTACAGGTACACTTAAAGTAACTTAAAATGCTTACGAATATATAAGGAGAATGACAGACACTGGCGCACGGAAGGGGGTGTTCCGGGTGTCTGGAACCACCCCCTCGCACTGAGACCGGAAGTGCCTCCTGAATCTGAGCAGTGGCAGCCATGGATGTTATATCGCAGCTGCCACCTGCTCGTGTGTGTGCCCCCTCATCGGCCTGGGGCCTGCCAGCTGTGTGAGTGGGGAGTGCTGACATCCTCCCGATTGCGTGACCCCCCAGCCAGGTGTAGAACATCTTCCCCACAGCCTACACTCTCCCAGGAGGCAGAGCAGGGCTACGGCAAGATGGCTGCCGAAGCCCTGCACTGGAGACTATTTGTGTCTCCAGTACAGGGCTTCGGGAGCCATCTTGCCGTAGCCCTGCACTCTGCCTGTCAGCGCGGGAGATGTGCTGCAGGAGGGATCGTCTGGGAGCAGAGAGCCAGATGTCGGGAGAGGAGGAGACTTCTGTCAGGTGAGTGATTTGTTTTTTTTTCTCTGGTGCCTGCTGCCCACATTGCAATTTTCTGGCGCCTGCTGCCCACATTGCAATTTTCTGGTAACTTCTGCCCACATTGCGATTTTCTGGTAACTGCTGCCCACATTGTGATTTTCTGGTGTCTGCTGCCCACATTGTGATTTTCTGGTGTCTGCTGCCCACATTGCGATTTTCTGGTGTCTGCTGCCCACATTGCGATTTTCTGGCGTCTGCTGCCCACATTGCTATTTTCTGGCGTCTGCTGCCCACATTGCGATTTTCTGGCGTCTGCTGCCCACATTGCGATTTTCTGGTGTCTGCTGCCCACATTGCGATTTTCTGGTGTCTGCTGCCCACATTACGATTTTCTGGTGTCTGCTGCCCACATTGCGATTTTCTGGTGTCTGCTGCCCACATTGCGATTTTCTGGTGACTGCTGCCCACATTGCAATTTTCTGGTGACTGCTGCCCACATTGCGATTTTCTGGTTCCTGCTGCCCACATTGCAATTTTCTGGTGACTGCTGCCCACACTGCGATTTTCTGGTGACTGCTGCCCACATTGCGATTTTCTGGTGTCTGCTGCCCACATTACGATTATTTTCTGGTGACTCCTGCTTACATTACGATTATTTTCTGATGACTGCTGGCTGCTGCCCACATTACGATTATTTTCTGATGACTGCTGCCCACATTACAATTCTTTTCTGGTGACTGCTGCCCACATTGCGATTTTCTGGTGACTGCTGCCCACATTGCGATTTTCTGGTGACTGCTGCCCACATTGCAGTTGTCTGGTGTCTGCTGCCCACATTACAATATTTCTGGTGACTGCTGCCCACATTGCGATTTTCTGGTGACTGCTGCCCACATTGCAATTTTCTGCTAACTGCTGCCCACATTGCGATTTTCTGGTAACTCCTGCCCACATTGCGATTATTTTCTGATGACTGCTGGCTGCTGCCCACATTAGGATTATTTTCTGATGGCTGCTGCCCACATTAGGATTATTTTCTGGTGACTGCTGCCCACTTTACGATTATTTTATGGTGAAATGCTGCCCACTTTACAATTATTTTATAGGTAAATGCTGCCCAATTTACAATTTAAAATTTACAATTTTGTGGGCAAACGCATGCGCGGTAGTGTGCGGCTTGCCAAAAGAGACCAATCAGGAATCCCCCCCTTGAAAATCCTGGATTTGCCCCTGACAGAGGGAGCAAGAGTTCTTCCTTAACTAACCATGTTTTAAAGGCACTTGGAATAAGACTCTTACACTCAGAATTATTCCACATTTATAAAAATTTCTTGAAGACTACAGTCAGTTCAAAGATCTAAACCTCAAGACCTTGAGAGACCCAAATGTATTTGACAAAACCAATCAGTCCTCAAAGGGGTCAATTCTGTGGAAGACATCACTGACTCAATACATAAATTGGGAGCATAAGGCCAACATCATAGAAATGTGATTGATGAGGGTATATGCTTTAGCAGACTGATGGATTTGCATACATGCTGAATATATGGATGGGCGCTTGAGGCAGACACTAGCATTATTGTACATCCCAGAAATGACATTGTGAGAATGGCTGCCGTGCACAGCTTCTATGATTTATTAGAAGACATCTACCAGTGGATGGATTTACATTAGATGTTTAATCTGTCCATTTTGCTGTCTATGTAACAAGGATATATATTTGGCTTACATATGTCAGTTCCATAGGAAAATCCACACTCCTCATGAATCATGCAATCACTTGGCTAGGAGTATGTGAACTCTTGCTAATAAATTCAAGTATTTTATCTATCAATGTAGTAAATCTCCAGTGATGTAAACCATTTGCAACACAGTTTTTTTTCTCTCTTTTTTAGCCTTCTGCATGCTTGGCAGTAACATCCTTATATAGCAATTAGATTTGGATAATCTACTATCACCATTGATTTGCAGATGTACAATCACATTAGCTGTTGCTAATGCCTGGGAAGCATAGATAGACATTACTACCCTGCTTGCTGTGGGGATTTTATGCTCTTCTCATACTGCAATCAGAGCCAGTGGCATAACAATAGGGGATGCAGAGGATGTGACCGCAGTAGGGAGCCCTGGACCAGAGGGGCCTAACTAGGAGCCCTCCATCCATATCATTAGCTTTGAATTGGTGCTATGCTGATAATTAATAACTCTATATGTGCATTAACAAACGGTTTCCTTACTCTGAATACAGCTCTCTGACACTGCAGTTGTCCTTGATAGATTTTGGGGCTCCATATCAATGTTGTCCTTGATAGATTTTGGGGCTCCATATCAATGCAGTGCTTGGGGCCCCATGTAAAACTCGCACTGGCGCCCCAAGCTCCTTAGTTATGCCACTGATCAGAGCTCTACAACAGATTACATGATTGTTGGAGCTGATAGATACAATGAGCAGAGATTAGCAGAGCTGTACAAACTTTTGCTGCTCTCACCACTGAAAATAAATGTTTTTATAAACACTTTTAATTGTTCTTTTATGTACCTAAGAGTACATTCTTAAATTTCAGTTTACAGAGTTTAATCCTATTTTAAAGTGAACCCCTGGTGAGAGTAATATGGAAGATGCCATATTTATTTATTTATTACCTTTAAAACAATACCAGTTCCTTGGCAGCCCTGCTGGTCTATTTGGCTGCAGTAGTGCCCGAATATCAACAGAAACAAGCATGCAGCTAATCTTGTCAGAGCTGACAATAATGTCAGACACATCTGACCTGCTGCATGCTTGTTCAGAGTCTAGGGCTATATGTATTAGAGGAAGAGGATCAGCAGGATAGCCAGGCAACCGGTATTGCTTAAAAGGAAATAAATATGGCTGCCTCCAGAGCACTCTCACTTTGGGTTCACTTTAAAGTGAATGGGATCCCATATTTAAATAAAAAAGTCAGATACTCACCTAAGGAGAGGGAGGCTCTGGGTCCCATAGAGCATCCCATCTCCCGGTCCCCGCTGTTGCGCTGGCTCCCCCGTAGCGGCATTCGACCGTTTCGGTCAAATACCGCTGTTTCCTGGCCGAAGGGAGGCTTCGGAAATGCTTCGGGAGCCCGGGTGCTCCCGAAGATGGGCCGCTCTACACTGCGCATGCGCGCGCGCCCACTATGACACACTCCCGCATACGCAGTGTGGAGCCACCTGTCTTCGGGAGGACTCGGCTCCCGGAGACTTCCGAAGTCCCCGCGCCGGGGGATTGGAATGGGGGAGCCAGCGCAGCACCGAGGGCACCGGGAGAGGAGAGGGAAGGCTTATTAGGACCGAGCCTTCCCTCTCCTTACGTGAGTATCTGACTTTTTTTATTTAAATATGGGTTCCCATTAGCTTTAAGTCTAAACTTCAGACAGTGATCTAATACCATAGTTTAATGAGAAGAGTATCTCAATTATACCTTATCTATAAAAAAAAGTATCTGTATCCAAAAATAATGTTTTAAAATGTGGCCATGTTACCTGAAGCAGCCAAGCTGGAGGAGTTAACAGGAGGCTCTGTGCATGGAACTGCTGCTTACATGAGCATGAGTATTTTGTGTAGACTGCAATGTGGAAGGCACAGACAGCTGTGACAGAGTATGTCCCAGACTGCAGGTCTTTCAACAATAAACACCAGTGAGAGGTACTCCTGACCACTTACTTTACAAGTAGCTCGACATCAGTTAGACAAGAAGCTTCTGTACAGATAAAAATGAGCTCCGATGCTGAATGCCTATAATCAGGAGCGTAACCACAGAGAAGCAGAACCTGCGACTGCCCAGAGCCGTGAGGGGCCCCAACTACTACTTCACTCCCTCTGATATAATGGTCCATCCTACAGATCAGGTGTTGTGGCTACACTTGTTATGCTTGTGAAGGTTATGATGGCCACTCTTGATCTATGATCCTTGTAAGATGGGCCCACAGGCTGTGCAGGTCATTAGAGGTAGGTTAGGGAAAGGGTGTGAACAGTGAACACTGGGGGGGGGGGGGGCATCAAAGTTTTGCTGGTGTGGGGGGGGGGGGCATGATTTGTAGTTATGCCCCTTTATTTAACCTTAGACTAAAAGGACTTAAAAAGGAAAATCCATAATTTCTCAATAAATTATGAAATGAGCATGATTACCAATGAATGTAAGCCAAGGTGAAAGCCCCAGTAAAAATAAATATGTATAGTACACTACATTGCACTTTGACCTACTCATCCTTCCTCAGCCTTCAGACTGACCCGAGTAAAGACCAGTTGTGGATCTGAAATGTGTCAGTCTATATCCTATGCTGGTTTCATTCCAGAAAACCACCAATAATCAAAAGAATCATGGGACACACTAAGCTGCCGTCCACAACTGCACTGCCAACAAGTGTGTCCATGCGTACCTAAGTAAGCCTGGACATACCTGAGCTGGGTGTGCACAGCATAACTGCCGCACCAAGCTGTCACCCGCACTAAGCCACCACCCACACTATGCCACTGCCCACAACTATGCCGTCGCCCACAGGTGCGTCACATGTTAACTTACAAGCTTCAGTTAGTATAAAAAATAGGGAATCCAAGAGACCCTGACATTACTTTGTTCCACTCTGTGTGGTATTTGCAAGTCCACATATCTCCACTGGGCTGGCCCATGATGGCAAAAGAGCATGAGTAGTATTTTTCCTTGGATGGTAACCTACAGGCAGTTCCATGAAAATGATTACAGGATCAACTTCTTAAAATGCATTTGCAAATGAGCTGTAAAGTAGAAGAGCAATGCTGCCCTGAGAACAGTGCTGGGCTTATTTAAGCTATTGGGATTCTTGCGAGGAACGTAAAATAAACAAAAATGTGCTGGTTAGTGGTCTTCCTTAGCCACCTGATTGAATGGTAACATACTCTACAAGTAGTGAAGACAAAAAAGATATCAGAAAGGAACAATCATTTCAACGGAGAGAAAACAACAAACAAATGAAGACCATCTTGGAATGACTGATGCAAAGAACAGTGAAGTAAACATCTGGATGGATGAACTTGCTTTCTCTTTGTTTATTTTTAAATTAATTTATCCATGACTGGCTGCCCGACGTAAACACAGGATTACTTCATTTCACTGCACCGCAGCCTTATCAAATCCACCCTGCCTGGCTGCTATACCATGTTTGTACCATTCAATCAAGCCAGAGATATTTTGTCTATTCTTTCTAATTGTCCAGAATTGTTACTGAAACGTCAGGCTACCTAGTGACATTGTACTTAGCTTCTGACTAAATAGCCATTTGCCATGACACACAACAGTACTGTCGCAGTCTGAAATTTGGCAATGATGCATCATTTTGTGAAAATATAACTTTCTCAATTACGCAAACATGTGTCTTCTTATACCTACCTTGGACTTCAATAGTAATTATGATCAGAATTGGAATTGTGGATATTACGCAAAATTTCTCAAAACCAAAATGACACATTCTTGCTCTAATGCTCACAAACTGCTCACAAACTGTTTGCATGAAATGGTCTTGGTGTGCTTTCCCCTCGCACCACCATTCTGAGTGACCGCACTGCTTCACCATTCTTTCCTCCCCCAATCCCGATTATCATAATATTCTTTTTAGTTCTAATTCCCTTTACAACCTAGTGAGCGTGGACTTGTACTTCTTGGTGAAGGTGAAATTCTGCATCACCTTTCCTGTATTTCTGTATGACATTGTAGATAATTATTATTTTTTTAATGGACCCTGTTCTACTGAAATATGCTTGTGAGCCTTGGATTTTATTGACTTTTAATTTAAATATTATTTAATTTGAATATATCTATAGAACTTATTATTGTTATTTTTGTGTGTGTTCTTTATTTCCAACCTATTATTTACTTGCATTTAGTTGTACTGAATGTGTCTTTCATTATTTTAGTTTCAGTGTTTTTTTTTCCAACACAAGTTTGGTGTTTGGATGGTACTATTTATTGGCTAACTGAATAGGTTGAAAAAGCAAGCTTTCAAAATGCTTCAGAGATATTTTTTCTAGCTGAAGAAGAAATCTCTAGAGCATTTTGAAAGCTTGCTTTTTCAATCATTGAATTAGACAATACATTGTATCCACCTTACTCAAAACCTTTTAGGCCTCGTTCACATCTACTGCGCTGAAAAACGTGTTAAAGCGCATGGTAAAAAACGCATGCGCTTGTGCGCGCTTTAGTCCGCGTTTCTGTGCGTTGCGCTGCGCTTCTTTAAAGCACGTTTTGCTTACTGTAGCAGCAGCAGTTGTCAATAAAACTTTGTTTTTGTATGTAAATGTATTTTTTCCTCCAATTAGGGGTAAAAAACGCATGCGCTTCTATGCGCTTGTACGCGCTTCTATGCGCTAAAAAAGTGGACCCATTCACTTGCATTGCTGTGCGCTTTACAGCTCAGCGCACAGAAATGCATGCAACACTACGTTTTTTTAACGCTGCTCAGCGCAGCGCATAGATGTGAACCAGCTACATTTAGTTACATGGACAAATCAATACCTTGCTGATCGCACAGGGCAGTGCGCTGTGGAAAGCGCACAGAAACGGCCCTGATGTGAACGAGGCCTTACTTTAACCACTTTGTACCTAGACCTGCTTTCCCTTCATGAACTAGAGCAATTTCGATGTTTTAGATATGCCTCTAAAACAATAACTTTACAGGTACTTATGACACCTTAGTGAAATATACATATTGTTATTCGGGGCAAACTAGACTTTCTTTGGGTGCTTTTAACCCAGGGATTACTTTATTTTTAATCCATTTTTAAGTTAAAAAAAGAAAAAAAATGAAAAAGTACACAGTTTCTCAGTTTTCACCTATTATTTTAAAATAAAAAGTACTACCATAGATAAAAACACTATTTAAATTAACCTATTTATCCCATTGAAAATAAAACATACATTTTGTTGCTGGTACAATATATGGTTAAGATACTTAAAAAGGAACTGTAACGGCATATAGTAGAATACTTACAATTATTCAAGATACCCACTTTTACATTAAATAGGCTTTCTGGTTTCAGCATCAGAAATATCTCCTATAGCTATATATTGCTGTATATTGATTGGTGTGTATCCCCATCCTAACACTGAGGATAGTCCTTGACTGTTTACATGCAGAATCCCCCCTTCGAGCATTCTGGGAAACCAGCTATGTTTTTATACTGTCTTCAGAATGCTCAGTAACTGAACATTCTGCAGGGATCACTTGCCAGTACTTAAAGTAGACCTGAAATGGGGCAGGAGAGAAAATGTATACATACCTGGGGCTTTCTCCAGCCCCCTCCGGCCTGATCGCTCCCTCAACGTCTTCCACCACCTCCCATTATTTCGCTGGTCTGGACCAACTAGGCATGTGTGGCCTGGCCGCTTGGGTGCCCCTATCGCGCTCCAGTATTTTTTATGTTACTTTGGTTACAGTTCATCTTTAATTTTGAAATAAAGGTACATTTTTTCCCGCATTATGTACTTTTCTTCTCCTAGTACTGCAATGATAATAAAAACATGCCTAGTGTTTAATGGGGGGGAATAAAGAGGTTAATAGAAAGCGTAATTAGTTGATTTATTATGCAGGGGATGTGGTTTCAAAAATGGGCATGGTTACAGTTTACACACAGTCATAGCCCCCTCTGTTTGTTAAAGCTTGTCCTGTGATCTTGGGGTCACCTTATCATATTTATAGCTTTCCCTGAGGTCTAATGGTTCCCCTCCCCATCATATAGTTTTTGAGAGTCAGTTAGTGGTCTCCCCTTTCCCTTTAATGCATTCCCTGGTAGTCTAGTGGACACCTCTTTCCCACAGCTCTCCCTGGTAGTCTAATACCTTCCCTCCACCCCAGTAGCTTTCCCTGGTAGTGTAGTGTAGTGGTCATCAAGCTGGGACTCATACATGCTGCCACAAGAGACCAGTGTGAGTACAAGCAAAGGGGAAAGCTGATTACTGCAGGAACCAGAAGAGGTGAGAAATACTTTCCAGCCATGCTTCCAGCTGGAGGTGATC
Organism: Hyperolius riggenbachi; assembly: GCF_040937935.1. NCBI lineage: Eukaryota > Metazoa > Chordata > Amphibia > Anura > Hyperoliidae > Hyperolius > Hyperolius riggenbachi. The sequence goes on along the minus strand of NC_090647.1, from coordinate 193,066,720 downwards.
AGACACCAGGGTAATACACTCTGGTTAATTCCCCACTGATTGCCCAGTGTGATGAGCTCAGGCATGTGTTAGATTGCTAGTATGCACACTGTGCTCATTCATTGCTGTAGACTAACCATCACCTCTTTCTGCTACAACTGGTGGCAAAGCAGACGTTATTGATCTGTAGCATGGGCACCAGTGGTTAATTGGTGGCAAAACAGATCATTACCCAACATTGGTTTACGTGATCTTAATTTAATGCTCTCTGTCAATGGGAGTTTTTGATGTAGGATCCAGTATCCAGATCTAGGTCTACTGGAAATTATGCTGAGCTCTCAATTAAATCAATTAATTTATACCATACAGAAAAAAATGTGTGTCATTCAATACATTCTGCTTGTTTGGAGTTTCCTACAAGATATATATGTTTCCTATTTTGTTTCAGTACCAAAAATGCAAGCATAAATTGTATCTTGATGTAATACTGCTTTTTACTTTTACTTTGTAAAAGTCTGCATTTTGCATGAAAAAAAAAAAACATCGAAAAAAGATCTCCATCCCTCCATTTCTCGGGTTGGAAGCCACAACAATTTCTTTTACAACAAAACTGGACTCAATTCATTAAGCATTACCACATTCAGTGCAAAAAACAGCTGACTTTACCAAACATGGAGTCAAATTTCAATTCACTACGGCTGTTGCTGCATGGAAAAGTAAAATTACCAACTAGTGAGGTAGATTACAGACTTGTGCGGTAAAAACAACAAAAAATTACATGAGGTAAAATGAACAGGCAAGGAGGCAGTCAATAGGAGGAGCCAACCCATCCTACTACTCAAACGATTGGTGCCGATATACTGCTTAGCAGGACATCAGAAAGTAAAAAAAAATAATGATGTGGGAGCAGGGCACATTCATAAAGACTTCTCTGTATTCCTTAACTACCTAACGACCGCGTCACAACAATTGGTGTGAACGCGGCGGCAGCCCCAGGACCGCCTAACGCCAATTGGCGTCAAGTCCAGGGGCAGGGTTTTGCATGAGATTGCGCGCTGATACGCGCAATCGCCGCTAGGAGACTGTTAGATGGGGAGACCGCCATCTATTTACATAGCTGACACGGCTGTCCCCCTGGGAGGCAGTAGAGTGATCGGCTCTCATAGGCTGATGTCTATGAGAGCCGATCACGTTGATTGGCTGGTGGAGGGAGGGAGGATTACAAAAATAGGAAAAAAATAGCAATATTTATTAAAAAATAAAAAATAAATATTTGTAAAAAAAAAAAAAAACCCAAACACTCCAGGAGCGATCAGAGCCCACCAAAAGAGAGCTCTGTTGGTGGGCAGAAAAGGGGGGGAATCACTTGTGCTGAGTTGTATGGCCATGCAGTGAGGCCTTAAAGCTGCAGTGGCCTAATTAGTGAAAAATAGCCTGGTCACTAGGGGGGTGTAAGCCCACGGTCCTCAAGTGGTTAAGAGGTGAACATTTATAGATTGATACAGTAAATCAGATGGACTACAGGAGGCATGCAGTCTAAAGAGATGCCTTTTACTATTGTACCTATCAGAAGCCGCAACCTGCAAATCAATGGCTCATGGCAGACCACTTGTATCAGGAGAATCAGCACAACTCTGTCAAAAAGAGGGAAAACATCAATATAGCAGTACACAGTATGCTGCTGAGACCTACTCCACAGCAGGTTAGACTTCTACTTACTACCAAAAAGGCCTTAGTGAATTGAAGCCCATTTTTGGGAAAATTACCAAACTATTACAATGTGTGAAAATCTTAGTAAATTCCGAAAAAAAGTCTAAAATACTGAATGCGGTACCAACTTTTTATTTTATACTGAACGGGTCTAAGTTGAACTGAACACCATGTATCTTTTAAGTACCAGGAAGTCAACCAGCCTGCATCTGGACCCAAAATGGCGCCTAAAGTTATGTAGACACGTCCAACTTTTTTGAACAATTTGTTGTCATTTGATAGACAAGTTGAATGTGTTCTATCCAGTCCATTGTCCATTATCAAGTTGGTTAAACGACATGTAAATTAGCATATCAGCCGCTTTGTTGTTCAGTGTGTACACGACGTTTGAACAACTTGTTGTTTGCACTTTAAGTTATTGAAATGACCGGTTTAAACGACAATTAGGCGTAAAGTTGAAAATGTGTACGCACCTTAAGTTGCCTAAATGAATTGAAGCCATTTTGTACACAGTTATAGTAGACATTAAACAATGTAAAATTGTTCTACATGAAAGGGCCAAGCTATGTGCAGCACAGTTATACCTTTAACCTCAATGCGGCCCCTCACTGAGGCCCTGTTCTCACCCATTCATTTTTCTGTACAGAAAAACTGAGACCTAATGTTAATCAATGGGCTAGTTCACACTTCAATGCATTTTTCACATGCAGAGAAACAATTGACAGCAATGCAGCACTGTCAGACAAGTCATGCAGAAAATCTGATGCAGAAAACTGATAGACAAGTGTGGATCCAGCCTGAGTGACCTTCACTCTTACCTTATCATCATCATCCCGCTTACCTTAATATTTATGTTTGTGATAAAAACGGACATTCAGTAAGCATTGACTGACCACAACTGCTGGCAAAAATCCTCTCTGACAAAATGCCTTTTCAACTGATAAATATGAATAAAACATTCAATGTGCATGCTTCAATTCCATAATACGGCTAGCTAAAACATCCACCAAATAGGCAACCAGCTCCAACCAGTGGTGGCTAGACTAAGCATCCTGTTTGTATTTCTTATTATTATAGAGTGATCCGAATTTTACTTTAAAGCGATTTACTTATTATTTGTAATGTTGCAGTACAGAATTTGTGTTTGTACATTAACATGACTTTTTCAAACATAAAACAATGGAGGGACTGGAAACACAAAAATACTGGGACTAGGTCCGTACAGTTTATACCTGCACATCATTTAATTATAATTTGGAATTATTTAGTTTAATATTCAACCGAAGGATAGCCAGGAAAATAAACACAAAATCAATTAAAATGCCCTACATTCATTTCAAAACACATTAAAAATTAAGCTTTGAATAATGAATCTTCAAAAAAACCCTGAAGCATATTTTACTGTAGCATCTACTGGGGGTTTCAATTGATGCTAAAGCGTTTTAATTACCTTTTCCTGTCTGGTTCATCTTTCTTGTTATGCTAGGCTTTGTTACACTATTGATCTGTGCTGTTAATAGCTTTTTGTCTTGTGTCAGGATCTTCTAAAAGTGATATAACATAAAAGCCAAACTGTGTTCAATACTTTCCAACCTATTTCAGCTAAAACCACATTATTGTTTTGTAAATCTGTAAATTACAATCTGGATGGGCTTAATGCAGTTTTGCATCAAGTTATTTTGTGGATCATAGCGTGATCTCAGAATTCAATGCTCATTATGTTCCCAGCATATAATCTCAGTACATACGCAAACATGACTGTGCTCAAACAGTGGTCTTTTGATCTCTGCATTGATGCTTACTGTGTGATCTATCATTAAATGATTAAAGCACATCTTTATATATTTTGTGGTGTTTTCATTCTTAAAAAGGTTTGTCACTTTCCACACGTTCCACACGTAAGAAGGCATGAGATGTTCTGTTTCTCTTTGTTTTTAAAACTTGTTTCATTTAAAAAAGGAACAAAATAAATTTGTGTCATCATTAATATCCAGCAAGTAAATATGTCCATATTTGTGATAAACATATATTTACATTCCCACGCGTTGTGATTATTTGTCTGAGCGGGGTATGGATACAGACTCAAGAATGTGACTACTATCAGCCACCTTCTATACATGGATGATTTCTAGCTGTATGATAAGAGTCAACAAGACATCGACTCACACAGTCTTCAACAAAGATATTGAGATGTCATTTGAACTGGACAAAAGTTGTTGGATGATAGTAAAAATTGAAAAGGCAATCAAGACAGAAAAGAATAGGTGGTGCTACAAGTACCTTGGCATCAAGGGCGTTGCTAGGATCCTAAGAGATCCGGGGCACTTTTGGGCACTCCAGCCAAAAAAAATGGGTTTGGCCATGCGTCCAAAATGTGGGTGTGGTCATTGGTGGAGCCAAATTTACATGAACTTAACAGTGGTCTAAGTAGGCCTGCCCAGTAAAAAAATGTTGGATGAAGCCCGCCTCTCCATTTATACAAAAAATAAATAAATGTAGCATGTCACATAAATAGGCAGTGTCACTTAAACATAACTAGGCAGAGTTACTTGGCTTCTGTGCTGGCTGGTCTGGCTTTCTGCTGGTCAGGTTGTCTGGCAGTCCCACCATAACATTCCCTGACCTTCTAGTAGACCCCCTCCCATGCTCCCATGGGCACCACAATTGAGGCACCACAACTCTCAGCATGCCCCCAATAGAATAACCACAGCTCCCTGCATACCCCATAAAGGCACCACAGCGCCCAGTATGACACCACAGCACCCAACATGCCCCCATAGAGGCACAACAGCACTCAGCATACCCCCATTGATGCATCACTGCTCCCAGAATGCCCTCCATTGAGGCAATACAGCTCCAAGCATGCCCCCATAGAAGCTCTACAACTCTGACTCTGCCTGGGGGACATCCAGGGCACCCCAGAATAGATCTGTGGCATGCGCCACTGATCTTTGGGGCTAGCAATGCCCCTGCTTGGCATACAACAATATCATGGCAACCACTATAAGGAAACAAGGGAGTCAGCAACATCCAAGTACTACCAAAAGGTAACACAGTTCCTGTAGCGTTAGCACAATGGAAAGAACAATACGTACAACCTGTTAGTCATTAGATACCCTGCTGGCATAGGGTGCTGGCACAAGAGCATATAGTATGTGAAGACCAGTAAGCTTCTATTTTTAGATGTGATTTTATGAAAAGATATGGGCCCTTATTCAATTCACTGTATCTCCTAAGTTTTATCTGCAATTGAAAAGGTTCCAACAAAGTAAGTGAAAAAATACTGTCAGAAATGTTCTGAGTATTTTGTTGCTTACTGGTGGCTTCTAAGGCATTTGATTGTTTAGTTGTAAAAATATCACTTAGGAGAAACAGTGAATTGAATAAGGGACATAGACTTATTTACTAACTGCCTTCAAAGCGTTATAATGGTTGGGGTAAGGCATACCTGTTGAAGAATAAATATAGGTAAAAGACAGATATCAAGCTGTCCCAAATGTTATTCAGAATAATTACTAGTTAGGTGGGTAGGATAAAATGCTGCTACTATTTGCGGTATGAGGAAAAACATTTGCCCTGAAAATGAAGCCTGCGCATCCCTATCAGTAGCAGTGAAGTTAGTGCTGTGTTATTTGGAAACTGGACATTGAGACCAAGGTTCACAGAGAGATCACATTTATCCAACATTTGCTGGAAAGAAAGGAGGAGATCATCTTCATTCAAATTAGACAAAACTACTTGTCTTTTTACTAAGAAGCATCCTGAAACTCGCAGTAACTTACAGTGTAACTTGAATAGGCCAGGTCCCCCAGCAAAGACCTTCAGGCTATCACCCGATAGCCTGAGGAAATTGTCATATCAAATTTAATCACGGACTAGTACAAAAATCCAAACGGTTCTGCTGGCTGCATACACAGCAATGACTCTTGACAAATAGGCCAATACTTTGCATTGTGAAACTGAGAAAAGCGCTTTAGTGCTAAACACAAAATGTTCAAGACATGGATACCAGCAGTCATTTCATTTTGTAAACAATTAATTAGAGGGACATAAAAAGCTAAGCAGGCGGAGGACACATTTTGTTGAGCCAGATAACTTGAATTAAAGCATGTATGTAAGCTGAGAGACACAATTTATGGGCACAGCAACAGATGCATAGTACTAGCATGCAAAAATCTGGATAGCACAGTAGCCTTGACGTGCCGTCAGTATCAACAGTGGACAAAGTCTGTTATCAGTAGGTCTACAAATTATGATCTTTGTACTGAGATCACTGGTATTATACTAATGACATGTCAAAGAATACAAACCTGATTGGCCAGAAGCACTAACCAATCAGATTTTAAAAGCCTTCTAAAGCCAAAGTGACACTGAAGCGGAAAAAAACCTATGATATAATGAATTGGTTAGGTAGTACAGATAATTAATAGAACACTAGTAGCGAAGAAAATAGTCTCATATTTTTATTTTCAGGTATATAGCTTTTTTTTAATAACATTGCATCATTCTCTAATAATTGCAGTTTACACATTACACTCAGCATTTTAAATAATGAAACAGAGCAGGCTAATGACCCTTTGCAGAACTTTCCTCTGCAGTAAAACCATAAACAAACAAGAAACAATGAGAGACAGTCGAGATAAGTACTTCAAAAGACAGTGCTGTCCACGACCAACATTTGGTTGCAGAGCTCAGAGAAGCTCTTTTGCATAGATAACAACTGGCTTTTAACTCTTCCTGTACTGGAAACAATATGAGACTCATATATGTGCTAATAATGTTTTATTTCTTAAGTTACCCATACACTGGCTCAAATTCCCACCGATATGCAGCAGATTCAATCACTGTGATCAAATCCGCTGTGAAATCGACACAAACGCTGACCGATCAACCAATTGTCGTCTGACATTGATCGATTCAGACGATCGGTCACAATGGAAAATTTTGCTTGATTGCTGGTGGGTCAGGAGTAGTGTTGGGCGAACAGTGTTCGGGTTCTGCAGAACATCATCCTGTTCAGGTGATGTTCGAGTTCGGCCGAACACCTGATGGTGTTCGGCCAAACCGTTCGGCCATATGGCCGAACTAAGAGCGCATGGCCGAACGTTCCCCGAACGTTCGGCTAGCGCTGTGATTGGCCGAACGGGTCACGTGGTTCGGACCCGAACGCGCTCTGATTGGCCGAACGGGTCACGTGGTTCGGATAAATAAATACCCGATCCACGTCATTTCTCCGCCATTTGTCTGTGGGTTTAGCTTTGGGTAGGCAGGCAAGGTAGTTCTCTATCCAGCCAGGCTAGCCAGGGTCCCCCCAGTCATTGTGTCGCTGCTGGGAACAGTTGTACACCGCTCACCCACACTATATAGCATTGTGTTTACTGCCACTCTGTGTCTCTGCTGGGAACAGTAGTACACCGCTCACCCGCCACTGTATAGCATTGTGCTCTGTGTCGCTGCTGGGAATAGTAGTACACCGCTCACCCACCACTGTATAGCATTGTGTTTACTGCCACTCTGTGCCTCTGCTGGGAACAGTAGTACACCGCTCACCCACCACTGTATAGCATTGTGCTCTGTGTCGCTGCTGGGAATAGTAGTACACCGCTCACCCACCACTGTATAGCATTGTGTTTACTGCCACTCTGTGTCTCTGCTGGGAACAGTAGTACACCGCTCACCCACCACTGTATAGCATTGTGCTCTGTGACGCTGCTGGGAACAGTAGTACACCGCTCACCCACCACTGTATAGCATTGTGTTTACTGCCACTCTGTGTCTCTGCTGGGAACAGTAGTACACCGCTCACCCACCACTGTATAGCATTGTGCTCTGTGTCGCTGCTGGGAATAGTAGTACACCGCTCACCCACCACTGTATAGCATTGTGTTTACTGCCACTCTGTGTCTCTGCTGGGAACAGTAGTACACCGCTCACCCACCACTGTATAGCATTGTGCTCTGTGTCGCTGCTGGGAACAGTAGTACACCGCTCACCCACCACTGTATAGCATTGTGTTTACTGCCACTCTGTGTCTCTGCTGGGAACAGTAGTACACCGCTCACCCACCACTGTATAGCATTGTGCTCTGTGTCGCTGCTGGGAATAGTAGTACACCGCTCACCCACCACTGTATAGCATTGTGCTCTGTGTCGCTGCTGGGAACAGTAGAACACCGCTCACCCACCACTGTATAGCATTGTGCTCTGTGTCGCTGCTGGGAACAGTAGTACACCGCTCACCCACCACTGTATAGCATTGTGCTCTGTGTCTTTGCTGGGAACAGTAGTACACCTCTAGCCAGTTGTACACCGACAGACTGACTTCCGCAAACCCAGGACGACCAGGAGGGCAGCAAACAACACAAGCCGCAGCTAGTGCCCAAAAGGGAATGGTATAGGCAGTGTCCTTGGAGTGGGAACATTTTCTGACACCCATGCAGCAGCCCACAGAACAGCAAGCGTGCAGATCCACCTCCAACACCGATCGCCTGGAGAAGATGGTCAAGGACTACATGTCAGATGGCGTAGCTGTGTTGAACAATCCATCTGCACCCTTCAACTATTGGGTATCGAAGCTAGACACCTGGCACGAACTGGCAATGTACGAAATAGAGGTGCTGGCTTGCCCGGCCAGTGCTGGTCGTAATGGAGAAAGCTACGCTTACGGATCATTACGCGTAATTTTACGCTATTACGCATTACGAAATTACGCTTACGGCATTGACATTCAATTTCGGTACATGTCTATAATTACGCATAGCACTTACGCAATTACGCGTAAGTATACCGTAATTCATGTTATTAAGTTATAGGCTTACGCGTAAAATCCTACTAGCAATTAATGCGTAAGGTCATGCTGCCAAGCGGAAAAGTTGACGCATGGATCAATGTTAGGTAGCCGCCGACTTTAAGGGTTAATAGCAAAGCCCCCTTAAGTGCTAAGAGCCTCAAATTTGGAGAATATATTAAGGAGATCAGAAGGAATAAGAGGAAATTTTTTTTTTTCAAAAAGACCTTATAGTTTTTGAGAAAATCGATGTTAAAGTTTCAAAGGAAAAATATATACATTTAAAAACCCGCCGACTTTAACGGTTAATAGCAAAGCCTGCTTAAAATTTAGGAACACCAAATTCACAGGGTATATTAAGGGGATCAGTGGGAATAAGAGGAAAATTTTTTTTTTCAAAAAGACCTTATAGTTTTTGAGAAAATCGATTTTTAAGTTTCAAGGGCGAAAATGTCTTTTAAATGCGGAAAATGTCAGTTTTTTTTGCACAGGTAACAATAGTGTTTTATTTTCATAGATTCCCCCAAGTGGGAAGAGTTTTACTTACTTCGTTCTGAGTGTGGGAAATATAAAAAAAAAACGACGTGGGGTCCCCCCTCCCAGACCTCTTTAACCCCTTGTCCCCCATGCAGACTGGGATAGGCAGAATGCGGAGCACCGGCCGCGTGGGGCTCCGCACCCTGACTATACCAGCCCGCATGGTCCATGGATTGGGGGGTCTCGGAAGGGGAGGGGCAGCCAAGCTTTCCCCTCCCCCTCCGAGCCCTTGTCCAATCCAAGGACAAGGGGCTCTTCTCCACCTCCGATGGGCGGTGGAGGTGGAGGCCGCGATTTCCTGGGGAGGGGGTTCATGGTGGCATCTGGGAGTCCCCTTTAAGAAGGGGTCCCCCAGATGCCCACCCCCCTCCCAGGAGAAATGAGTATAGAGGTACTTGTAGTACCCCTTACCCATTTCCTTTAAGAGTTAAAAGTAAATAAACACACAAACACATAGAAAAAGTATTTTAATTGAACAAAAAACATAACCACGAAAAAAGTCCTTTAATATTCTTAATTAACCATTAATACTTACCTGTCCCTTTAAAAGCCAGTTCCCACGCAATATCCTCGGAAATATACTAATCAGTTACAATGTAACAAAGTTATTACAATGTAACAACTTTGTTACTTTGTAACACCACCGCACCCGACGCCACTCGCCGCTCACCCGCCGGCCGCCGCATACACGCTAGTCCCCGCCGGCTCCCGCCGTCCACTCCGCCCACACCTGTCACTCATATACATGCTGGCACCCATGGGTGCCAGCATGTATATAGGTGACATGTGGGAGAGGCGGGGAGGGCAGCGGAGCCGGCAGGGACTTAGCGTCCCTTCACCCGACAGAGCTCTGAGCTATATTAGCTCAGAGCTCTCGAAAGCATATTTGTATTTGGGTTCCAAGGAGCCCCATTGGTCCTTAGCAGACCAATGGGGTTCCTTCAAATCAGAAGGAACCCCATTGGTCTGCTAAGGACCAATGGGGCTCCTTGGAGCCCAAATACAAAGATGCTTAGAGAGCTCTGAGCTATAGCTCAGAGCTCTGTCGGGTCCTGCAGCACAGACGCGGCGGCGGCGGTGAGTGACGTCGGGTGCGGCGTAGTTACAATGTAACAAAGTTGTTACATTGTAATAACTTTGTTACATTGTAACTGATTAGTATATTTCCGAGGATATTGCGTGGGAACTGGCTTTTAAAGGGACAGGTAAGTATTAATGGTTAATTAAGAATATTAAAGGACTTTTTTCGTGGTTATGTTTTTTGTTCAATTAAAATACTTTTTCTATGTGTTTGTGTGTTTATTTACTTTTAACTCTTAAAGGAAATGGGTAAGGGGTACTACAAGTACCTCTATACTCATTTCTCCTGGGAGGGGGGTGGGCATCTGGGGGACCCCTTTTTAGAGGGGACTCCCAGATGCCACCATGAACCCCCTCCCCAGGAAATCGCGGCCTCCACCTCCACCGCCCATCGGAGGTGGAGAAGAGCCCCTTGTCCTTGGATTGGACAAGGGCTCGGAGGGGGAGGGGAAAGCTTGGCTGCCCCTCCCCTTCCGAGACCCCCCAATCCATGGACCATGCGGGCTGGTATAGTCAGGGTGCGGAGCCCCACGCGGCCGGTGCTCCGCATTCTGGCTATCCCAGTCTGCATGGGGGACAAGGGGTTAAAGAGGTCTGGGAGGGGGGACCCCACGTCGTTTTTTTTTTTATATTTCCCACACTCAGAACGAAGTAAGTAAAACTCTTCCCACTTGGGGGAATCTATGAAAATAAAACACTATTGTTACCTGTGCAAAAAAAACTGACATTTTCCGCATTTAAAATACATTTTCGCCCTTGAAACTTAAAAATCGATTTTCTCAAAAACTATAAGGTCTTTTTGAAAAAAATTTTTTCCTCTTATTCCCACTGATCCCCTTAATATACCCTGTGAATTTGGTGTTCCTAAATTTTAAGCAGGCTTTGCTATTAACCGTTAAAGTCGGCGGGTTTTTAAATGTATATATTTTTCCTTTGAAACTTTAACATCGATTTTCTCAAAAACTATAAGGTCTTTTTGAAAAAATTTTTTTTCCTCTTATTCCTTCTGATCTCCTTAATATATTCTCCAAATTTGAGGCTCTTAGCACTTAAGGGGGCTTTGCTATTAACCCTTAAAGTCGGCGGCTTTTTTATATTATACGGGAGCGTAATATTACGCGATTACGGCAGACTGCGTAATTTCAATGGGAGTTTACTGTCTTACGCGTAATTTGTTACGCGTAAAACGTAACCCTACGGTCTACGCGTAATTAATTACGCGTAATACCGTAACCTTACACGGAACGCTTACGGTGCATTTGTAGTGAATTACGATGCGTAATTACGCTAATGCGTAATTTCGGCCCAGCACTGTGCCCGGCAGCCAGCGTTATGTCGGAACGCTGTTTCAGTGCTGCCGGAGGCATCGTCACAGATCGGCGTATCCGTCTCTCCACAGAAAATGCAGACCGTCTGACTCAAATTAAAATGAATCAATCCTGGATTGGAAACGACTACGCAACACTCCCAGACCCCAACCAAGTAACATGAACAATGAACATCTGTGATGGGTTAGCGTTACCGGTCCCTTTTCCTGGAACCTCTCATCTGTATTACATTTATGATTGCATGCCGACAAAAAGCAAATTGCTATCCGCACGCTTCTTGTCCTCAAGCAAGGCCTGGGTTGTTGTGTCTCAAAGCGTGGCCTTCTCCTCCTGCGCCGCCCTCCTCCTGTTCCATCACGTGTGCTGCTGATGGGTTAGCGTTACCGGTCCCTTTTCCTGGAACCTCTCATCTGTATTACATTTATGACTGCATGCCGACAAAAAGCATGTTACCTGTGCAAAGAAAACAGACATTTCCCGCATTTAAAAGACAGTTTTCCCTTTGAAACTTTAAAATCGATTTTCTCAAAGACTATAAGATCTTTTTGCTAATTTTTTTTCCTCTTGTACCCACTCCCAAGGTGCACATACCCTGTAAATTTGGGGTATGTAGCATGTAAGGAGGCTTTACAAAGCACGAAAGTTCGGGTCCCCATTGACTTCCATTAAGTTCGGAGTTCGGCTCGAACACCCGAACATCGCGGCCATGTTCGGCCTGTTCGGCCCGAACCCGAACATCTAGATGTTCGCCCAACACTAGTCAGGAGTGCATAGCTCACAGCATTCGATTTGACGACAACCGATGCAGCATAGCGGCAGCAATATCTCCTGTCCGGCCGCCATGAGTCCCTGGGATCCATTCAGTCTCACTTCTTCCGGCTGGCCTACTTCACCATGTCCTTGTCACTTCATGTCGTGTCCTGTGACAAGCCGAAGTTCAAACAGTAGATCGTCCTTTACTGTTTAAACTTCTGCTTGCCACAGGACGAGCCAGGAAGGGAAGGGGACATGGAGGATGCGGAAAGAAGTGAGACGGCACGGATCCCGCGGACTCGCGCCGGCCAGACAGGTGATCCTTTAAGAAGGATACTCAAGCGGTAGACTTCTGGAGAAAGAGGTTGCACTTCAGGCTTATCCTAGATCTGTCCATGTTTATGCACAAGTGTGTGTTCACAGAGACCCTCTCTATATGAATCATAGAGCCTGACAATTAGTGTGTAAACACTGCAGCATGCTGGGCCACTGCTGCCCTTGTTACAGTCACAGCTGTTGAAACGGCAGTTAATTTCATTCACTGCAGCTGCTTACAGGTACGGCACTTCACAGCAGCTTTGGTGGTAACAGTAACTTGTTGCAGAGACTGGTTGCAGCTACTGCTAGGCATAATTCTCACTTTTTGCTAAACACAAACTTCTGGAAGGTATTTTCTTTTTGCAAAAAGATGATCAAAAAGGCATTTCCTATTTTTCCCTGACATTAAGCATTGCTAATTCTTTGAGCTGACTCACTGATGAGGATGTGCACAGAAGAGCAACGCAGGAGCCGTGTTTATCTCAGACATGCAATTATGAGCAGAACAATGAGAAACATTACAGGATACTGAAAGTGATGAGAGGGTCAATCAATGGTCTTCGCTGCACATTTGCTTTAATAACCTAATGATCAGATGAAAAAGTTCTCATTCAGTATGAAGAATAGCTCATTTTGACTGTTTTCCTTTTAACAAGATTCTTGAATAAAAATTAAATATTATAGAGAAGCGCTTGCAGCAAGCAGGCATGTAGGCTGCAGTATTTGCCATAGCTGGCTGCAAGCTTAGCCCAATATATTTACTGTACATATGTGTGGGCTGGTTAAGGAATTATAACTGTTGAGTGCTTCATTTAAAATGTCTTAAGTGTTCTTTTATGTTATTGAAAAAAAAACCTTGCAACAGTGATTTTATTTTTATTTAATTATTTATTTTTACATAGGACTTTGCAACTACTTGGAGCACTGGGTGTCCACATTATGTAAACAGCCTGTTACCTCTTCCATTATACTTAGGTATATTGTTCTTACTTGAAAATTCTCTTAGCGTAAAATCCCAAAACAGAACACTGTGAGAGAGAAAGGTCTGCCTACCTACAATATGGTCAACCAGACACAACCATGCCACAACACTAGACACATGACTGAGCCAACAAGTCCACAGGAGGCTATCTGCACCCTGTTCTGGATAAGTTTAACTTTAAAAACAGTGCCCCACCCCTCAAAACAATATCTATCTATCTCTTTCAATAAAGTACTAATTGTGCATAGAAGAAGAAAAAAATACTTTTTACGTAATTTTGGTGTAACACACCACATGATCAGGGGGTTTGAAAGGAACCTAAAAGGCCTCTAATGAAGATAAGGCAATAATGTATTGCATTGCTCTGTCTACAGTACTTGATGCACTATTGGTCTTGCTATTTGTACACATGCTGTAAGTTGACAGTTTTGTTTAAAATGGCAATAGTGTATTTTTTAAGTGTCTATTATAGTCAATGACCCCAAACATCCAAAAAGACTGTTCTAAACTAAACAAAAAAAGACATTGGTAATAAATTCACAAAGCTTCTTTATTTTTCACCTTAACTATAAGGAGAGCTAATGCATGAGATAATAAAATAACGAGAGATAATTCATAAGATAACCAGATGAGTTACAAATAAGGAGAGATAAACCAAGAGTTAAGTCAGTTAAGGAGTTAAAGAACAACTGTATCAAAAGGCGTGTGAAGGCTGCCATATACTGTATATAACCGTTTAACCACTTAAAAGGGAACTTCAGCCTAAACAAACATACTGTTATTGAGTTACATTAGTTATGTTAATTAGAATAGATAGGTAATATAATCTTTTACCCACCCTGTTTTAAAAGAACAGGCAAATGTTTGTGATTCATGGGGGCTGCCATCTTTGTCATGGGGGCAGCCATCTTTTTGGTTGAAAGTGACAGGGAGCATGAGACACAGTTCCAACTGTCCTGATAACCCCTCCCAGCTGCACACACTAGGCTTCAAATGTCAAATTCAAAATGTAAAAAAAAAAAAATTGCACCAAAACAGCAGAACGAGAAAAACAACATCAGAAATCCCATCATGCTTTGCACAGCATAAGGGGAAAACTGCCCGGGCAGTTTTCTTCTGTGCAGCTAAAAATGAGGCTTGCATAAGAGAAACAAAGTTATGATGCTGTGAAACTGTTAAAGAAACACCAGGCCTTTTCAGTGCTGCTGAGTCGATTTTTAGTCTGGAGGTTCACTTTAACGACCAGCCAACGCCGATAGGCGGCGGCTGGTCACAGTGGTATTTCCATGGAAATGGCCGCTTCCATGTCAGTTCACGGAGGGAGTCTCCGTGAACAGCCTACGAGCGGCTTGCAGGCAAAATGAAAACACCCATGGAAGAAGTCCCCGGTGTTTACGTCACACGGCGCTCCTCTCACAGCAGCGCCGTAAAGGAGATCGGCGATCGCCGGCCTCTGATTGGCCGGGGACCGCCGCCATCTGATAGGCTGAAGCCTATCAGAGGCGGTACAGGACGGATTGCCGTCCTGTACCGCCCACATTAATGAGGAGAGGGAGGGGAAGAGAGGAGAGGGAGGGAAAGAGAGGGAGGGAAGGAGAGGGAGGGCGGAATAGCGCTGCGGAGGGGGGCTTTGAGGAGCCCCCCCCCCGCAAGGCACAAGGCAGCGGCGGCGAGCAGACCCCCCAAGCAGGACATCCCCCTAGTGGGGATAAAAGGGGGGAAGTCTGATCGCCCTGCCTGCCACACGATCTGTGCTGGGGGCTGAAGAGCCCACCCAGCACAAATCAATGAAAATTACTGCGGTCCTTATGTGGTTAAACAATACCAGTTTTCTGGCTATCCTGCTGATTCTCTGCCTCTATTACTTTTAGCCATAGTCCCTGAACAAACCTGCAGCATATCAGGTGTTTCTGACATTATTGTCAGATTTGACAAGATTATTTGCATGCTTGTTTCTCATGTGATTCAGAAACTACTGCAGTCAAATAGGCCAGCATGGTTGGCAGGCAACTGGTATTGTTTAAAAGGAAATAAATATGGCAGCCTCCATATCTCTCTCAAAAAGAGGGGCAATTTATCCCTCTCATCACAGTTGTCCGTTAAGTTAGATAAGGAGAGACAAATCATGAGCTAAGTCATTTCAAGAGAGATACATTTTGAGTTAATACGTTGGTGAGATAATCAGCAGAAAAGCTTTGGGTATCAGCCCCCATGGCCCTTTTTCAGTTTACTTTTCTCCTAAGTTTTATCCTAGGAGATCATTTTTCATTGTCTGTTTAAAATAAATTTTCAGCACTCTGCAACTGAAAAAGAAGCAAAATAGTAGGTGCAAAAGTATCAACATTATTTGGAGTATTTTGTTTTTTGCTTGCTGGTGGCTTGAAACTCAAGTTGAAAGGCATTTTATCTATAAGATTTGAAAATATCACCTAGGAAAAAACTTATGGAAAAAAAGTGAATTGCATAAAATCCATTGAAAACACAGTTTCAGAGTTGGGGTTGAGATTCTTACTAATGCTCATTTATGACAGAATGTCTTCATAGATTTGATTTCTAAAATCGGATTTGTCTGGCTTGTATTAACCAGCTGAGCGGTCTGGACGAGCTCAGCTCGTCCAACACCGCCAGCGGCTGCCGCTCAGGCCCTGCTGGGCCGATTTTGATGAAATAAAAAGCAGCACACGCAGCCGGCACTTTGCCAGCCGCGTGTGCTGCCTGATCGCCGCCGCTCTGCGGCGATTCGCCGCGAGCAGCGGCGAAAGAGGGCCCCCCTAGCCGCCTGAGCCCTGCGCAGCCGGAACAAAAAGTTCCGGCCAGCGCTAAGGGCTGGATCGGAGGCGGCTGACGTCGATGACGTCACTCCGCTCGTCGCTATGGCGACGATATAAGCAAAACAAGGAAGGCCGCTCATTGCGGCCTTCCTTGTTTATTCTGGGCGCCGGAGGCGATCGGAAGATCGCCTCCGGAGCGCCCTCTAGTGGGCTTTCATGCAGCCAACTTTCAGTTGGCTGCATGAAATAGTTTTTTTTTTATTTAAAAAAAACCCTCCCGCAGCCACCCTGGCGATTTAATCAGAACGCCAGGGTGGTTAAGAGGCTAGGAGGCTGAGTAGTGTCTTCCCTGTGTTCTTTCCTGGATGTCTGCTTTAAAGACGCCTTCTGCGGGAAGCCTAATTGTGACTAATTGTGTGTGCTAAATCTGCATGTACCTTTCAGTTGCGGATGAAGCTGAATGTCAGAACATATCCTTGATAATTATGCTGTTTATTTTCACAACAATCTTTCATCTTTTAACATGGCTGACCCAATTAGTAGCTGTTTTTAGAATGCAGTGTCAGGTGTTAGACAAATGAGATGCTTGTTTTTAACATCTATGCAATATGAACATTTGGCATATATTATTTTCAGCAAAAATGACTATTGATTTCAACATGGTGTTTTTCAAACTCCAAGCAGCAGTTTTATACTTGAGGTGTAAAAGTCTTTCATAATTGGGGGTTGTTTTGTAAAAGATTATCAGCATTTTTATAAAGTAAGTGTACAAGTGGAAGCGGTAATTAAAGGGGAACTTCAGCCTAAACAAACATACTGTCATTAAGTTACATTAGTTATGTTAATTAGAATAGATAAGTAATATAATCTCTTACCCACCCCGTTTTAAAAGAACAGGCAAATGTTTGTGATTCATGGGGGCTGCCATCTTTGTTATGGCGCAGCCATCTTTTTGGTTGAAAGGAGGTGACAGGGAGCAGGAGACACAGTTCCGACTGTCCTGTGTCCTGATAACCCCTCCCAGCTGCACACGCTAGGCTTCAAATGTCAAATTCAAAATGTAAAAAAAAAAAAATTGCACCAAAACAGCAGAACGAGAACAACAACATCAGAAATCCCATCATGCTTTGCACAGCATTAGGGGAAAAATGCCTGGGCAGTTTTTTTCTGCGCAGCTAAAAATGAGGCTTGTATAAGAGAAAAAAAGTTCTGATGCTGTGAAACAGTTAAAGAAACACCAAGCCTTTTCAGTGCTGCCAAGTCAATTTTTAGTCCGGAGGTTCACTTTAACCTCCTTAGCGGTAACCCCGTGTGTGACACGGGGTAAGCCGCCGGAGGGTGCCGCTCAGGCCCTGCTGGGCCGATTTACTTAATTTTTTTTTTGCTGGACGCAGCTAGCACTTTGCTAACTGCGCCAGCACCCCGATCGCCGCCGCCGCGCGCCCGATCGCCGCTATCCGGTGCGGCGCGCGCCCCCCCCCCAGACCCCGAGCGCTGCCTGGCCAATCAGTGCCAGGCAGCGCCGAGGGGTGGATCGGGTCTCCCAATGACGTCCCGACGTCGCTGACGTCGGTGACGTCATCCCGCCCCGTCGCCATGGCGACGGGGGAAGCCCTCCAGGAAATCCCGTTCTTTGAACGGGATTTCCTGATCGCCTATCGCCGGAGGCGATCGGCGGGGCTGGGGGGATGCCGCTGAGCAGCGGCTATCATGTAGCGAGCCCTCGGCTCGCTACATGATAAAAAAAAAAAAAATTAAAAAAAACTGTTGCGCTTCCCCCTGCCGGTATTTTTCATACCGCCAAGGGGGTTAAACATGAGTGAAAGGCAGACATTTCTGTCCATGCGTCATTTCACAGGAATGGGGCTTGTTTTGTTCAGTAAAGATAGTATCAAAAAGGAAACGTGTAGTGCTTTTTTCTTTGTAAGCATAGTTCATTTATTTATAGGCTTAGGTATAAAAAAATTAAATTGTATTTACCAAGAAGTACTGTACATGTGTTTTACAGGTTTTTTGGGTGCTCAACATGCACCTCCACTTAGAAATGTTTTGTTTGGGACTGCATGAGAGCTGCCAGCACTGGAGAACTATAGTTCATTTGAGGGAACCATGAATGTCAGCATGTACTTTGGACATACTGAAGCAGAGCATGATCCCCTCCCTTTGGAAACTGTGCCACAGGGCAGCACTCCAACATGATGACCCTTAAACACACCTCCAAGATTACCACTGCCTTGCTAAAGAAACCAAAGGTAAATGTGGTGGACTGGCCAAGCACATCTCCAGACTTAAACCCTATTAAGCATCTGTGGGGCATCCTCAAATGGAAGGTGGAGGAACACAAGGTCTTTAACATCCACTAGCATGGTCATGTAGGAGTGGAAGAGGATTTCATTGACAACCCGTGAAACTCTAGGCATGTAGTATTCACGAAACATTTTACCTCAGGCAAACCTAAAATTAACTCTTCTGTTTTTAAGTTAAGGTGAGATCTCTCAAGTTAACATTTCAATCCTTAAAATAACTACAGAATTCTAAAATTAAAGACAGGCTGTGAATTAACTGTGTGTGAAAATAACTACAGAGAAGGTAACCTAAATACAGAGGAGGTAACTTAAGGAATGAAGAGACAAGATAACCCTCTCACTGTGTGGAGGTAAGTTTTCTCTTGCCTTATTATCTCCAACATGATCTTAGTGAATTGAGGCCATTGTATTAGGTTAGAAGGGATTGCGTTTACCACAGTATTCTGTTTTCTTACTTTGGTTATGCATAGTATTGCATGGGTTTGCTGATTGCCAGGGACTTCATTATTACATGTGTAGCTTGATTTAAGTCTGTAATTTCTGGTTGCAGATTTTGCATTGCAATGCTGAAGTAATGTTCTACTTTTTTATGCAAAATATTGTAATACAATTTTTTAAAGTAAACAAAATATGGTTGTCATTAAAACAATAAATAAAAATACATTTTCCCATCTAGGACATTATAAGGAATAGAAAAATATGTTTTACTTGTATGTATGGAAGGCTAAGATTTCAGATTTTTATTCTTGTCTCACTGTGCTTGAGAGAATCATTTCCTAGGGCCAAGCAGCACTTGTACAACTAATACAGAAATTCCAAAGGTCCAAGACAAAATCAGTATTTCAGACTACGCCATTATGTCATTACATTTTTCGTTTGGGGCGGTTTTAAATGGAGGTTAGTGCTAGGATCATCTCTTTTCTGTTGTTGCACACTGAAATTCATATTTAGCATTTTTTTTTCTAGTGAAAACGTTTTTAGTTATGAAACTTTTAGGTCCCTTTCAGCCACTGGTAGGCTGGGTGCAGTGTGCCGAATGGCGGCTTACCCTGCTGCCGCTCAAATCCTCTGCACATAATATACTATTCCTCTTGTGCTTTGAGTCCTCCAGGAGAAAAGCACAATAAAAAATGTTCTGTGTCTTGTCTAATTAGCTTTGTTTTAAGAGTGATCAAATCTTCATGTAATCTATTGACCTGTGTGTGGCCACTTTGATTGATTTTAAAGTAAAGGTGCCCATTAATGGTACACCATTTAGTGCAAGATTATTTGTTCAATAAGATCATTCAGATTGAAAGAAGAGATCATATTTAATCTACCCACACCACTAAAGAATTCAACTTGCTATCATACTGAATATCCACCAGTTATGATCATATCTATGAAAAAAATCAGCCAAGCAGAGCAATCATTTCTTTAAAGAGAATCTGTATTGTTAAAATCGCACAAAAGTAAACATACCAGTGCGTTAGGTGACATCTCCTATTCCCCTCTGTCACAATTTCGCCGCTCCCCGCCACATTAAAAGTGGTTAAAAACAGTTTTAAAAAGTTTGTTTATAAACAAACAAAATGGCCACCAAAACAGGAAGTAGGTTGATGTACAGTATGTCCACACATAGAAAATACATTCATACACAAGCAGGCTGTATACACCCTTCCTTTTGAATCTCAAGAGATCATTTGTGTGTTTCTTTCCCCCTGCAGCTATCTTCTACTGAAGTGTCAGGCTGTTTCTTCCTGCAGAGTGCAGACAGCTCTGCCTGTATGCAATTCCTCAGTATGTGAAAGCCCAGCTAGCTCAGAGGAGGATTTATGCAGCTTGTAAAAGATAAGAGAGAAGAGAGAAGCTGCCCTAATCTAAATAATACACAGGCAGTGTGCAGAAAGGGGCCTGGAGGGGGGAGATGCATCACAGAACCACAACACTGAAGAACTTGGCAGCCTTCCAGACACAGGCCGACAAGTCTGACAGGAGAGAGATAAGTTGATTTATTACAGAGATGGTGATAGTAGGACATGCTGCAGTAAGCCAGAACACATTAGAATAGCTTTTGGAACTTGTAGGATGATAAAAAACAGGATGCAATTTTTGTTACGGAGTCTCTTTAACCGCCTTGGTGTTCAGTTTCTGCTGGATTGTGATCTGGTTAATTTGTATACACTTTTTTTTCCTGTAACTTACCAAAATGTGTCAAGCAAGGGTTTAGTATACATTTTGAATATAACAAAAGTTTAAAACACAAAATCAAATCAAATCTAAATTTCAAAATTACTCATCAAGATCTCTGATCATGTACACATCCGAGCTGCAGCTGCTCTACCTGCACTAATATAAATGTAAAGGTAACTATCACCATCAGTGATGATGGGCATATTCAACCAAGAGATAAATCTCTCTCTGATTGAATCTGATTAGAGAAAGATCTGTCAGCTGCCCATACACCGCAGGCCGATACCTAATCGATTTCAGCATGAAATCTCTTGGAAATTGTCGCATCCCCCGCCTTGCCACTGCCCCCCTAGTGTATAAATGTTTCGCCCACCATGTGGTGCCTATCCATCTGCTGAATCCCCCACAGGTTATTGTATTTAATTCAATAATCATAATAAAAAAAATAATTTGCGTGACCCTGGCGTCATCAACACTGATCGCGGGGAATATGTCACTATCGGAGGTACACAACAAGCATGCCAATGGGATGCATAAGCTGACTCGAGTATAACACCCCCACCATGTGCTTGATGCAGAGTGTGCATTGGAAGCTAAGTGTCAGCTTCTAATTAGGGCACACAAAGGTTTGGAGAAGATAAATTGTACGGATGCTGTCAGTGATTATACTGTAAATAATAAAGAAATTATATCCAAAATTTATAAGAATATAAATTGTATTATAGACATCTCTCAAAAGATAAATAAAACCAAAAACAAGGAAAAGGAAATAATATAATAAAAAACCCATGAGATGGCCATCTGCTCACATAGACCCCACATGCACACCACTAGCATGCATTGGCCAGATAGAACTATGAGCTCATGTTCTAGCAAAAAAACTGTCCCAAGTTCAAGCGGTAAATGAAAGGGCAGATGTTAGTAGCAGATGTAGTAACAATCCAGTGTAAGGCAGCAAAGCTCACAAATGACCACCAAAGGCAGCAGGCCAGTGAAGCTCAACCATCAAAAGCAGCAGGCCAACAGTGGTTAGAAAATTAGCAGCAAAGCTTATGCCATATGACACATCCAGCCAGTCCTAGTCACTGTGTATACATAATTGCATTATCTCACCCTCCTGTGGATCACCAATGTTGGAGGATGCGTACAGTCCATCTAGGATGATGAATGGCAAGTTGATCGTCCTGCTGATGTCCACTGTGCCATAAATGCAGGGGCTATCGGGCCCTATTCGTAACTGCTGGTGAAGTGGTCAACCGAGTGAGTCATGCGGCCATATGAACAGAATCAATGGTCAAATCCTTGTAGGCTCAAAGCGTCAGTCTGGTAGCCCTGGATGTCCTCTGGCCATGTGTGGTGGGTGGTAGATGGACATGGGGGCCCGCGGGAGGAGATGGCATCTGAAATGTCGCGTGCGGGCCAACAGAGCGAGCAGATGGAAAGCAAGCTCTCACCTCCACGCCACATAGGTCCACACTATCGCACCTCCCAACTATGGTGACTCGGATGAACCAAAAAAACACTCACGCATACTCCATTCACATTCAATGACCCAAGAGAAAGAAAACAAAGGTCCATTACAGGTAAACCTAACCTATACTATATATAGTGAAGAGCTTTATATGAAGAGATAAAGGGACGATATAAAGATAGCTCAAAAGCGTCTATGTAAATAGAACGCTAGAAAGCAGTGCATAGCAAATTATCATATGACTATGCACCAAAAAAATAATAAATGGTATCTACAGGTTTAGACATCATGTCACAAAGTGGGGCAACCATGGGCAAATATACGACAGAGAGCAGAGGGAAAAGAATCGGAACGGGGGGGGGGGGGGGGAGACAGAAGGGAAGGGAGAGGAAGAGGGAAGGGGGAGGAAGGGAAGGGGGGGAAGGAGTGGGAAAAAGGGAGGGGGGAGGAGGTGAAAAAGGGGGGGGGGGGGAGGAGGGGGAAAAGGGGCGGAGGGGGGGGAGGAAGGGTCGGGAATCACAGCAGGAATGGTGAAAAATACTGAATATACATCAAAGGGATAAAAATGAGGCATAACTAAAAGCCTCATTTAAACCTGGAGGCTGGCATGCCTTGAGCTCAAAAATCCACCTCGTTTCTCTCTGAAGGAGGAGGCGATCAAAATTGCCTCCTCGTATAGTGCCGTGGATTCTGTCTAACCCCACAAAACGCAATTTCTTGCCAGTACACGTGGGACATTGTCTCACGTGTCGGGCAATAGGAGTGAGAGATTCCTCATTTCCGACATTTTGCATATGCTCGGAAATGCGTCTCCATAGATGTCTCTTAGTCTTGCCTATATAGAACGAGCCACACGGGCAAAGTAATAAATAAACCACCAGTTCAGTTTGACAATTAACATAATGTTTTAAGGTGTGAAGTTTCCCATTGGGTAAAGCAACCGTCCTCCCCACCTTAATGAATTGGCAATAAGGGCACCCACCACATGTATAGGTGCCCAACACGATACAATGACGTCTGGGGTTGACCCTCCCAAAGTGACTTTGTACTAAGGTATCTCGAAGGGATGTAGCTCTCCTGAACGTAACGATAGGACGCTAAGGGACCACATGGCCCATCGCCGGGTCATTCTGCAGTAAATACCAATGCTTCTGTAAGATGTGTCTTAACTTGGAATGTTGAACACAATACTTAGTTACAAAACGCAACTCTGATTTTTGTTGTTTAGTTTTGTGACGAGGGCGTTGAACAAGGAGACTGGAACGATCCCTCTTCCTAACCCTATTGAAGGCTCGTTGTAGTGTGGCGTCGGGATAGCCTCTGCTACGAAAGCTTCTAATTAGGGCAGTTTCTAGGCCAAATTTCTCCAAGGGAGAGGGTGTAAAAATTGCGCCCCCAAACCCCCCTAAGGTTTGAGAACTTTGTGTGTTCCCAACATAGGTATCCAGGGATGGGTAGCTAGGTATAGGTGCCCCAGTAAAAGTTGCCAGTATAGGTGCTCCAGTATAGGTGGCTACGTATAGGTGCCCCAGTAAAGACAGCGAGTATAGTTGTCCCCAGTATAGCAATGCATAGATGATCCCAATAAAGGTCACTAGCTATAGATCAGGTAGTATAGTTGCCCCTTCCCCCCCCCCCCCCCCACACACACAAAGCTATACCCATTGCTGTTACTCACCAAGCCCCTTTCCTTCGATGATTGCAGCAGCTTTGATCACAGCTCCCCCCCCCCCTCGCACACAATGCCGGTCTTCTCTGTGCGGAGCATGGGGAGTCAACGCCATCAATGTCATGATGTCAGATGCTCCGCAGAGAGGACCAGGCTGTGTTGAGTCGGGATGCTGTGATTGAAGCTGCTACAATCATCACGAGGGAGAGGCTTGGTGATGAGTAACGGCAACAGGAATCGCTACAGGTATCTAGCTATAGATCATGTAGTATAGTTTCCCTCACCCCCTGAACCCCCAGTAAACTCAGACAATAATCACCAAATACAAATGTACCTCTATAAAGGCATCTCCTAAGTTTCAGGAAAAGTGATCAGCTAGATTTTCTCAGGTGATTGCTATTATTCCAAGACAGAACAACAACAAATCTATATATCTTCTGTCTCTCAGTCCAACTCGAATCCATGGCAAAGAAGTTATATGCATGGCCAAGTCAAAAAATCAGGATTATAGATGAGTATGCTGGTATGCAAGGATTGCTGTGCCGTGAAGCCTGTTGCCTCATGTTTGCATTATATTGCAGATGTGTGTACTAGGCTTTACAAAAGAAATAAATTGATTACTTGTAAAACGGAAAACATATGAAAGAGACAGAGAAAAGTATAACAGCTCACAGCATCCTCTCCAACATTTATTTTACTGCAGTAAAACATAATTAACTGTAATGCATTACTTATTGAGAATGCTGATATCAAAGTGCAAAAATCAAAAATAATAAGATAATAGTATTTAAATGGTTAATGAAAACTGCCAGTGACAGATATACCGGATGACAATGGGACTCAAGTATCTCTATAATCCTACCCAAAGCATGTAAGATTAATGGACGGGTTTGTTTTTTTTCAAAGGATTCCATACTCCAGATGCACTTATTTCTTATGGACATTCTTTTGAAGAAAAGTGGTTTGATCAGCAAGACAAACTAGAGGGCTCTTACTAGAAGTGCAATTAAAACGTGAACATGCAGTCCCAGTGGATAGACAAGTGACTCACACATCAAACCATTAACGATGTTCTAAAGATTGATAGAAAATTGAACATGCGTAACCTCAAGTCACTGCATTGCTATATGAACTGAATTTCAAAAAGTGGACCATTTAGTCTCCGCAAAGTAATTTGCTTCAGAGTCAAAGAAAGGTTAAGACTGATAAAGAAAAAAGTCTGCTTGAGTTGATCGTGTGCCTGAAGATGAGTAGCGTGCTAAATTGCCAAACACTTTTTATTGAGATCCAAAGCATTGTTCTTATTCTGCCTACTATTATCTGGTTAGCTGCTCCCTGTGGGATTATTCCTTATTTTTATATTACAGATTTGTACTGCAGGATGTGGATGAGAGGGGAGGGGAAGTCTTAAAGACAAATAAAAAAATTGAAAAAAAACAATGCCTTCATGTAGACAAGAAATATATGGGTGGGCTGACTACAGTATGTTTTAAAAATGCAATAGTCAATTAGAAATCATGTCTGTACAAATAATATAATATACGTTTATTATTATTGTGAAAAAAAATTAAACTTAATATGCACAGTCTTGCTGCTTTCACAAATGTTAGAACAGGATTTGTTTCCATGTTTGCATGGTTAGCAAAAATGCAGAAAAGTATCCCAGTAAAGGTGTCCCAGCAATTTTATCTGTAATGTAACTGGGATTTCCCCTTGACTGGTCAAAGTTTCCAACCAACCAACAGTGTCAAATTTCTGGAAAGGCCACAGAGGTCCAGGCTTTGGGCAGCTGCACATGGGGAAGGGGTTTCTGCATATAGAAAAAGTCGGTACAAATGAAAGACAGAGGTTGTAAATCGAAAGCAACACATAGAAGAGGGGAACCACTGCCCAAGGGAGCCAGACCTGAAAGAGGGGGACTCCTGTACATAGAATGTACCGTAATACATGGGGCAGAAGAAATAGAAATCAAGCTTTGCCAGCCAATACTAATTAAAACCACATAGGATTGCAATGGCAAGTACAGATTTAGACTACATACTAACGGTCAGCACTCATTGGCCAATCCCATCAAACCTAAGCTCCACTATGTCACATCTAATCAATGGCCCACAGCACACCATATAGAGATAAAATCCAGGAATCTTTATTGGTACATCCAAAAGACACACTGGTGCCTAAAACGTTTCAAACACACAGATCTTTAGTCATAGGGACCTGTGTATCTGAAATGCATCAGCTGCCAGCCTGTCTTTAGGATGTAATAGTAAAGATTCCTGTATTTTCTCTGTAGATGGTGTGCTACAGGCTTCTGTACTTGTTCCGGTATTGCTGCCATGTGGAGGGTTCTCCGGGCACCACCATCATGTAAGGGGGTTTAAAGCAGTCTATCTGTGTACCTATGATGATGTTATCCATTCAGTCGTATCCGACTCTTGGTGATTCTATGGGTTAGCTCTCTCCATGCTGTCCAATCTTGTACCATTTCTGCCAGTTGCCTTAAAGGGATACTTAAGTCAAAAATAAAAAATTATTTTTACTCACCTGGGGTATCCCTCGGCCCCCTGAAGCTGTATGGTGCCCTCGCAGCCTCGCTCCGATCCTCCTGTCCCCGCGGCGACTACTTCCGGGTTCGGCGACAGCTGCTGACAGGCTGGGAACACGAGTGATTCTCTGTGTTCCCAGCCGCTATATCACCCTCTATGCTGCTAAAGCGTATAACATATACGCTATAGCAGCATAGAGGGTGATATAGCGACTGGGAACGCGGAGAATCACTCGCGTTCCCAGCCTGTCGGCGGCTCTCGCCGAACCCGGAAGTAGCCGCCGCCGGGGACAGGAGGATCGGAGCGAGCTGCGAGGGCACCATACAGCTTCAGGGGGCTGAGGGATGCCCCAGGTGAGTAAAAATAATTTTTTATTTTTGACTTAAGTATCCCTTTAAGCTCAATCCTGTGTCAGCTTTGATGGTGTCAAGCCAACACGTTCCCTGGCGGCCTTGTCGCCTTTTGCCACTGACCAGTCCTAGTATTAGGTCTTTCTCTAAGGAATTTGATTGCATGACGTGGCTGAAATATGTGAGTCTGAGTCTGGTGATCTTGCCTTCCAGTGATATGTCTGGTCTTATATGTTCTAATACTTCTTTGTTCGTCATCCTTGCAGTCTACCTATACAGCTAAACAAACACTGATGACTGAGCAGAGGGAACATAAGGACACACTGCCCTCTGATACGACTTTACCCAGTTAATTAGCACCATAATGCACAGCTTGGTAAACAGGGCTGGTTGGGGGTAGATTGAATAGCCATATACTCAAGCATAATAAAAGTCAAAGACTGTTTTGTTATTTCTGACTTATTTTAAGCATCAGAACACTAAATCTGAAAAGGACAAATGGTTTAAAGTTCATAAAATGAAGTAGCAACTAGCAACATATTATATACAAAAGTTTATTTTAAAAATTATGGATGCAAAAGCAATTCATAATGTACTAACACTCTGTCAGCCTCTTATAGAGGAACTGTAATGGCGTATAGTAGAGTGCAGTAAATTATTCAGGATACCCACTTTTACGACTTTTACTTCCTACAGCTGCAGTATATATTGCCGTATATTGGTATGTAGCCACGCCCTCCCACTGATGCTTATTTTATTAATTATGGAATTTTCCCCACAAGAGCATTCTGGGAGACCAGGTATATTTTGTACTGGCTTTAGAACTCAAAGTAAATGAAAATTTCGCAGAGATCACTTGTCCGTACTAAAGATATTGCCACCTGTGATAAAATATTTTACAATGGGCAAACACTGACTATATGATTTATAAATGAATAGTGTAAAATATAAGCAATTACCTACACGGTGTCTCTGGCTCCTTAAGGACCTCAGACTTTTTTGCTAAAAACATGCTGTGATCACTGTGATTGGCTCACAGTGATTACCGACCAAGAGACAGAGCTCTGCTGTTAGAGTGCCAGCAGAGCAAGTGTCCCCCAGAATTGTGGTATCAACGTGGACGATGGGAATGGTGGGTGTGCAAAATACGGAAGTTGAAATCTACGCCCATGCAAAATAAGATGACATAAACAAGGTGTAGATTTCAACTACCACCATCCAGATGCGGTTGAGAAATTGGCTATTTTGTCATTTTTATAAATACAGTCTCGTTATGCATATTCATATGCAATTCACTTTTTCTCTTGTGTTATCTCCAAAGAGCTAATTTTTCCTCTTCGCTTTAAAATAACTTTTTGGCAATTTGCAATTGAAAAAGCACCAAAACAAAGTAGGGGAAATTGTATTATCCACATTATTTTGAGCATTTTCTTGCTTGCAGGTGGCTTAAGAGGCATTTTATTGATAAGGTGTGAAAATATCACCCAGGAGAAAACTGGTAAAAAAGTGAATTGCATATGAGCCATTAGATCAACAGATTGCTTTATGGCATGAAGAATCACTTACACCACATTTCAAAAGGATTCTAAAAGTATAACGGGTTTAATAATTTGAATGATACACACAGCATAAAGGACTTTTACTGATCTTATTGAATCAATATCTAGCACTACCCATCCCCCACCCCCAAACTTTTCTATCAACCCTCATACAATGGTTTCTTCTGATAACAAGCATACTCACTCCCTGAATGCTTTATCCCTAGTACTCACAGCTTCACCATTTTAGAGGGGCTAGAACTAGAATTGCACATTTTCCATTACCTCAAAGCACTAACCATACAAAACAAACATGTAAATTAAATAAACACACACATATAAATATGAAAACTGTTTAAATAGAATAAAACACACACATACCAGAAAGTCCAGTGTTAATTAAGTTAATCAAGGGGTAATCATGTGACAGTCGTAATTACTCATCACCCCCCAAACTATACACTTTGCACTCATGCCCGATATGGTTGGTTCTCAGTTGCAGCAATATTACATGAAGCAGGTGGTTTTGGTGCACGGCACTTAGCGCCGAGATTCAAAACTAGGCACTGCTATAGGAGTAATTCTATAGTGTGCAGGGCGCATATGGGTAATTTAGGGTTCCGTACCTCAAATTACTTCTCTCTCTGAGTTGCTACTACTTGGAGGCGGAATAGTATTTAGTGTCGCCATGGATTAGAGTGACAGCAGGGTGAGCTGTCATTTGGCTGACTCTGCATCTAGCTTACCGGTCAGCGTACTAATATATACACATATCACAGGAATCCTTGGTAACATGTTAAGGTCGCAATACATCTAGCGATTTTCTGGCCTGATTGACCATCAGACTCAATGATTTTAGCGAATCTTTGCCACAACAAGCATGCCCCATCGATAATTCAACCAATTTCAGGCCAAAATCAGTTTAAAGAGACACTGTAACATCAAAAACATCCCCTGGGGGGTACTCACCTCGGGTGGGGGAAGCCTCAGGATCATAATGAGGCTTCCCACGCCATCCTCTGTCCCACGGGGGTCTTGCTCCAGCCCTCCGAACAGCCGGCGACAGACCCGACTGTCAATTCAATATTTACCTTTGCTGGCTCCAGCGGGGGCGCTGTGGCTGCTTTCGAGTCCGAAGTACACGGAAATACCCGATCTCAGTCGGGTCCGCTCTACTGCGCAGGTGCCGTAAACTTGCGCCTGCGCAGTAGAGCAGACCCGACGGCGATCGGGTATTTCTGCCTACTTCGGAGCCGACAGCCGTCAGAGCGCCTGCGCAGGAGCCGGGAAGGTAAATATTGACGTCATCTTGTACGGAGGGCTGCAGCGAGACCCCTGAGGGACGGAGGACGGCGTGGGAAGCCTCATTAGGATCCTGAGGCTTCCCCCACCCGAGGTGAGTACCCCCCAGGGGACGTTTTGACGTTACAGATTCTCTTAAATATATCGATTGAGCAAGCTGTAAAATCTTGAGCCGACGTGGTCGATAGGGTGCATGGCGGTAATGGCATGCGATATTGGGACAAGCGATGAACATGATGAAGCCCCCAGCCGATGTCCTCCTAAATATTAATGTGTTTTCCCAGGAAAAGGGACGGATATAAATCTGCGGAGATTAATGACTAATCTATCTATTGCGCATACTCAGATGGGGGACCGAATAATAGTGTCATTAGATGCCGAAAAGGCTTTTGACGTGGTGGACTGGAACTTCTTATGGGAGACGTTTCTGCGTTTTGGGCTAGGCAATAGATTTGTAGACTGGCTCAGAACTCTGTACACGGCTCCAAGGGCAAGGGTGCGCACAGGCCTATCCGTGTCTGAGCCATTTGCTCTTTCAAGGGGAACTCGGCAGGGATGTCCCCTCTCCCCAACTCTATTCGCGCTGGCAGTGGAACCCCTGGCTATATTGCTACGCAATAATAACTTAATCAAAGGGTTACAATATGGTACAAGGGAGGAAAAAGTATCACTATACGCAGACGACCTCCTCTTGTACTTGTCAGACTCAGGCCCCTCCTTAGTAACAGCCTTATCAAGGATTATGGAAAATATTCCGGGTTCAAAGTAAATTGGGACAAATCAATCATCCTCCCCCTGGACGCACAGGTGCCTGTGCTCCCAGCACCAACCCCATTGGAATGGGTGTCAGAATTCACCTACCTGGGCGTTAGGATTACAAAAGACATCAAAGATTATTACAACCTAAACCTAGAACCGATACTTTATAAACTTAAGCAAAAATGTAAGGTGTGGCAGACTCTCCCACTATCTCTAATGGGGCGCGCCAATGCTATTAAAATGAACATGTTACCTAAATTCCTATACTATTTTAGAAACAGCCCTTTGCTCATCCCAACTAAATATTTTAACCACTTGATGACCCACCCTTTACCCCCCCTTAAGGACCAGCATGGTTTTTAGTGATCTGTGCTGGGTGGGCTCTACAGCCCCCAGCACAGATCAGGGTGCAGGCAGAGAGATCAGATTGCCCCCCTTTTTTCCACCCTATGGGGATGATGTGCAGGGGGGGTCTGATCTCTTCTGCCTGCGTGTGGCTGGCGGGGGGCACCTCAAAGCCCCCCTCCGCGGCGAAATTCCCCCCTCCCTCTCCTACCTGCTCCCCCCCCCCGGTGATCGAGGCTGCACAGGACGCTATCCGTCCTGTGCAGCCAGTGACAGGACGTCCCCTGTCACATGGCGGCGATCCCCGGCCGCTGATTGGCCGGGGATCGCCGATCTGCCTTACGGCGCTGCTGCGCAGCAGCGCCGTACCAATGTAAACAAAGCAGATTATTTCCGCTTGTGTTTACATTTAGCCTGCGAGCCGCCATCGGCGGCACGCAGGCTATTCACGGAGCCCGCCGCCGTGATTTGACAGGAAGTGCTTCCTGATTAATCAGCTTGCAGCTGGCGACGCAGTACTGCGTCGCTGGTCCTGCAGCTGCCACTTTGTCGACGCACGGTATAAGCGTGCGGTCGGCAAGTGGTTAAAGAAATAAATAAGGCCATTACCTCGCTGTTATGGTACCCTAAAAGCCTGCGCATTACACTTACAACTTTACAGCTTGATCAGTACAGTGGAGGTATAGGTCTACCGGACTTTGAACACTACTACTGGGCATCCGCCCTGGTCACAGTACGGTGGTGGTTCGACCAGTCACTGTATAACCCGGCAACGGCACTAGAGGCAGAAATTATGGGCTCTCTGGTCGCTCTGTCCAGTCTCCCATTTAGAGGTAGCAAAAATATCCCTAGAGCTACACCAAACATGTTAATGCCCGTCCAGGTTTGGGAGAAAGTCAACTCAGCCTTGAGCCAACCAGGCCAAATCTCCCCATACACACCACTCTGGATGAACCCTTCTCTGCCTGAATTTCTAACGATCCCAGATCCAAAGGCCTGGGCAGACTATGGAATCTTCAAATTAAGGGATATAATTGAGGGGGACTAACTTAAATCATATGCATCTCTTAAACGGGAATATAACCTCCCCAATCACATGTTCTTTAGGTACATGCAGGTAAATCATGCTTTTAAAGCGCAATTCTTATCTAGGAACAGACCAGTACTGGTGCTGTCGCATACCACCGAGGGAGAAATAATCAAAAAAGATGTGGAGCATGTCATTTCAGTCCTATATAAGACACTTCCTGTAAAAGGCCAACCAAAAATGAATAAAGTCTTCTTGGCATGGCAAGCAGATATCCCAGGTCTAACCTCAGAGGCCTGGTCCTCGATACTGAGCTACTTTGTTACTACTAATGTCGCAGCACGTGATAGGTTAGTTGCCTTGAAATTTCTGCATAGAAGCTATCTAACTCCAAAGAGATTGCAAAAAATTGATCCGGCTGCTAATGGGAGGTGTGACAGATGCCAGCAACCCGACGCTGACTTCTTTCATATGGTCTGGCTCTGCCCACATGTTCTTTCGTACTGGCACCAGATCCATGCAGAGCTAAAACGGGTACTAGGGGTTGTAATTGAGTTAGCTCCAGAACAAATGCTGCTAGGGAATATACCAGATGACTTGCTATTAGCGCCCAAAGCGCTAGCCTTCAGATCTCTCATTTCCTATCCCAGGAAACTAATAGCCATTAAATGGAAACAACCTATAGGCCCTAAGAAAAAGGACTGGATCGCTTATGTACATAGAGAGCTGGTGCTACTTCGAAAAGTATATATTAAGCGTAAATGCCCCAAAAAATTTCGGAAGGTCTGGTCTGGATCTCGCGCTTCAAACTTCAGTTTGATGACAGAGTGCAGTGGTCAGTATGTTCTTAATAACCCTGAGTTTCTCTGAGGGGGGTGATAACTGAGTCGGAACTATAAACTTTGATGTGTATTAATTAACTGCTATGTACTGCTTTTCTAAATCTGGGTTTCTGATTTGAACTCCATAACTCTACACACTTTGCCTAATATCCGCTGTAATCGGAAACCCTTACAAGTTATGCATTGTATTAATAATAGACAAGACTGTTTGATTGTTACAGTGTCAGTCAGTTATCTGACACTACTGTTATTGTTTTAAAATGTAAAATTCAATAAACATATTCTTTCAAAATATTAATGTGTTTCTACCTACTATATGTTGACAGCGTGTCATAGGGGGAGCAAAATTACAGCGCATGGTACTCTGGCCGAATTGTATGTCTTTTATGTATTTGTTTACATGAATTTTTACATTTTACAATTTTTCATAATTGTCATTATTTTAGGGATTGTCATGCCTCTTACCTTAGTAGCACTTTTCTGGTAACCGTAAAATGTTCAGTGGTTTGGCAATTAAAGGTACCAAGCCGGCCTTCCACAGACACCAATACAAAAAAGTTGAATGTAACAATTGGTGTAGCAACACAGACGTCTGATTATGTGTGATCTGCAGTATCACCGATAATACAGACGCTATACCTGATTATGTGGTGATCTGCAGAATCACCAATAATGCAAGTATAGCTAGCAGAATAGCAAGGTGTATAGTGCTTGGTGTATAGTGCTTGGTGCAACAGTAACTGAATAGTTTGACTAGACCTCACCAGAGGAGCTGGTGGGCACTATTGGTACAACAGTAACCGAATAGTTTAACTAGACCTCACCAGAGGAGCTGGTGGATACTATCAGTGAGCACCTCACCAGTGACAAGGGCTCACTGGTGAGTAGAGTGGTAAGACAGGCTAGGATCGGTAACAGATAGGCAGGTACAGTACAAAGTCGGCAGGCAAGAGAGTAGTGATAATTCAGGCAGAGTTCAGCAACAGAGTCAGATGGGCAGAGGTACAGAATCGATTAGCAAGAGCAAGGTCAGAAATAAGCCAGAGTCATACACCGAATATCAAAATATAACAATAATACCATAATCCTAGTCTTGTGTGAAATCCCTGGTTTCCTCTCAGATCAAAGCACACCGGATACTGTCTAAGGTCTGAGCGCTAACACATAAGCATTCACAACAGCAGACAGGTTGCGAGTGAACACTGAAGGCTTTTGAAGCAGAGGAGACCCCACAACTGCGCCCACATCAATCTTCCAATCCGGAGCGGCGTGAGTCTCCTCTGACGTCAGCCGACCGGCTGGTCAGTTGACGCGCCTCCTTCCCGCATAAAAGTCCTGTCTCCGCCCGCACCTGCGCGATACAGCAACCCTATGGGCAAATGACAACCCAGTCCTCGGCGTACTAGACGCCAGAGGAACGGGCGAAGTCCCTGAGCAGGAAAGCGAGGCGGCTGCGGAGACACCTTGCGTGCACGCAGCCGCAGCTTCTGCGGATGTTACATTGAAATTCAATCTAAATTTGAATGCCAAAATCTAACTTAAAGAGAACCCGAGGTGTGTTTAAAGAATGTTATCTGCATACAGAGCCCAGCCTCTGTTGCTATCCCAAACCCCCCTAAGGTCCCCCTGCACTCTGCAATCCCTCATAAATCACAGCCATGCTGTGAGGCTGTGTTTACATCTGTAGTGTCAGTCTCGGCTGCTCCCCCGCCTCCTGCATAGCTCCGGTCCCTGCCCCCGTCCCTTCCCTCCAATCAGCAGGGAGGGAAGGGATGCAGGCGGGGACTGGAGTTCTGCAGGAGGCGGGGAGAGCGGGGAGAGCAGCAGACTGACACTAGAGGGATAAACACAGCCAGCTTTGACAAGCTGTTTGTCAGCAGTGTGGCTGTGATTTATGAGGGAT
This sequence comes from Hyperolius riggenbachi, assembly GCF_040937935.1. Lineage (NCBI taxonomy): Eukaryota > Metazoa > Chordata > Amphibia > Anura > Hyperoliidae > Hyperolius > Hyperolius riggenbachi. The sequence goes on along the minus strand of NC_090647.1, from coordinate 193,032,246 downwards.
TGCAGAGTGCAGGGGGGCCTTAGGGGGGTTTGGGATAGCAACAGAGGCTGGGCTGTATAGGCAGATCCAGCCTCTGTATGCCGATAACATTCTTCAAACCCACCTCGGGTTCTCTTTAATGCACTTAAGAAATTGAAGTTGAATATTTTCTGTCAAACTCTGCCACTTATCTCTATGAAAGTATGAGATAAAAACAGATTTGCTTTAAAATTACAAAAAAAAGTGATGAGAAAACACAAATGAGTCAAATATATTTTCACACCTACTTAATGTATGTGTTTATATGTAAGAGGAATATAAAATTATAGAGATGGAATAATTGGCTTTTCAATACGTTAGATTTATCATTGTGCTATGTTGTGGGAGGTTAATTATTAAGGGCCCTTTTCCACTAGAGCGATTGTGATTGCTGAATCGCAAAATCGCAAATCGCTAGTGATTTTTAAATCGCTAGGGTTGTTACTTTATCATAGAAATCACGAGAAGTATTTTCCACTACAGTGATTCGATTTGGAAATCGCTAATCGCAAATCGCAATCGCTTTCTGGAGCGATTTTTACAATGATAATGCAATGCAAAAATCGCAAATCGCAATCGCATAACAGAATTAATAACAAATCGCAATCGCAATCGCTGGCGTTTGTGATTTGTGATTGCGATTGCTAGTGGAAAAGGGCCCTTAGAGGTACACTAAATCCAACTGCTTCTGCTAGCAAAATACTCTATAAGATAACAGCCATGTAATAGTGCTTCCGATTATATACAATGTGTGAAGGACAGCGATATTTTTAAGTAATTAAGATGTTGTTTTCTTATTGTACAGCACATTAATAAAAATGAATAGAATTCAAGTAATCATGTGCATTTTAAATAAAGCTTATAAACTCTGTGCATAATTTCTAGAAAAAAAGAAAATAATCTAGCCTAATCAATATATTGTGCTGTGAGCAGTAGGAGTGCATTGTATATTGAAATCCCTGTACAAAGGAAAAAAATGGCATGACTGTAAAACTTCAGCTCTAATTAATTTAAAGAGTATATTTCACTGGTCATAATGACTCTGATGGTAGCTATTTGACTTACAAAATCTATATAAACTCAACTTTATGGTAATGCCTAAAGGTTTTCTCTCTGCACAGAAATATAAAATGAAACATAAAAAAGACTCTTAAAAAGTGAACATTAGCATGGAAAAACCCCAAGGGGTTACTATACTTTAAAGCATTTTCACTGCTTTGACTGTCTGCTGTACAACTACATTAACAGCTAATTAATTTTATTGGTTCAAGAAAATTAAAATTCTCATTGTATTCTATTCTGAAAACATGTTTCAACCAAACCACTGGTTCCCGTCCTCTATTGTTTTTTGTCAAATAATGTGCGCGGCTGGTACAGGCTTATGTTTCGCTTTCCCTACAGTATTGCAGTGTTTAAATAAATATTTTTTTAAGTGGAACTCTAGCTATAACGCTAAAGAAATTAATATCCTACATTTCTGTAGTTCATTACAATCCCTGTTTGATTAATGAAAGGGAACACATATCTGAAAGAACAGGTGTACTTGTAAAAATGTACAGCGACCTATAGTGTTTCCCCTGGTCCCATATTGAATTTGACAGCCCCTGTTCCTGAAACCAGCTACTCTGTATATTGAGGACTGGAGGGTTAACAATACAGGCACAATTAATGTTTATGTTTATGTAGATACTCCAAGATATGTGATGATGCATGTACAGTTGGCGAAAAGTACTGTCAAAATTATTATTAGTATTTTCTTGCTTGCTGGTGGCTTTAAAGAGAATCTGTATTGTTAAAATCGCACAAAAGTAAACATACCAGTGCGTTAGGGGACATCTCCTATTACCCTCTGTCACAATTTCGCCGCTCCTCGCCGCATTAAAAGTGGTTAAAAACAGTTTTAAAAAGTTTGTTTATAAACAAACAAAATGGCCACCAAAACAGGAAGTAGGTTGATGTACAGTATGTCCACACATAGAAAATACATTAATACACAAGCAGGCTGTATACACCCTTCCTTTTGAATCTCAAGAGATCATTTGTGTGTTTCTTTCCCCCTGCAGCTATCTTCCACTGAAGTGTCAGGCTGTTTCTTCCTGCAGAGTGCAGACAGCTCTGCCTGTATGTAATTCCTCAGTATGTGAAAGCCCAGCCAGCTCAGAGGAGGATTTATCCAGCTTGTAAAAGATAGGAGAGAAGAGAGAAGCTGTCCTAATCTAAATAATACACAGGCAGTGTGCATAGAGGGGCTTGGAGGGGGGAGATGCATCACAGAACTACAACACTGAAGAACTTGGCAGCCTTCCAGACACAGGCTGACAAGTCTGACAAGAGAGAGATACGTTGATTTATTACAGAGATGGTGATAGTAGAACATGCTGCAGTAAGCCAGAACACATTAGAATAGCTTTTGGAACTTGTAGGATGATAAAACACAGGATGCAATTTTTGTTACGGAGTCTCTTTAAAGGCATTTTATTGATAAGATTTGAAATTATCACCAAGGAGAAAACGTGGGAGAAAAAGTTAATTGCATCATGCCCTTAGAAAGAAACAAATTGGCGAGCAAAGGAAGAATATATTTACTTTCTGACTTTCTTTTTGTTCCACCATAAAATCTGCTAAAAGTAGTCAGTCTGAGAGCACACTCCAAATACAAATCATTATCACACCAATCACTATCAGCCTGATGGTCTGATAAAATACAAAGTTTATTAGACTTAGGCCTACTGTCAAAATTATTCAATATATTTTTTGTATTGCTGATGGCTTAAAGCAGAGTTCCCCAACCCTGTCCTCAAGGCCCACCAACAATACATGTTTTGCAGAAAACCACAAACATGCACAGGTTGTGCAATTAGTGTCTCAGCAGAGCTGATCAACTACCTCAGTAGAGCTGATCAACTACCTCTGTGGATTTCTACAAATCATGCACTGTTGGTGGGCCCTGAGGACAGGGTTGGGGAACACTGACTTAAAGAACACCCGAGGTGAAAATAAACTAGTAATATAAACAATTCTATCTATCCTCCTCCTCTTAAAAATGACTTTTTAAGATATTCAACAGTTATATTTTATATTTAAATCTACTTTTTAAGTTTTTACTGTTTTATTGCTTTTGCTCAATAACACACACATCAGAGCTAAATTTTAGTAACTATTGACCCTTTTTATCTCTTTCCTGCTCCCATTTTCTGCTAGGAATATTTTTTATAGTTGAAATTTCTTATCAATGAGGGTTACGCTGAAAAAAAAAAGAAAAAAAAAAAGAAACATAGCATAGTTATTTGTGTGCTAGGCACTGTACATACACATGTCTATCTCATCAAGTCACAGAGTTTATTAGACATGGGCCTATATGCAATTAAGTTTTAGTCCTGGGTTTTCTCCTGGGTAATATTTTTACACTTTGTCAATAAAATGCTTTTAAGTCACCAGCAAGTAAGAAAATACTCCGAATAATTTTGGCAGTACTTTTTCACCAACATTTGGGTACTTTTTCAATTGCAGAGGGCTGAAAAGTAATTTTAAAAAGAAGATAAAAACGTATCTCCTAGGAGAAAAAGTGAATTGCACATGGGTCATAGGCTTTTTCTCCCAAGTGTTCTCATAGGAGTGAATTTTTCAGCGCTCCTTACATTCATTTGCCTATAACTTTATCATTACTTATCGCATTGAAATGAACTATATCTTGTTTTTTCCGCCACCAATTAGGCTTTGTTTAGGTGGGACACTATGCCAATAATTATTTTATTCTAAATGTGTTTTAATGGTAAAATCCATGTAACTTATTTGCTGATTTGTCCCTGTTATTACACTGTTTAAATTATGCTCCTATCACAATGTTTGGCGCCAATATTTTATTTGCAAATAAAGGTGCATTTTTTTTCAGTTTTGCTTCCATCCCTAATTGCAAGCCCATAATTTATAAAGTAACAGTGTTATAGCCTCTTGATATAAATATTTAAAGATTTCAGTCCCTAAGGTAACTATTTGTTTGTTTTTTTAATTGTAATTTTTTTTTTATTACAAAAAAAAAAATGGTAACAATTGGGGAGTGTGGGAGTTAATGAGTTAATTTTATATTGGAAAATAATGTATTTGTATGTGAAAAATGTTTTTGGGTGTAGTATTACTTTTTGGCCACAAGATGGCCACAGTAATTTTTTGTAAATGCGTCCTGCAAGCATAGGCAGTACGCTTGCAGGAAGTTCAGGGATGCTAGGAAACTGATTTCTTTTCACAATGATCGCGCTGCTTCTCATAGAAGTAGCCGATCATTGCTGGAGGGCAGAGATCAACGAACGGGAATGGTTTTTCCCATTCATTGATCTCCGGATGAGTGGGTGGCAGCGTGCAAGATCGTGGGAGTGTGTGCATGTGCGAGCAGTCCAAAGGAGCGTAGATATACTGTACCCGGGTGGCGAAGTGGTTAAAATAACTTTTCAGCAATTTGAAATTTAAAACGTACTAACATGTAGGTGAAAGAGAGTACCACCAAAAGTACTATTAAAAATATTTTGCATATTTTCTTGATTGCTAGTGGTTTAAATGGCATTTTATTGACAAGGTTTGAAAACATCACCTAAGAGAAAACTCAGGAGGAAAAGTGAATTGCATATAGCAATATTTATTTACCAGTCCTATCCTATTATGAGTTTAATTATACATAAGTAGATTCTGAGGATGTAACACCTAAAGAGCACTCTTCACAAAATACCAGGATCTAACAGTTTCTAACAGTAATAAACTATTAATTGTTAATTTGACCACATGGGAAATTATACTAATATATATATTTTTGTGATTGAATGTATACTTCAAATATAACCACCTTGTACTGCCCCCCCCCCCCCAATTTATGAGAACTGTTGTATTTACTAGTATAACGATAAAACATTTTCAGCAAAGGAAGAGCTAATTAAGAGACCTTAACGGGATCCAAGGCAGCTTTCTTTTTCTGCAGTATGTCCTGGCTTCTAATAGCTTTAGAAGCTGTTATTTTTCCCCCTCTCTTTCCTCTGCCCTTATTTATTAATAAGAGGGTGTGAATGTAAGGAAATGTGACTGGCTAAACCTTTTGAAGTACATTGCCCTTTTGTTTGTCTATTGCTACTGCTAATTACTGCAATCCTTACCTGCCAGTTCTTTCTGCTCTTTCTGCGGATTGCAGGCCAGCAGAAATAGGGCAATAAAATGTAACAAACATTTCAAATGTAAAAAGAAGTAGAAAAGTTTTTTTTTAGTAAATAACCACATTGTTAGCATACATGTTTTATGTGCTACAGATATGCCCTAGATGCTTTAAATGGTGATTGGTTCACTTTAAATAAACTAATTTTCTAATTGCGCTGTGCTCCCTATATACAGTATGTTTATCAGTACTGGATTTAAAGAAAGCATAAGTAAATGAAAATACATTAAATAAAGAAATAAAGAAAAAAGCATATGTACAGCCAGAGATGTACATACTTAGATTTAATATACATTAAATATTTTCTTTTCCTTGCCAAGGATACTAATCCAGGTGCTTATGGCTTTTCAGGAAAACATGGGAGTTCAGAATACTATTGAGAGAATTCCGTTCCATCACTATCACTGCCTGGTATCAGATTAATGAGATAATATTGATGACAATGTAGTGATGGATTGCAGTGTGCTGTGTCAACATAACACTGCAGCCAATATCTGTAATAATGTGAATTAGAATGCCTCTATAGTCGTCCCTTACGTGTCATGTGGCTGCGGTAACACTCGTCGAATAGAATGGGAATTTTGTTGTTTGGTGTTTATGGCCTCTGGGAGACTCTGCAGCACTGAAGGGTACTGAAAGCAACATTTATATGGTTCATATTTTATCAGCATTTACAAAGCTGCCAACAAATAAAATAAACACAAACAAATATTTTTCTTAGTCGGACAAAAAAATGATACTGAAAAGGGCTTGCCTGGTGATTTATTTACAAAGCACAGATTGAAGTTACTTGCAATATAAATAACACAGGTTTTGTGAAATATTTTCAAATGTATTTTTTTATACTTTCTGACCTACCTGAAAGAAAAATATTCATATGCTTAGTTATTACAAAGCTGTCAAAAATCTGCAAAACAGAAATTGAGCATATGATAAAAAAGTCCATTATCAGTTGTTTACTCCATTGAAAAGTCTATGTATGTATAAGCCATCAATAGATCTGCAGATGTGGCCTATTGAAATGCACAATTCAACATTTTCTGTAACAATATAACTTCATCCAAACTTTTCTACTACCTACACCAACTTAGTGATATTTTAAAGAGGACCTTTACTGAATATTACTTAATATTTATTTAATCTTATTTTTTTCAGTATCATTTTTAAGGTATTTAGTCAATGTTTGCCCATTGTAAAATCTTTCTTCACCAGAGTCTATCTAATTTATCACAGGTGGCAACATCTTTACTGCTGGCAAGGTGCTTCACTGTGAGATGTTTGTTTTATTACATGAGCAGAAACAACACCTGGGCCCTTATTCAATTCACGTTTTTAGGTTTTCTCCTGGGAGATAATTTTTCATTGTCTGTTTAACCACATAAGCCTATCTGGACGGGTATTTTTGTCCAGATAGGTGCAGCTAAAGGCAAACTGGATGAGAATTCTCGTCCAGTTTGCAAACAGCGATACCTGCGGGATGCGCTGGCTGCAGCCCGTGCACCCCGACGATTTTCCATGTCGGCGATTGGGGAAGAGAAAGAAAGCTTCTCTGAACCAATCACAATGCCTGTGATGAAAGGACATGACCCCGATCTGAGGCCATGTCCATTCATAAGAATGTTACATTTTTTTTTAACTTTATAAAATGTTAAATCTCTTCCTTGTAAACCAAGGAATGTTTATCACCATCTAGTGGCGAAAAATAAAATTACCCTGCACAGATTTTGTATTAAAAAAAAAGAACAGTAAATACTCTCAGGACATACATATTAAAAAGCATAAGTCCCTAAGGCAACTACTAATTGATTTTTTTTAATTGTTTGCTTGGTAACTGGGGGAGGAGGAGGGGGCTTTGGAAGTGATTTAATTATATTAATTTTAGTAGATAAGGGTTAACAATTGATGGGACACACAAAAAAAGACAAAAAAAAAATACACCTTTATTTCCAAATAATATATTGTCGCCATACATTGTACTAGGAACATAATTTAAATGTTGTGATAGCCGGGACTAATGGGCAAATACAATGGGTGGGTTTTATTTACAGTAACATTGCTTATTTTAAAACTATAGGGGGTGGAATTGGAGACATAGTGTATTTTTTCTTTTTTTTGTGTGTGTATTTGCCTTCAAAATGCATACAAAATAAAATAATTACAGAAAACAAGTATTGCCCACAAAAACCTTAATTTGTGGCAAAAAAAACCCCAAGATATAGATCAGTAGTGATATGTGATGAGTAGTGATAAAGTTATTGGCAAATGAATGGGAGGAGCGCTGACAGGGGAAAATTGCTTCCATCCTGAGAGTGAAAACACCTGTGGGCTGAAGTTTTTTTTTTATTGCTGGTGGCTTAAAGCAGAGTTCCCCATCCCTGTCCTCAAGGCCCACCAACAGTAGGTTTTGCAGAAAACCACAAACATACACAGGCTGGGCAATTAGTATTTCAGCAGAGCTGATGAACTACCTCTGTGGATATCTAAAAAATGTGCATGGTTGGTGGGCCCTGAGGACCGGGTTGGGGAACACTGGCTTAAAGGACACCCGAGGTGAAAATAAACTAATGATATAAATAAGTGTATCTATACTCCTTGTCCTAAAATGACTTTTTAAGATATTCCAGTTTTATTTCATATTTAAATCTACTTTTTAAGTTTTTACTGTTTTATTGCTTTTGCTCAATGACACATTCATTAAAGTTTGCCAGAGCTAAACTTTATGAACTATTGACCCTTTTTATCTCTTTCCTGCTCTCAGAAGCCCTTTTCTGCTAGGAAAGTTTTTTTATAGTTGTAATCTCTTATCAATGAGGGTCACACTGTAGTGTGACCCAGTCCTGACTCAGACAGGAACTGCCGCTTACATACCTGATGTTTAACTCTTTCAGGCAGGGAAAGAAAAAAAGAAAAATAGCATAGTTATTTGTGTGCTAGGCACTGTACATACACATTTCTATCTCATCATGTCACATATCACCTCGGGTATCCTTTAATAGGCATTTTATTGATAATGTGTGAAAATATCACCTGGGAAAAAACTTAGGAGAAAAAGTGAATTAAATAGGGGGCCCTGTCTCCCTGAGTCCTTTGGGGCAGAATGCTGTAAAATCGTAGCCTAGGCTGTAACATCACTGGAAGGGCGGGGCTACATACCAATATATAATATAGGAAGTGTTTCTGATGCTGAAACGAGGATATTTAACTACTTAACGACCGCCCACTGCACAGGGGCGGTCGGAAAGTGGAAGCCCCAAGGACCGCCGTAAGCACAGAGGCGGCGGTCCTTTTAGGGGCATGGGTAGAGCGATCGCGTCATCCGTGACGCGATCCTCCGCCGGTGATCGATGGACGGTGATTTAGCCTCCAGCCCGCCGGCCAAATACAGCCAATTAAAGTGTATAAAGCACTTTGTTAGGTAAACAAAGTGCTTTATACACGCTTCCTCCTCGCCTCGTGGTCTCATTGTTCCAGAGACCATCAGCGAGGAGGAAGCAGAAGTGAGTATACACCACACAAATTTTTTTTGCACACAGCCCCCCTGATCTCCCACCCCAGCCTTCAGACCCCCCCCTGATCACCCCAGCAGACCCCTGCCAGCACCCTTGCACCCCTCTAAAACCCCCACCCCCCCATCTGTCACTAACTATCGACGCTATCACCTAGATTAGGTCCCCAACTGCCTCCTAATCACCCCTGATCCCCCCCTACCTTTAGATCACCCCCAGACCCCATCCCAGACTACCCCCCTGTATACTGTATACATCTGTTGTGCTGCAATTGTATTTGATTGTCCCGTGATCTGCTTCGATTGTCCTGCGATTGTTTGATTGCCTCTGAGACCCCATTTCCCGCCACCCCCACCCCCACCCCCCCTCCCCCCCCACCACCTCCAACCACCACCTTCCGAGTGCATCAGATTTGCTTGTGCTGTGATTGGATTCGATTGTGCGGTAATTGTATTTGATTGTCCCGTTGATCGGCTTCGATCGTCCCGTGATTGTTTGATTGCCTCTGAGACCCCACTTCCCACCAACCCCACCCCCCCCCCCCAACACCACCCCCACCCCCCATCACCTTCCGAGTGCATCAGATTTGATTGTGCGGTGATTAGATTCGATTGTGCTGTAAATGTATTTGATTGTCCCGTGATCGGCTTTGATTGTCCCGTGATAGTTTGGTTGCCTCTGAGACCCCACTCGCCACCACCCCCAAACCCCCACCACCCCCAAACCCCCTCACCCAGATCATCCCCCTGTTACTATCCTAGTGATCTAAAAACAGTGATCAGTGAAAACTGACACTTTTTTAGTATCACTAGTGTTAGCAGTTAGGCCAGTTAGCTAGGCCCCTTTGTTAGGGTCAGTTAGTGCCCAGCCCACTGCACCGCTTTCACCGATTAGTCGCCGATTAGCGAAATCACTGTCGCTAATCAGCATTGGTACTATATAGTATCTAGTGATCATTCCTTATCGCAGACAGATCTATAGCAGTACATTAGGGTCACCTTAGTGTAGGCTCCACTAAAACGCAGTGTTTACCCAATCAGGCCTGATCGTTCGCCCGCACTTGCATTCAGCCGCTCCACTGTAGTGACAGATTTTTTTTCTGATCACTGCAAAAACACTGTACACTAGCTGTGGTGCTGTAAAGATCAGTTTTGATTTTTTTTTTAATCAAAACTCAGTGACCACAGCTTTCTCAAATACTCCCTTTTTGCTAGGTAGGTGCTCTTTTTTTCTGGGTAGTCTCGGAGGAAAACCCCATAAATTTAGCAGTCCACAATGGCAAGAAGGGGGATTTCCGATGAGGAGGTATACAGGTACATGGACCAGTCGGATGAGAGCGTTTGGGAAGACTCAGCCCACTAATCATCCGGGTCCGAATTTGAACCTGTGGAAGCAGTGGTTCTCTGACCGAAAGTGATGACGAGGTTTTGGTCCCGGCTAGAGCCAGGTGTACCAGACCCAATGTCGTTAGACCGCAGGTGGCACAGGATCCGCCTCAAGGGCAGCAGGGTGGTGCTAGCGCTGATGAGAGTTTTCTTGGTGAGGCAGGCACCAGCAGCGCAGCATCTCCTGGACTTAGTACCAGTACTTCCGTAGACCCTGGTGAAGTGGTGAGCGCAGCATGGAAGTTGAAACTGGTACGGTGGCAAGTGCAGTAGTACCCCCGTCGCAGCCACCAAGAAGAAGACGGGCCCGTAGTACCCATAGACTTCCAGAGGTGCTGGCAAATCCATATTGGCAATCCCCTGATTCCACCGCACCCGTAGTGCCCCCTTTCACCGCCCAGTCTGGAGTCCAGGTGGCGACAGCTCATCTAGGAACGGCCCTAGACTTTTTGCAGCTGTTCATCACCCAGGTTCTCTTGGACTTAATTGTGGTTGAGACCAACCGTAAAGCCACACAATTCATCACCAAGAACCCGGATAGCAGCTATGCCCAGCCTTTCCGGTGGAAACCAGTCCAAGTTTCCGAATTTCAAATCTTTTTGGCCCTTATCCTTCACTTGGGACTAATGAAACAGAATGTATTGCGGTCGTATTGGTCTACGAACCCAGTACATTATGTTCCCTTGTACCCTGCTGCCATGTCCAGGACACGATTTGAGTCCATCCTGCGCTTCCTGCACTTCAATGACGACAAAACCAGTCATAAAAAGGACCACCCCGGCTCCACAAAATTCGGCCCCTCATAGACCACCTGTCATCAACATTTGCAGATACTTATACCCCTGAACAGAACATCTGCGTAGACAGGTCCCTCTTATGCTTTACCGGGTGCCTTGGCATCAAACAGTACATCCCAAGCAAGGGCACCCGGTATGGGGTGAAACTGTATAAGCTCTGTGAAAGGGCCACAGGCTATACATGTCGTTTTAGGGTCTATGAGGGAAAAGACTCAAAATTGGAGCTGGTCGGATGCCCTGACTACCTGGGGAGCAGTGGAAAGGTTGTGTGGGACTTGGTGTCACCCTTGTTCCAGAAGGGGTACCATCTTTATGTGGACAACTATTACACAAGTGTGGCCCTCTATCAGCACTTAAAGTTAGAAGGAATCCGATGCTGTGGCACTGCGCGGCCTAGTCGCCAGGGCTTCCCCCAACGGCTCGTTACCACCAGACTTGAACGGGGGCAGAGGGCCGCCTTGCGTACTGACGACCTGCTTGCGGTGTAATGGAGGGACAAGAGGGACATTTACTTTCTGTCCACCATTCACACAGACACGACAGTCCAAATTCAACGGGCAACTGAGGTCATTGAAAAGCCCCTTGTCGTCCACGAATACAATGTCAACATGGGAGGGGTGGACTTCAATGACCAGAGGTTAGCACCCTATTTAATTTCCCGGAAAACAAGATGCTGGTATAAGAAAGTGTCTTTTTATCTGATTCAATTGGCAGTTTACAACAGCTTTGTTCTCTACAGTAAGGCTGGGAGAACTGGATCTTTCCTTCAATTTCAGGAACAGATCGTTCTGGACCTCCTGTACCCAAGAGGTGCCAGCCCCCCCCCCCCAATGCAACTAGCCGACTGCATGGAAGGCGTTACGTCTATCAGCTTCCGAGTACCCCAGGTCAACGCATCCGAAGAAAACATTGTCATGACTCGTGTCTGCAGCAGTGCTAGAAGAAGGACTGCCACCAGTTTTTATTGTCCCAAATGTACTGACCAGCCTGGCCTATGCCTAGGGGAGTGTTTTGAGAGGTACCACGAGCAGGTACACTATTAGAACCTAGGGAACTCCAGACACAGGAGTAGGCACACACTCAGTGGTATTTCGCACATTGTCCCAGGGGGAGGAGAGGTAAGCTTGAAAACCAAACAAACAGGTAAGCATAAAAGTCGGAAGAAGGATCGGTTTCCATGCTTGATATTGCTGATCTGTGCTGGGTTGGTGATATAAGACGGCATGTTTGAATTTCCCTTGAGTGTGGACACCCCCGGTTTATACAGTATGTGATTTACTTTGGGCCTATGATGATACTTTAATGCCACACAGAGTCATCTACATTGTCAGGCATATTGCTGTATACTACAGGCATAATGCTGTATACTAAAATTCTGAGGCCCAGTCACATAAGTTGGTGGCTCACCCTGAGTGCAGGGTGGCATGGTGTGTCTCTCTCCTGAGGTTATCACTGCCATTGATGTGGAGGAAGATCTGCCATTGATGTGGAGCAAGGTATGTTTGCCGTTCATTTTTCCTTTCAGCCCAGAGTGCATTACCCGTATACCCAATATAAGGAGTATAGCAGAAACTCCTAATACTGGCCATATATGTAATGATTGCAGAGACCCTAAAATGCCAGGACAGACTCCACAAATGACCCCATTTTGGAAAGAGGACACCCTAAAATAATCTGTTAGGACTATGGTGAGTTCATAGAAGATTTTATTTTTTGTCACAATTTAGCTGAAAGTGACAGTTTGTGAAAAAAATAAAATAAAAATCAATTTCCGATAACTTGTGTCCCAGGATCCCTCTGTTTCAGATGCCGACCTTGCCGGGCGGCCTTTAATTCGTCTGCACGAGCACCGCTGTCAATTACGCTCAAGTGGTCTGGAGTGTTCTGCGCAGGTGCAGAACTATTGCGCCTGCACAGAACACTCTAGAACACGTGAGCACGATCGAAAATGGTGCTCGTGAAACAGAGAGGATCCTGGGACAATGGAGCTGCTGGGAGGGATATAGCGGCTGTCAGGGGCTGGAGGGTAAGTAGATCTTATTTTTTTTTCTTTAGCTGCTCGGATGTTTCCTTTAAGCCACCAGCCAGGGAAGAAAATTATCAGAATAATTTTAACAGTACTTTTCCACCTGCTTTTTGGTACTTTTTCAATTGCAAATTGCAAAAGTTATTTTAAACAGAAGATAATCTCCTAGGAGAAAAATTAGGAGAAAAAAGTGAATTGGATCAGGTTCAATATGAATGTGTCCTCAAAATAACACCTGTTTAATGCCTGCCTGCTTCAGCTGTGTTGATCTATATACCTGCAGGTTATATCCTGTGCTGTTGGAGCACAGATCTATATTTCACTGCATCCTGCTGTTATCTTTGCTTTGTGATCAATTTGCTATGTCCAGGTAGTCTGCAATGGCCAATCAGATCAGTTCCATAAATGAAGCACTTTATTTGGCTTTCAGGATCTAGTACCATGTAATTAGCTGATTTGTGTGGTCTAACTCCCGCAGGGCAGTACAATTAGTTTAGGCCCTGCATATTTTGGAAAGCAGATGCAATTTGAATATGCTGTGCCTTTAAATGTGTTGACACAGCATGACATTACTGCTAGTATGCTATTAGGAAAGGCAACCTCCACATCTGACATTGACATCCTAGGCTTTAAGTGACAGGAATAACCACAGATATACCATTTATCAAAAGTACACGCTAAAGAGACATATCTACCACCATTGCTTTGACTTTCTATATGCTCATATAAAACTGTATTGGATTCAGAAGCAAGTTTATTTTGCATCAATGGAATACACAGCTTGATGGTCATCCTCATATATTATACAACTCTATAAGCAAATTATTATTAATCATTCATCATCTGTTTCTAAGCCGGAACAACTGAACCAATGTAAGCAGAGGTGTAACCGTATCCCGGGGACCCCCTGCTAAACTGTCATGGGACCCCCTGGGATCCAAACTCCTCTCCATCCTACCCATTCTTCCCCCTCCTGCAGGGAATGAAGTAGTATTTACCTGTTTCCAGCACTGCTGGTCTCCTTCATGCATCACAGCCGCACACTCTCTGCTGCCATTCATGCATCGGTCATGTGATCAGGAGGCAACAAATGACAGCAGAGTGTGTGCAGCTGTGATGCATGGAAAGGATCCAGAGCACTGGAGCAAGTAAAATGGCACTGCTCCCTGTGCTTCTTTGCATGTGGGTGGGGAGAGGGAGGGGGGAGTGCCCCCAAACCCCCATTCCCCTCTCCCCCACAGGGGCTATTGTTTCACTTAGGAATGTAAGCAAAGATTACAACTATCCGTCATGTATTCCCAGCACTATGGAGACTGAAATGCCACAAGATGGAACAAGATAATACTCAAGAAAAAAAATCATAGACACTCACATAAGTTACATTCCTGGTGTTCTAACGACACTCTGAGCAGTAGAGATGCACATTGCTCTTCATGTCATCTCCATGTTTTTGTTTTTAATTTAAATTTTCTTTTTGTTACAGCACCAAAGTTTGATTCCCGTACATTTGTTTGTCCATATGTAAAAATGTAAATGTATCCTTTCTGTAAATTCCCACAGCTGAATAATTAGATGATCCTGATCTGGCAGCATTGGCTAATGCTGCTGGATGTATCCCCACACTGATTTGTCCTTCCATAAATTGTATTTGGCATAATTACACATGGAAATACTATGCCAATTAATGCAATTTTGTGTTTATTTCCCTGTCTGTTATCAAATAATAAAAACAAAGAGGTGTATGATGTATTTGGTGGTTGGCTCACCATTTCTGCAAGCCTTGTCTATGTGTGCGCTGAACTGAAACAATCTATGGTGTATCTAACACATAATAAGATATGACAGGAGAAACAACACTGTGTTTCTATCTACTGCAATATAAGTAAAAAAAAAAAAAAGTTTCTAAAAAAAAAAAGTTAAAATTATGTTGTATGGTCCATGAATAAGCCTAAACTTCTGGATTTGATGATACAGAGGTTGGGATGAGTCCAGAATACTATTTGCTGCAGCTGCTGTAATCCTAGAAATGCTTGGCTACTACATCAAGAGGACCAACAGCCCACACCAGCTCTGGGAAATAAGGTTGGAGGCTAAGTTTAAGGTTGCATGCACAGTGGGACATTGTGTTGTGATGCGACGTTAAAGTCACAATGCAACATTACAACACAACACAAAACAAGAGGTGGCAACGTACATTAACGCTGCATTACCATTGCATACAGTAGGTACTGTAAAGCATACAGGCAATGAAAAATATGCTTTCCTGTCCCTGGTAACGTGTGCATTTAGAGGTAACGCACTGCAGCAGTGAGTTACCATAACACTACATGCTACACGTTACACTGCGACGCTAACAGCGCACTGTGAATGCCCCATAGGATTAGCATTGCAGTCGGGATATACTAAAGTAGCAAAGACCTGAGAGATAAATACCCAGTTCTCCAAAGTTCCACCCAAAGTGCATTCCCAGTTGCAATACAAAAATAGCAGAGCAGCCTACAACAGAACAGTATAGGGATGTTCATTCAGATTCCACCGAAATGAAATTTCCACATTCCCAATCGGAGAGCAGCATTTCAGCCCAATCACAGCACTCGGAAGCATTGGACCAATCAGAGGATGCAGAACCAACTTGGAAGTATTTGGCCAATCAGGGAATGCAAATAATGACCAAAAAAAAAAGACTCCTCAGAAATCAGAATCAGATTCCTGCCGAAATACCGCATTACTGCAACCCAGTAATTTTAGCCCAAACACAGAATTCGGAAGCCTTGGACCAAACAGAAAATGCAGAGTCAACTTGGAAGTATTTGGCCAATCAGATAATGCAGAAAATGACCAAAAAAGGACTACTCTGAAATCGTAAAACAGAAATCGGAACTCCACAGAATCGTTAACTAGCACTGGCGGAAATTGGAATTACTGTGGACTCAGAAAACGGCCTTTCTGGCCATCCCTTAAAGAAGTACTGGAAGAAAACATGGGAGCAAGACAAGCAAAATGTGCAAAATGGTTACATAACCTGAGAGCAGACAACAACATACAACTGATCCTAGGAACAATGTCAGAGCTCTCCCTCTTGAAGAATTATATAAATTATTATAATGTTATTCAAATGTTTTAATTAAATAAGTACTCTGATTTTTAAAGTACTTCATTAAAATACAATGTTCATTATTTTGTTTCATTATCTGTTTTCTTTTTTCTTTTTCTTTGCTCTTCTTGCTGGATTGCAGAATGACATACCACCATCTGAACTCACTGCATCCCCACAGTAACTGACAGAGCCCAGAATCCAGGTATTATTATTTCTTGAAGAGGTTTTGTTCTCAGTGGAAAACTCAAAGAAGCATGAGTGGTAAATTAAACTATGCTGATGGTGTGGATCCGGCTCAGTGTGGGGGTATACAATCAATAGAAATGGACTGTGATATGTAATTCTGCAATCAAAAAGGAATACATTTAATTCAGTACAAAAACTATAGAAAGAAAGAACACAGATGAATGAAAGAACTTAAAGATATTGGAAAATAGATGTGGATTTTGGCACTAGGTTTTAAGAAAATTATACAAGAAAATAGTGTTTATTTGTATAAACCATTTTTTTCACAGTATAAGCCTCCTTACCCTCTCACCAAAGTTGGGGAAGATCCCCTTGTACTTAAAGTGGTCTGAAACTCCGACATAACATTCAATAACAATGGGTTTTCCTACTTTTTATTACTCATACAGTTATTATATTTGCTTTTGTGCATAAGTAATATTGTCTGTTTACAAAATTACAAGTTTCCAAAGTGTAGTTTATTGTACCCTGAATGCTGGCATTGCATTTTATTCAAACTGCTTTTTATTGTATATTAACATCTTCTAATTAGTTTTTCTGAACTGTGTGTGTGTTTGAAGCACAGAGAGCTCCTTTTCACTTGTTAGACTGTGTTTACACACATAGGCCTCAATTCACTAAGCTTTATCAAACACTTTATCAAACGTTTGATAATTTACCTCATGGGTAAAATCTAATTTTGAATTCACATGCTCTTCAGTCAAATTCTCAGATCCAGCCTGCCACCCATTCAGACTCTAACATTCTGCCTAACCAGACTCAGCTGAGTTTTAATATGCTGCTCAGGAAGACCTGCTGCCCAGCCAGACTCTGCTGTAATCCAGTGTGGTACCCGAACACAAAGCAGGTTGTCTCGGCAACCTGTGCTGGCAGCATAGCACCTGAGTTGAGCACCACTATAGCAGCAATGCTATAGTCAGTTGCCCACACATGGGTAATTCAGAGTTTCAGCAGGGAATAGTATTTAATGCCAACGGGAATTACAGCACCAGTGTCATTTGGCTCACGCTGTGGCCAACTCACCGGCGGCATACTAATACTTACGCACCTCAGACAGGCATACATGCAAAAAGTGGGCCAGGAAATTTGGATGCCAAAATATCAGTTAGTAGAATGTCTGTAAATTCACCAATATTCTACTATTATTAAATCTAAATTATGATACAGTAAAGCCCCCCACTCTACAGCACAGGCAGTGATTGCAGGATATGTGTGTTTGCTAGTTGCTTGAGAAGTCCTCTGAATCTTTTATTATAATTATGTAATGTATATGATGAAATCCCCAGATTATTTGTTGTTTTATGCTAAGGAACATTATTCTTCAATTATTATTATTATTGTTTTTTTTCCCTTTATACCATTACTTCTCAAAAGCCAATCATCTTTGAGATGCTCTTTTTATACCCAGTCATGTTACTAACCTGTTGCTAATTCATCTTATTAGTTGTGACTAATATTAACATATGATATGTTGTCTTTGCGCTATAATCAGGCCATGTTTTATTTTGTTATGCTATATAGCATACCATTTTTGGAACAAGGTTTTACTTCAGGAATAAGTAAAAATGCCTGCATGCCCGTGTTAAGATAAAATCCAGATTTTCTTTATTGATGGATCCAAACAGACAGGCTGGCAGCTGACGCGTTTCAGACATGCAGGTCCTTAGTCAGAGCGGTCTGCCCCAATTGCGTAAGGTTGTACTTCACTATGACTACTAGAAGAATCCTAAACTGTGAACTTTTATATTACTTTTTAAATCTTTCCAAATTTAGATTCCATTTATTTCATGCCTTTTTCGCAGCTTGTTCATTTTCCCTTTTCTTTTTTACATTATTTTCAGCTTTATTATTAATAAGATGACAGTAACAGCATTCTATTTTGTAAGAATGTGATAAACAGAGGCAACAATTCTTTGCTGAGATGAATAATGAAAATACAAAGCAATGTCTGGAAAATGAAAACACATAGAGCTGAACTTTTATGTGAGTTGTAAAACAAGAGTTATTGTTAAACATGAAAAGTTAGGCTTTAGAGAAGTTGTCAAAAATCAGTAATAGATTTCTGAGTTGGTTAGGCCTGTTGCAGATAGGAAGAAATTGTTTCATCTTCTACATGGGATATTAAGTGTTCTGTAGTTTCATAAAGAACCACTAAAACTATGCATAATGATGTATTTAAAGCAGCCTTGTCATGTATGAACTTATACAGTAAATAGGGAGACAGAGTTATGGAATATCATTACAGTTGCTGTTGCAGTCAGATCTGCATGAACTTGCCCATCTTTAGAAATATGTTCCTTCTGCTATTAACCACAACCTTCAAAAGTGATGGAGCATAAGTGGTCTGATATTCAGCATTTCTTTATTGCTCTTTACAACCTACTACCAGAAAAATAAATTGTAGCAGAACAGCATTCAAACAGTAAAACACAGCACTTTGTTTTGAAGTGGAAAGCTCCTTCAGTTTATGATCTGCATCCTAAGAGATGATAACATTATCTTTTGATTACATTCCTCAGTTGATACAATTAGTTAAAACCAGCCACGTGCAGTGGCGAATTGTGAGACAACACTTACAAATTTTGCTTGCTCATCCCTACTTTAGAACTTTATATATGCTTTCTGATAGTAGGGTCTCAGGTTTGAAAGTTTAATATTATACTATGCTATTTTATTATTAACCGTTCTTCAAACTCACAGCTAGAGATGGGCCGAACCTCCGATTTTAGGTTTGCAAACCCCGTTCGCGAACCTTCGCGGAAGGTTCAGTTCGCGGAAAAGTTAGCGAACCGCAATAGACTTCAATGGGGATGTGAACTTTGAAAAATAGAAAAAATTATGCTGGCCACAAAAGTGATGGAAAAGATGTTTCAAGGGGTCTAACACCTGGGGGGGGGGGGGGGGGCATGGGGGAGTGGGATACATGCCCAAAGTCCCGGGGAAGAATCTGGATGTGACGCAAAGCAGCGTTTTAAGGGCAGAAATCACATTGAATGCTAAATTGTAGGCCTAAAGTGCTTTAACCACTTGAGGACTGCAGGGCTAAACCCCCCTAGTGACCAGGCCATTTTTAGCAAAATTGGCCACTGCAGCTTTAAGGCCAAGCTGCAGGGCCGCACAACTCAGCACAGAAGTGATTCCCCCCCCCCCCCTTTTCTCCCCACCAACAGAGCTCTCTGTTGGTGGGGTCTGATCGCTCCCTGTTGTTTATTTTTTGTTAAATAATTATTGTTTGTTTTTTTCTTTAAAAACCCCTGTTGCTTTAAATTTCCTCCCTCCCTCCCTCCCCACAGCCAGCCAATTATGGCGATCGGCTGTCATAGGCTTCTGCCTATGAGAGCCGATCACTCTCTTGTCACACGGCTGTCCCCATCGCAGCGCTGCGCTGTGTAAATAGACGGCGTGATCGCCGTCTAACAGTCCCCCGAGCGGCAATAGCCGCTCGGAGACTGAAGGTGGGGCGGAGCTCCGCCCTCCGAGCATGAGATGCGCGCGCACCATGCCCGCGATCTCATGCAAAACAGAGCCCCAGGACTTTACGCCAATTGGCGTTAGGCGGTCCTGGTGCTGCCGCCGCGGCCACGCCTACTGGCAGAAGGTTAAAACATCTTGCATGTGTATCAATCAGGGAGTGTAAATAGAGTTCTGCTTCACACTGACACACCAAACTCACTGTGTAACGCACCGCAAACAGCTGTTTGCGTAGTGACGGCCGTGCTGGACTGGTGCGCACCGTGGCGAGAGTGTAGGCCGTGGCGGTTTTCAAGCCCATATGGTTGCCGGGCTGTGGTAGTTCAATGATAGAACAACAGTGACTGTCCAGCTGTTCAAATTTGGTTGATCACAATGAAGCAACGACCTTATTATCTTTTGTGTCCCACCCCACCCGAGACACTCAAATAGCCGGCGGTCATTGCTTCATTGTGATACGCAAGCCCCTTTACTGCGGCAAGGTAATGATCATGAAGGGGGATGGGCACATGTACATGCCTTTTGTTTTTTTGTTGCAGCCGCCCGCAGTGCAGCCAGAAAAATTAGGCAGGCATGTACACGCACCAGAAAAATTAGTGTAGCGGCCGCTGCTAGCAGCGGCCTTAAAAATTCAGGAATTCACCTTGAGTCCTGGACCCTGTTGGTGGTGGTGGAGAAGGCAAGTGGCCTGCAGGCAGAGATGCTGTGTGTGGTGACTGACTTAGTCTTCGGTCATGCAGTAGCCCTCCGTGATCCATTCCTCATTCATTTTGATAAAGGTCAGGTACAGAACACTGTCGTGACTTAGGCGACTTCTCTTCTCAGTGACAATGCCTCCAGCTGCACTGAAGGTCCTTTCTGACAGGACGCTTGCGGTAGGGCAAGAGAGAAGTTAGGCTAGTAGAAGATGACAAAAAACACAGGGATATCAGGAGCCCAATATCGTGTATTATCGTCAGTCAGGACGGTCAAGGTATAAACAATAAGTATTATACTCACAAGTGTGGGTTGCAAAAGTAGAGCAACCACCTTAAATGCATGTGGAGAAGGACCGTCTCCACTCGGCCTTTGTTGGTCGCTGCTCCTGGAAAAAAAGCGTCCTACGGGAGTGTAGAGGCGCAGCCCCTGGCGAGAATGCTAGGGTCACAGGTAGTGGATTGCAGTGAAAGGAGGCGCCCAAAGAATGTATGCGAGTCCGCTATTAATAAGTAATATATATGTAAATTTGGTCAGGTAAGTAGAAAATACTCTTACCTGTAATAAAGGTAGAAGGCTACTGGTATAAAAATTGTGATAATTTATTGGATAGGATTAGCACCTTGACAACGCGTTTCACGATAAAATTGCTTCCTCAGGTCATGTAAAGTGCTATAAGAGAACAAAGGATGGCTGTCAGACTAAAAGAAAAGCTTAGAAAAATTGGACATACCAATAGTTACAGTTACATATGTGCGCAGAAAGATTAAAATAGGGGAAATTATAAAAACAAAAACATTAACATTATTAGTATACATATCCCCAATGAAACCAAAGTAGGAAAAAGAAAAAGTTGCCAATATATAATGTATGGCCAGTAGGTGGCAGTAGGGATATATATAAATCATATGCTGTAAGCAAGCCTGATTGGTTATCAAAAATGCATGCATATATATATATATATATATATGTACATACACACATATACACATGTTCCATGTATTATTACATGCTTCGAAGAAAATCCATATACATCTAAAAATAAAAATAAAACTAAAATAAAAAACCACATATGTAAGATATAAATATCAGTGAAACATTGTATATAAAACCAGGTCAATTGAAAAAAAAAAAATTGTATAAGGAGCACATGGGAGAAGGTATATAAAAGACAAGAGTGTATGTAAACAACAGGATTCCTATAGAGTGTTGAGGGGCTGTGCAGTCCAGCCTGTAAACATATGAGGGACCACCAACTGTATGATGGGAGCAAACGGGTAAGGCTAGCGGGTAGTATAGGGACTTACCTCTAAGGCTGTGGTAGATAGTCTGGGCGCCATGAGTGTGAGGCCGCCAGGCGTAGATTAAGAGCACTGCGGAGATCAATGGGAGGACACCCGTGCAGGTGCACGTGACGTCATAAGGCGTCGTATCCGGGGAGCAAGTTAGTGTCAGGAATAGCTGCCCTGTAGCGCTGTACTCAGGCAGAGTAGGATGTTACAGGGCAGACTGGCGCTGACTGTGCGTCATATCCGGGGGCAGGTCCGAGGTGTCAGAAATAGCTGCCTCGTAGCGCTGCACTAGGGCAGCATAAGATATTACTGGACAGGCTGGCGCTGACTGAAACGTCAGTGTCGGCGGGGACGATACTACGGGGCGGGGAAGGGGGGGGGAGTGTGACAATATAACTATAGTAACACATGGGGCAGGGGCCAAATACGGGAGGGAGGGTGTAGCCATCTTGAAGGTGGCAAGCCGAGGAAAGGGGAGGGTAATCAGAGAGGGAGGGTGTAGCCATCTTAAAGGTGACAAGCCGAGGAAAGGGGAGGAAAGAGAGCCATGATGGTCGTGGCAAAATAATGCAAATAGCAGTGAAACATAGTTGCAATAAGCCAGGCATATAGGTATATACATAAGGCACTGGTGCATCCATACTTAGCCGAAGGGTGGAATATTATAAACCCAGGTCCCAATTTAAGAACTGGCCACAGCGCCAGATAAAAGACATAAAAAATATATATATGAGGTATGTATGTAGGTGAGTGGGTGAAACCTAGAAATTAGGAAAATTGCAAATAGTTAATTATAATAAAACCCAAGGTCCAAGAGTATTGTGTGGACTCTGAGAACATAAAGCATATGTCGGATAATAATAGCATGTGAGCCTGAGGCTGCCGAAGTTCACATTCAACTATCAATAAATTAAAGAAGTCAATTTCTTATTGAATTATTTCAGGGGGGGGGGGTTGTGAGGGTGTATATGGGGGAGGAACAGGGGGGGGGGGGGGGGGTTGTGGGGGTGTATATGGGGGAGGAACAAGGGAGACAGGGGGTGAGGAGGGGCGGGGGGTTGGGGGGGGGGGGGCAAGGAGACAGAGGGTGTTGGTGGCGGGGGGGGGAGGGGCCATGATGGTGGTCTACAATGGAGTTCATAGGTTATGTTCGAGGCATATATTCAGACCTTCTGGTTGTAATGTTCTCAATTTGAAAACCCAGTACACATTTCTCTGGCTCTTAGAGTTTCATAGCGGTCGGTAGTATCTTCAGAAATTTGTTCAATTGGGCAGAGAGTTAATGTGGAGGAGTCTTGATTATGGACCTCCTTAAAGTGTCGTGATATGCCATGTCTGGCGTACCCCTTAGAAATATTGCGTCGGTGTTGTCCCCATCTGTCTCGGAGGGTCTGAGTGGTTCTGCCTACATATTGAAGGCAGAACTGCCCACCATCCTGGGAGAAACACCTATATTGAGGCCCCAAATCCCGGATCCATTGGTACATCATGCACAACTGATGAAAATCCCACTCATGGACCTAAATCTGACGCCAGCAAGAAGCTTGGGAAGAGAAAAAGAGGTCAGAGGGGAGGTAAGAAAAATAGAAGTAACAAAAAGGAGAACAAAGGAAAAACTCACCAAGAAGGAATGAAATTAATATACAATCTGTCATCTCACAAATTCAGCTCGGCTGAAGAATCAATATTGAGTCGGGGACTTTCTTTTTGCCCAACTAATAATGCTAATTTATATGAATTATTTGTGGATCTCAACGATTTCACTAGGAAATTAACCTTGAAGAGATATTTCGCTACAAAGAGGCTGGTGAACCATCCGAACAACAGAAACGACAATCTTTACCCAATTATTTCTAATTCAGACATTATAGATGGAGGCTTTATTAACCAAGATGAACTTGAATTAGAACGATATATACATACCCATCTGAAAAGTAAATCTGACTTTTACCCTACAGCATACCGGGGACCGTTCGTGGAAACTTTTTATACACAAGTATTGGAGGAATTTAGGAATCTGGAAAATTATGGAACTAAACGCAATATTACTAGAGAAGAGGAGCGGGCGATAAAAGACCTAAAAGACAACCCCACATTGATTATCAAATCAGCAGATAAAGGAGGAGGTATAGTCCTGTTGGACAAAGAAGATTATATCAAAGAAGCCACAAGAATATTGGGGGACACAGAATACTATCATATGTTGGAGGCGGACCCCACTTCCGAGTATATGGAAGAATTGAAGAATATGGTCAAAGTAGCATATGAGGAGGGGATTATTAATAAATTCGAGAAAGAATACCTTATGATCAACAACCCTAGCACAGCAAATTTTTATTATTTACCGAAAATCCACAAATCTATTACTAATCCTCCTGGACGCCCCATAATAGCGGGTATTAATTCATTATCCTCACACCTCTCCGAACTGATTGACATACACCTAAAACCTCAAGTACAATTACTACTGTCCTTCCTCCTGGATTCCACACAATTACTAAGAGAAATGGAGGATATGGCCTGGAAACCAACATATAGGTGGCTAACACTAGATGTGACATCTTTATATTCAAATATCCACCACCAAGTGGGCCTGAAAGCGGTCTGGTACTACCTCAATATGATAGAAGAGATGCCCATGAAACAAAGAATATTTATACTAAAAGCTATTGAATTCTCTTTAACGCACAACTATTTTAAATTTCTTAACACCATATACGTACAGAAGAGGGGCACGACCATGGGAGCCAATTATGCACCAAATTATGCAAATCTGACCATGGGCATGTTGGAATACTTACTACTAGGCCCAAAAAATACCTTTGAGAAAAATATCATATACTATCGTCGGTATATTGACGATCTTATTCTAATCTGGGAAGGAGATATTCCGTCTACGAATCTTTTTGTGGAATACATGAATTCCAACAATTGGGGTATCACATTTCATCCAATACAGATGATACCCATATCGAATATCTTGATGTAAAATTATATATTGAAGAAGGTCGGATAAAAACCTGCAACTATTTTAAGTCAGTAGATGCTAATGCATATATAGACTTTAGGAGTAATCATCATAAACCATGGAAGAGTAACATACCCTATGGGCAATTTTTACGAATCAGAAAAAATTGCTCTGACCTACACACGTTCGAAAATCAAGCAAAAATCCTTACAAACAAATTTAAGCAAAAACACTTTCCCAAGAAACTGGTTAAGAATGCTCGGGCAAAAGCTAGATCTGCCGATAGACAAACATTACTTACAATGAATAGCAACAAACATAGATCTACATCACCCTCAACAGAACCTCGGTTTATAACAAGATATTCCAGTAATCATTCCATCATTAAAACCATTCTTGACAAACATTGGGGTCACCTACTATCTGATCCATATTTAAAAGAACATATTGGTACAAAACCCAAATGTATATTTAGGAGAGCAAAAACACTTAGGAACTTTCTGGCACCCAGTAGATTGAGAACTGCGAATAATAGAACAGATGAATCACAAGAGAAGGGGGTAGAACAGTGTGGAACTAAGAGATGCCTATGTTGCCAGAAAATGATAACAGGCCAAAAGGAGTTTCGTTCTATGATAACTGGGCAAACGTTCAAAATCTCAAAGCACATAGACTGCTCTTCCAGATTTGTAATCTATGTAATCACATGCTCATGTAGCCTTCAATATGTAGGCAGAACCACTCAGACCCTCCGAGACAGATGGAGACAACACCGACGCAATATTTCTAAGGGGTACGCCAGACATGGCCTATCACGACACTTTAAGGAGGTCCATAATCAAGACTCCTCCACATTAACTCTCTGCCCAATTGAACAAATTTCTGAAGATACTACCGACCGCTATGGAACTCTAAGAGCCAGAGAAATGTACTGGGTTTTCAAATTGAGAACATTACAACCAGAAGGTCTGAATATATGCCTCGAACATAACCTATGAACTCCATTGTAGACCACCATCATGGCCCCTCCCCCCCACCACCACCAACACCCCCTGTCTCCTTGCCCCCCCCAACCCCCCCCCTCACCCCCTGTCTCCCTTGTTCCTCCCCCATATACACCCCCACAACCCCCCCCCTCCTGTTCCTCCCCCATATACACCCTCACAACCCCCCCCCCCCCCCCCTTGAAATAATTCAATAAGAAATTGACTTCTTTAATTTATTGATAGTTGAATGTGAACTTCGGCAGCCTCAGGCTCACATGCTATTATTATCCGACATATGCTTTATGTTCTCAGAGTCCACACAATACTCTTGGACCTTGGGTTTTATTATAAATAACTATTTGCAATTTTCCGAATTTCTAGGTTTCACCCACTCACCTACATACATACCTCATATATATATTTTTTATGTTTTTTATCTGGCGCTGTGGCCAGTTCTTAAATTGGGACCTGGGTTTATAATATTCCACCCTTCGGCTAAGTATGGATGCACCAGTGCCTTATGTATATACCTATATGCCTGGCTTATTGCAACTATGTTTCACTGCTATTTGCATTATTTTGCCACGACCATCATGGCTCTCTTTCCTCCCCTTTCCTCGGCTTGCCACCTTCAAGATGGCTACACCCTCCCTCCCCGTATTTGGCCCCTGCCCCATGTGTTACTATAGTTATATTGTCACACTATCCCCCCCCCCCCTTCCCCGCCCCGTAGTATCGTCCCCGCCGACACTGACGTTTCAGTCAGCGCCAGCCTGTCCAGTAATATCTTATGCTGCCCTAGTGCAGCGCTACGAGGCAGCTATTTCTGACACCTCGGACCTGCCCCCGGATATGACGCACAGTCAGCGCCAGTCTGCCCTGTAACATCCTACGCTGCCTGAGTACAGCGCTACAGGGCAGCTATTCCTGACACTAACTTGCTCCCCGGATACGACGCCTTATGACGTCACGTGCACCTGCACGGGTGTCCTCCCATTGATCTCCGCAGTGCTCTTAATCTACGCCTGGCGGCCTCACACTCATGGCGCCCAGACTATCTACCACAGCCTTAGAGGTAAGTCCCTATACTACCCGCTAGCCTTACCCGTTTGCTCCCATCATACAGTTGGTGGTCCCTCATATGTTTACAGGCTGGACTGCACAGCCCCTCAACACTCTATAGGAATCCTGTTGTTTACATACACTCTTGTCTTTTATATACCTTCTCCCATGTGCTCCTTATACAATTTTTTTTTTTTTTTCAATTGACCTGGTTTTATATACAATGTTTCACTGATATTTATATCTTACATATGTGGTTTTTTATTTTAGTTTTATTTTTATATGTATATGGATTTTATTCGAAGCATGTAATAATACATGGAACATGTGTATATGTGTGTATGTACATATATATATATATATATATATATATATATATATATATATATATATATATATATGCATGCATTTTTGATAACCAATCAGGCTTGCTTACAGCATATGATTTATATATATCCCTACTGCCACCTACTGGCCATACATTATATATTGGCAACTTTTTCTTTTTCCTACTTTGGTTTCATTGGGGATATGTATACTAATAATGTTAATGTTTTTGTTTTTATAATTTCCCCTATTTTAATCTTTCTGCGCACATATGTAACTGTAACTATTGGTATGTACAATTTTTCTAAGCTTTTCTTTTAGTCTGACAGCCATCCTTTGTTCTCTTATAGCACTTTACATGACCTGAGGAAGCGATTTTATCGTGAAACGCGTTGTCAAGGTGCTAATCCTATCCAATAAATTATCACAATTTTTATACCAGTAGCCTTCTACCTTTATTACAGGTAAGAGTATTTTCTACTTACCTGACCAAATTTACATATATATTACTTAGCAATAGCGGACTCGCATACATTCTTTGGGCGCCTCCTTTCACTGCAATCTACCAAGAGAGAAGTTGTATGGCAAATTGGGACAGCTCTGGCCACAGGTCAAGCTTGCGCAACCAGTAGTCCAAGGGTTCATCGTCGCTGCTCGCAGTGTCTACATCCACACTCAAGGCCAGGTAGTCGGCAACCTGCCGGTCCAGGCATTGGTGGAGGGTGGATCCGGAAGGACTATGGCGAGGAGTTGGACTAAAGAATGTCCGCATGTCCGACATCACCATGAGATCGCTTGAGCGTCCTGTCCTTGTTCTGCAAGTGTAGCATCCTTTCTGCCTTCTGTTGAGTTGGTAACAGGTCTGCCACTTTGTGCCTGTACCGAGGGTCTAGTAGCGTGGCCACCCAGTACAGGTCATTCGCCTTGAGTTTTTCGACACGGGGGTCCCTCAACAGGCTGGACAACATGAAAGAGGCCATCTGCACAAAGCTGGATGCAGACGTACTCTCCATCTCCTCTTGCTCTTCCTCAGTGATGGGACGCAACTCCTCTTCCTCCCCCCAGCCACGAACAATACCACGGGAACGTGGAGCAGCAGAAGCCCCCTGTTACGGCTGCCGCGGTTGTTCTTCTTCCGCCACCTCTTCCTCCTCTACAGAAACACCTTCCTCATCACCATCATCAGAGTCTGACTCCTCTCCTTCCCCACACGACTCCTCTTCTTCCTCCTCCTCCTCCCCCCTCTGTGTTGCCGCAGGTGTTGTGGAAACATCGGGTTCGGATGTAAATCGCTCCCACGACTCCTGCTGCCGTAACTGTTCTCGTTCACGCTCCTCCACAGCTGTATCCACCACTCTACGCACGGCACGTTCCAGGAAGTAGGCGTAGGGGATCAAGTCGCTGATGGTGCCCTCAGTGCGACTCACCAGTTCGGTCACCTCCTCAAAGGGCTCCATGACCCTGCATGCATTTTGCATCAGTGTCCAGTTGTTGGGCCACAACATCCCCATCCTTCCAGATTGTGTCCTTGTACTGTAATGATACAGGTACTGGGTGACGGCTTTCTCCTGGTCTAGCAGGCGTCTCACTGGCAAGTTGTTTCTACGCTGAATGTCCGCAAAGCGTGCCATGGCCTTGTAAGAGCGCCTGAAATGCCCACACAACTTCCTGGCCTGCTTCAGGATGTCCTCTAAGCCTGGGTACTTGGACACAAATCTTTGCACGACCAGATTAAGCACATGTGCCATGCAGGGTACGTGTGTCAGCTTTTCCAAATTCAACGCGGAAATGAGATTGCTGCCGTTGTCACACACCACATTGCCGATCTCAAGCTTGTGCGGGGTCAGCCATTGCTCCACCTGTTTGTTAAGAGCAGCCAGGAGAGCTCCTCCAGTGTGACTCTCCGCTTTCAGGCAAGACATGTCTAACACTGCGTGACACCGTCGTACCTGGCATGCAGCAAAGGCCCTGGGGTGCGGGGGCTGTGTAGCTGGAGAGGAGATCACGGCACCAGCCGAGGAGGAGGAGGATGACGACAGCGAAGAGGTGGTAGCAGGCGGAGAGGAGGTGGTTGGAGGCCTGCCTGCAAGCCGTGAAGGTGTGACAAGTCGGTCCGCTGCGCAGCCACGTACTCCCTGCTTGCTGCATCGGTCACCAGGTTGACCCAATGGGCTGTTTACGTAATGTAGCGGCCCTGCCCATGCTTGGCAGACCAGGCATCCGTGGTCAGGTGGACCCTTGACCCAACGCTCTTCACAATAGATGACACCACTTGACTCTCAACTGCACGGTGCAGTTTGGGTATGGCCTTTCGTTAAAAATAAGTGCGTCCTGGTATCTTCCACCGCGGTGTCCCAATGGCCACAAATTTACGTAAAGCCTCCGACTCCACCAGCTTGTATGGTAATAGCTGGAGAGCTAATAGTTCCGCCACGCCAGATGTCAGACGCCGAGCAAGAGGGTGACTGGCAGACATTTGCTTCTTACGCTCAAATACTTCCTTTACGGACAGCTGGGTATTGCTGTGGGCAGAGGAGAAGGAACCGCTCAAGGGAAGAGGCGGTGTGGAGGAGAGTGGCTGTGAAGGTGCAAGGGAGAAAGCGGATGAAGACGATGCACCTGAAGGAGTAAGAGGAGAAGGAGGGTGGCTTGTCTTTTGGGTGCTGCTTTTCCTCAGGTGTTCTTGCCATAGCTGTTTGTGCCTTCTCTCCAGGTGCCTTCGTAAGGCACTTGTCCCTACGTGAGAGTTGGCCCTTCCACGGCTCAATTTTTGCTGGCAGAGAGAACATATGGCTTTGCTCCGATCTGAGACACACATGTTAAAACATTTCCAAACCGCTGAGCCCCCCCTGGGGTGATGGTGCTACGGTGGCATCAGCAGCTGACGTTGAAGAGCAGGTTGGCTGGCTGTCCATAGCTGGACATCACCCCCCTCCTCACACGTTACGTCCATACTATCGCCACCTAACTCAGACGTATGAGGTGGTGTACCTGCGCCTTCTTCTTGTTGTTGCAGTAGTGGCTGGGAATCAGTGATTTCACCACTACCACCAAATAACACCTGCGAAGTGTCAAATGCAGCGGATGTGGTGCTTGTTGTAGCGCTGGTGGCTGCGGGAGATGAGGTGTTCTGTGTTAAATAGTCAAGCACGTCCTGATCTTGGGAAGTGATGGCACGTGCCTTCTTCTGAGCACTGTATTTTGGGCCAGGTCCGCACCAAATCACAGCAACACCACCTCGCACAGACCTGCCGGTGCCTGGTGGCCTTCCTCTGGGTCTGCCTCTACCTCTTCCTCTACCTGGTTTGTTCATTTTGTCCATCTCAGGGGGATGCTAGGTATATGCAGTGAGCTGGGTTCACTCAACACAACAGGTAGTTAGATGCAGTGAGGTGGGTTCACTGAACAGTAAAGGTACTTAGATGCAGTGAGGTGTGTTCACTAAACACAACAGGTAGTTAGATGCAGTGAGGTGGGTTCACTCAACACAAAGCTAGGTATATGCAGTGATGAGGTGGGTTAAGTAAACACAACAGGTACTGGGTATATGCAGTACTGGGTAGTACAATGTGCAGCTCCCTGTCACACACACAGGTAGTCACTGAATGTGCTGGGCTGCTGGCAGTGGCAGCTGTGATCAGGAAGAAAAAGAAGATATCCGGGCACCTTCCGTCTTTTGCTTTATTGCGTAACTTTTGTCAAGAGTGGGTTACATACCAAAGGTGTATTCACCTATTAGTTCCGTGCTGGTGATGGTGAGTTGGAGGTGGGGGTGTCGGGCATCAGTTGGGGCTTGCGACGGCCGTTTTGCGTCCTTACAGGCGCTTGGTCACACTGCGCTCCATTAACTGAGGCGGTCCGCGAACATCCGGTATAAGCGGAGGCAAACCCCGCCTCTTCCGGGTGTCGCGTCCGCCAATGGTGAAGACTTAAGGGAGGTTGCCTGGATACGGGACGCGTGCCGCCCCACTGGTGGGAACTCCATAAAGGGTTACTGGAGGAACGTGAGATACCATCTGTTTACCTTGTCTTTGTTCCCTTACGCTTTCAATTCGCATTTGTCATACATATATGCATACATGGGGAGTGCCACTTTGCAAATCCTTTGTCTACATTGAAAACTGCTGGCAGTGGCACACACACTATGAATTAGCAAGGCTGTGCATGCAACAAAAGTGTCAGTTTGACACACAGAAAAAAAAAGTACAGGATGAGCTCTGCAAAGAGCTGTTGAGGGGTGCTATAAAAGCAATAATAATCAGCCAGGAGCAAGCTAAGCAGCCAAGAACCTAACTAATCTGTCCCTAGAAGAACAACTCTGCAGCAGCTGTCCCTAGTCTGTCTCTAGCAGGCACACAAGTGAGGCTAATGGCCGCCGGAGCCTGCCTTATATAAGGGGGGTGGGGCTCCAGGGCTTAGTGTAGCCTGAATGGCTACAATGTGCCTGCTGACTGTGATGCAGAGGGTCAAAGTTGACCCTCATAGTGCATTATGGGGCGAATCGAACTTCCGCAAAAGTTCGCCTGGTCCAGGCGAACGCGAACCCCCAAAGTTCGCCTGGAACCGTTCGCCGGCGAACCGTTCGGCCCATCTCTACTTACAGCGGTGCATCTGAATCAGGGCTAGCACACACTGAAAATTAAGAATGCAGTGTGATGCAATGTTGATTTTCACCTCTTTCAAAAAAAGTAATTTTGGGTGTGATTTAGAAAGTGGATTCTGGTTTTCAATGGTGAAAAACTACAAACTATGTAAAGTATATCGGAATGGTAGATTGTAAAAAAAATTGTAGTAACGCACTTGCTATGTGATTTGCACTTCCAATGATTTAAACCAAACGCAGGAAAAATGCTGCATGCACTATGTTTGTTTAATTGAAGCTCATATAGTGTGAGTGGGCGCTACTTTACTATAAGGTCTCCAGAAGGGGAGGGTGATATGGTGACATCAGAGTTGGTTTACAAAACCACAGCACTCCTGGGGATAACGTTGCGTTTACAATGGAATTTACATTCACATTTGAAAGTGTAATAATGTAATAATTTTGGCTGGAGTAACACTTTATGAGCAAAACAAACTGCTGTGTACTTTGCAGGAGATAAAAGAATGACAGACCGAAGTCAATACAAAGTCTATGAATTTGCCATAATACTTCAGTATAAATACTCTTCGTGAACACAATCTCCATTCAGTATTTGTATTATTACCTTTTATGCGTCGCTGCTTTAACTGACCAACTGTGTTGCACTAATTGCTTGAATGAGAAAGACATTTAACTAAATTAATTTGACTAGTAATTGACTGAAGCTCATTCAAAACCAAATCTGCTGGGCTGTGGGATAGAAAGCAGAAAAACACTTCTACAATTACCTGATAAATATAAGCGCTACAGAAGCTACTTTCAGTTAATGATGGTAGTGTGATACTTTAATGTATTTACATTTTGCTTCCTGTTAATCTTCACACAATATTGTGCAGCTTTTTTAAAAAAATACCAAACCTTCATGATTGTCTCTCCACTCCAAAGAGATTAAATTTAATGTCTCAATCATATAAAAACAAACACACTAACCCACCGCTGGGCAAACTACAGACCACGGGCCGGATAAGGCCTGCTTGCTCTGGTACTCCGGCCTGCCGATAGGCGGCCAGATCTCCGCCCCCCCCCCCCCCCGCAGAGTCGTGAGCGCAGGTATCTAGGGGAGACTTAAAACTCACCTGATCGCTGACCAGCGACGTCGGACAGCGATCAGGTGAGTTTTAAGTCTCCCCTCACTACCGCCCACTCACAACTCTGCAGGAAGGGAGGGAGGAGGGGAGGAATGCGGCCCAGACTGCGAAAAGTTTGCTCAGGCCTGCACTAGCCCATATGAAATTCACTTTTTCTCCAGAGTTTTCTCCTAGGAGATAATTTTTCATCTTCTGTTTGAAATAACTTTTCAGCATTTTGCAATTTAAAAAAGGTGAAAAAGTACTATCAAAATTATTGAATGTTCTCTTGCTTACTAGTAGTTTAAAAGGCAGGATGCCAACCTGGTCAATAACAGTGCACTTGTTTGAGTATGTATGGCAATATACATGTGCTTATATAAAAAAAAAAGAGGTCTCAGGAACTGCAAGTTCAGGAGGGGGCATTCATTTTTTTTCAAGAGACAGAAGCACCCAGAAGCTTCCTCATGCAGTAGTAACTATCTTTTCTTATGAATATAAATCTTTCTTATGATTTATTTGAATGAAAAGAACAATTTACAAGTTTGCGGTACAGAAAACCCTTCCAGTCTCAGCATTCATTTAAAAAAAAATGTTCCTGAGCTCTATTAGGTCCCCTGCAGAGCAAATGTGACATGGTTTTGGTAATTCTGGATGAGTAGCTTCCTGACCTCCACATTGGTGTAGGGGGTGGAGTGCATTATTAGATGGAATGTATTTGAAAATCCAAGGTAACGAAGGGACATCACCAGTCCCCAGGATGATTGCAGTAAAACCTGTACAAGTCAATGAGGGTTGGAACGACTTAAGCGGTAGGGAAGATAGGAAAGTACAATTTCCGTTCCGCCAGAATTACGGAATTCCGCCAGCGCAAAATTCCATAACCACTACATACAGTCGGATTTTTTTCAAATTTCGCGAAATTCCGTTCCGGCAGTAAAATTCTCTCTCTCTCCTCAGCAGGTGGGGGTATGCCCTAACTGTTCATGGATCTTGTCTTGCAATGATTTGTAGGGTGCCAAAAGCAAGCTTACATGCATTGGCCAGGGATCAAACAAAAGGTCAACTGCTTGGAAGGCAGCTATGCTTACCACTATACCACCAACACTACATGCTGAAGTTGGCCTAGCATGTACTATTGCGATATATAACCAAGAGAAAAATGAGCTTGCTTATTTGCCTAATTTGCTAGATGAAAGCAGTGGGACACATGGTGATACTGCTTACAGGCTTCAATTCAAGACTTCAGAAAGATCATGTGCCCCCCTGGATGATGCTGGTGTAACACACACAGCAAAGGACAGCAATTTGAAGTCTGGAAGATTCCAGAGCAAGGGTGGGAAGGATGAAAAGCTAGGTGGCCATGCAACCATTCCTGCTAACCTAAAGCTTACTTGTGGCTTGCAACACATTGGCTTAAGACTTTACCAAATCCAATGCTCCAATATAGGGAAGCTTCTCTGTTTGCTGATTTTTTTTTTTTTTTAAGTGTGGTGTCACAGTTCACTCATCTCTTCAACTACAAGAAAGGCCCAGGAGTAGTCTTCGTTACCCTAATATCTATGTTACGGCAGGGCCCTTATTACACTTTCTCTTACAGGGCTATGGAAACCGTTTTGTCCATGCGATAAAGCGAGGTACAAAAATGAAATCATGCCTAGCATAGGATGGTTTCGATCCATCGACCTCTGGGTTATGGGCCCAGCACGCTTCCGCTGCACCACTCTGCTTACGTTTGTATATAACCTTCAAGTTTAAGAAGGGTACATTAGTTGAAATAGTTACACTACTATCTATGTTACAGCAAGGCCCTAATGACACTTTCGCTTACGGGGCTATGGCCACCGATTGGCCCATGTGGTAAAGCAAGGTGTAAAAACCAAAGTACACTTAGCAGAGGATGGTTTTGATCCATCGACCTCTGGGTTATGGGCCCAGCACACTTCCACTGCGCCACTCTGCTGCCGCACAGCAAATGCTTTGTTGTAGGAAAAAGTGGCGTTAAACTTCTTGGAGCAGACTTACTTCCTCCCTCCAAAAGACACACATACATCCCCATAAAATCATTTAGCAGCGACTGTGTGCACAGTCTCTGTGGCGCCATCAGTTAGTGCGTTCGGCTGTTAACCGAAAGGTTGGTGGTTCAAGCCCACCAAGGGACGGCCTTGCCTTTTGTGTTCAACAGTTGTCCGAAGAGAACCCCAGATAGCCAGCATGTTTCCGCTGCGCCACTCTGCTGCCATACAGCAGACACTTCGTTGTAGGAAAAAGTGAGTGAGACCGCTTAGCCATACGGAAAATTGGGCACTCCTTTGCCTACATCTTTCTAGCCTTTGTCATCATGAAAGGATCATAGAAATATATGTAGAAATTTGATATATACAGTTTTTGTTTAAAGTGGCGTTAAACTGCTTGGAGCAGACTTTTTTCCTCCCTCCACAAGACACACATGCATCCACATAAAATAGTTTAGCAACAACTGTGTGCACAGTCTCTGTGGTGCATTTGGTTAGCATGTTTGGCTGTTAACTGAAAGGTTGGTGGTTCAAGCCCACCCAGGGATGGCCTTGCCTTTTGTGTTTAACAGTTGTCCAAAGAGAACCCCAGATCTCTCTCTCTCTCTCTCGAATTCTGACTGAAAACCATACTGGCGGAATTTCACATGCAATTCCGGAATTCCACCGGATTGAAAAAGCAATTCCGTTAGGACCCAACGGAATGGAATCACCCATTTCCTCCCGGAATGGCGGAAAACACAATTCCGCGGAAAGCAGTGAGCATCCCTATTAATCGGACATGTCTTTCGTTCAAAAAAGGAACCATCATGGTGGGTGGTGTGTGTCATTAAATATTTAACAATTTTTTGTTAAATGATGTTGCGTGAGATCGTACGAAAAAAAAGTTCATCGTGCAAAATAGGTGGGTATGGGCCTCAAGGCTTTAAGTAAAGCAGCCTTACGTATTGAAACTGCAGTGATGAAACATAAAACATAGCAGCAAAATGAACAGCATCTCAAAAAAATATAATTTGACATTTCTGGCACTACACTTAACATCCCTGGCTTGACTCTACTTTAAATCACATTTAAATCACATGTAAGACAGATTACCTCTTTTGCCATCAAGGTCAAATGTTTGCAAAATCTCTAGAGAGATGTAAATTATATCTAAAGCGTGGAACGCTGATGAACAGCACCTCTCACACATTTCATGCTCCGTATTTTACGATAAATGTGTTAATCCATGCTAATCTGATTCAGCACTCCTCAAACAATTATGTGTATTTTTCACCTCACCTGGCGCCTTGTCTGCTATTACAAATAAACTACGCTGCTTCTGATATTTCTTCCAATAGCAGGCAACTGAAAAGCAAATATGAAAAAGACAATTTAATTTAATTTTTCCATTTTCGGAACTCTCAAATATGTTTGAACAATCCATTATGTTTTATGTTCAATTTCCATAATATTATATTGGTAAAGTAATACAACAGTGCGCGCGTGACCTTATCTTCTTAAGCGATTCAGAGACAAATTTTCATATGAAGGGTAACACTTATCATAATTTATGGCAAAAGTAAAAATGGCTTTCTGTAGAAGAATCAATAATGAAAATGAAGAACAGAATGGCTGGCTAAATGAATACTAATGCCTTTTGAAAGTTCAACCAGAGGCATTTGACAGCACTAAAAATAGTAATTATGTGTCTAATATGCCTTTAAGGTTGCTGATTCCTATGTTTCACTTTACGCCCATAATATTTCCGCATTCTTTTCTTTAAACTCTTCAGTAACCCTATTACAGGCACAGGAACACTTACTGGGGGTTTTCCACTTTCAGTAAAGTCCAGTATTAGTAAGTGACTGCTCTGTTGAGGCTCCAGACAATTATTCACTTTGTGGGTATGAAAAAATTGCTGCATGACTGCAGGGGTGTCACATTTTTATTTCAAATAGGGATTTCCAAGATCTGGCCTGAATCCTGGACATCTTGGACAGCAGCACTGAAATTACTTTCTTGCATCTATAAAAAGGGAGATTAAATACTTAAAGAGAATCTATACTGTCCGATTTGTACAATAAAAAAACATACCAATCGAGTCACTGTGATCTCCTGGATCCCTCTTTGCCGTTTCCGGCGTGATCCTGGCTTTTTAAACGCCAGTTTTAGGCAGTGTTAACAAACAAAAAACATGGCCGCTTCCCCCAAGGTGTTGTTTTTGTGTGTGTGTGTGTGTGATATTTAAATATATATATATATATATATATATATATATATATATATATATATACTAATATGTGTGTGTATATATATATATATATATATATATATATATATATATATATATATATATATATATATATATGTTACAGTATACTACAACTTTTTATTACATAGTGAATTATCTGCACTCCAGTCTGGGATTTCTCAACATGTGACAGGCAGCTCCCTCCCCCCTCAGCCTCACAGACTGCATCACAGACAAGCTGAAACTGAGAGCAGAGATGCTGTCTGTGAGTGAGAAATAAACAAAGCACACTGAGCCTGGAGGGGGCTTACATAACTTGTATTCATTACAAGAGAGGCAGCCCATTCCTCCCTGGGACCACAAAGCTGGACAAAGAAAAGAAAATTAGATATATTACAGAGACAGTGCAACTAGAAAAGGCTGCAGTTAAAACAGGTTACACATTAGAACAGTTGTCAGGAATATATTGGGGTGCTGATGCTGTTAAGGATAATACAGTAATATATTTTCATTTTCCCATTTTTATATCTGCTGTGGTATGTCAAAGGTGTAGATATGCAGGCTAGATGCATGGACTGTTCATGTATTTGTGTGGGTGGGTCACTAGACCTACATTTGCATCTAAAGAGGACTTCAGTGAATAGAGCTTGGGTAATCAGACAATGGCAGAAGTGAAGTGTTGAAGTCCTTGACACTTGAAACATTTACACTTCTGTAGAGGAAGTGAAGAACTCTAGACTAAATCAGGAAGAGTCGCTGCACCAAAAGTTGACATGTGTGTTAAACACTATTTCATTGTGGAGGCGCATGCGCGGCGCGACCAAGATGGCCGCTTGAGACAGGAGCTCCGACACACCCTCCGCCTTCCGCAGCCGCTATCCGCTCCTGTACCCATCCTGCCGCGCGGCTCTCACCGGGAACATTCCCCAGGCATCCACCGCTCCAGATGTCCTCCAGAGCGACACCCAAATCAGCTCCAACGAGCGGCGCCATGGACCGGTATGTCCGCGCTGTGGGATCCCAAGATGGCGCCGACCTTCAGCCACACGCGGATCATCCCTCCGCGTCACAGGCCAGTACAGACAATGACTCTGCGCCCATCACGGCTTCCACCTTAGAAGCTACCCTCGAAAAGCACTACCGTGCCATGCATGAATCCCTCCAGCACTTACTGCTCTCAGCCGTACAGGACCTTAAAACCGACATTGCAGGGCTGGGGAGTCGCACAAGTGCATTAGAGGACAAAGTGGACTCACTTGCCCAAAAACAGGCAGACCTGGAAGAGGATCACCAACTTGTCCTGTCAGACATTAAATTTCTCCGCTCAGCTCAAGAGGACACTGAGAATAGGGAGAGGAGGCAAAATCTAAGGATTAAAGGGGTATCGATGTCTGTAAAACCAGACCAAATAGTTCCATATCTCACAGAACTGTTTAAGTCCATCGTCCCTGACTTACCAGACGAAATGTGGCGACTAGACAGGGCGCATAGATCCCTGGGGGGAGCGACAGCCGTCCCCACAAAGGCCCAAAGACATCATCACAAGACTTCACTACTATGAAGCCAAGGAAGCTGTTTTGCAAGCCCTCAGGAAATCGTCCCCGATCACCTTTAAAGGAGAAGAACTGCACATCTATAACGATTTATCTCTAATAACTTTGGCCAAACGAAAGGCATTTAAACCAATAACTCAGCTTCTCAGAGACGCACAAATCTCATACAAGTGGGGCTTCCCCTTCTGTCTCATAGTTGTCAGAAACGGCATGACCTTCTCAGTATCCGATATTGACAATGCTCCCATGTTCCTTAAGCAAATGGGCTTAAAGCC
This sequence comes from Hyperolius riggenbachi, assembly GCF_040937935.1. Classification (NCBI taxonomy): domain Eukaryota; kingdom Metazoa; phylum Chordata; class Amphibia; order Anura; family Hyperoliidae; genus Hyperolius; species Hyperolius riggenbachi. Next base: position 192,993,390 of record NC_090647.1, on the reverse strand, counting down.
GCCACCTCTCAGCGTCACCCACCAACCCAGATCCCCGAACATCAGATCGCCCCCCCGGAAAGTTCGCCACATCTCGGACTGGACAAGAGCTCCGATCCGAAGCCTGACCTACCAATCAGAACCTGAAAGCATGGAAGCTCTTCCTACCTGAAACGAACATTTAGTTCTCTCTCTATGCTCATACACATAGGCTGAGTATACAGGATATAAGTAAGCTTTATATATATGTTTGTTTACTCTAGTTACTATCGTTAAATATATGTTAAGTATATGCTTTGCTCACCTATCCCTGTATTACGAACCCGGATGAGCACCTATCACACTCCTCCCGGTTCTTCGCTCTCTCTACAATGAGGCTCTGGATTCCTGCCTTACCATTTTGGTGCTCCAGCATGTACCTCCAGAGGCTCATCCCTATGTCTCTTTGGCCATGTTTTGGCCCAGACATTCTTGGGATGGCCTACTTTGAGCATCCTAAGAAGGATGCTACTATATGCAGCCTCCTTACTTGCAGAGGTAATCCTTGTTACTGTATGTTTTTATTGTTTTTCTTACTTGTTTTGATCTTAAGCTATATGATGCGAGGCACACAATTGATCCCCTCCCTATTCCTACCCCCATGGGCGCAGCGCTCAATTTTTACCCACTTCAACGCTTACTCTCTTTTCTTAGACCATGGTTAAACTTTTTACACTGAATGTGAAGGGCCTGAACAACCCCCAAAAAAGAATGTCCCTTTTAAGGGATCTCAAAAGAATGGAGGTAGACATAGCGATGCTCCAAGAAACACACCTTAGATCACTTGATTTGACCCGGCTCACAAACAAACACTATCCAATGGCCCACATAGCTTCAGGTCTGCTTAAACGAGCAGGAGTAGCCATCATATGTAAAGCATCTCTCCCTCTACAAATCACTAAATCCATACAAGATCCCAAGGGTCATTACTTGATTCTCCTAGGCAACCTAGCGGGAAAACCCATCACACTAGCAAACATATATGTCCCTAACACCCAACAGACTTCCTTCCTCTCCTCATTTCTCATCAAATTACATAAAATCTGATCGGGTACTTTAATCCTTGGAGGAGACTTCAATTTGGCATTTTCATCCTGCATGGATAGAAGCTCCCCTAACTCCCCCTTATCGAAAGCTACCCATGACCGCAACTCCTGTAAATTTAGAATCTTAATGAGGAAATATAACCTGATCGATCTCTGGAGGATAGCCAACCCCACCTCCATAGAATATACCTTCTACTCTCCCCCCCACGCATCTCACTCCCGCCTGGACTACTTATTCTCTAACGCAACCCTCATCCCCTCACTCCTGGAGGCAGATATTAATCCAGCTGCCTGGTCTGATCACCACAGTGTTACTATCAATCTAGACTGGCTCCATAACCACCACAAACCCCTCCATTGGAGACTTAACGAGACACTGCTACAAGACAAGGCCCTTATTTCTAAATTCTCAGAGGAACTACATACATTCTTTCAAATAAATACCAATACGGTCTCATCTTTGGGTATCCTATGGGAATCTCACAAGGCCTTTATTAGAGGTCTCTTTATAGCCGAGAGTTCCAGGCGTAAGAAATCCTGCTCCCAAAAACTACTATCCCTTCAATCTTCCCTATCTAAAGCCCAATCTACCTATAAAACCAACCCAACACAAGACAATTATTCTCAGGTACAGCAACTTAAACAACACATCCGGTCCCACCAATCTGACCAACTCGAGAAAAGCCTTAGATGGACTAAACAACTCTTCTTCGAAAGGGGTAATAAACCTCACACCATCCTAGCACGCAAACTCAACCCTAAACTATCACAACACTCGATATATTCTATGAAGGACTCAGAAGGTACCACTCACTATGATCCTCACAAAATAGCTCAAATTTTCACGAAATATTATGAACAGTTATACAACCTACCAGATCATGGTGAGGATACCTCCTTTCTTTCCAGAATCAACATCTTTCTAGCTCCACTTGGCCTTCCCAAACTCACCGACCTCCAACGCACACAACTTAATTCCCCTATCACTACCTTGGAATTAGCTGAAGTCTTAAAGTCCTTCCCATCCTCCAAATCACCAGGTCCTGACGGATTTCCTTACTCCTACTATAAAAAATTCCAAAACATTTTACTGCCTCACCTATCTGCCTTAGCTACTAAAATAATGCAAGGTGACAGTCCACCCTCCTCGATGCTAGCCTCCCTCCTGACAGTAATCCCCAAAGAAGGAAAAGACCCCCAATTACCACAGAGCTATAGACCAATCTCATTACTAAATTCCGATCTCAAAATCATCACCAAAGTCCTTGCCTCCCGTCTGAACCCTATACTCACCTCTTTAATCAACAATGATCAAGTTGGTTTCATCCTGGGCAGACAGGCGGGAGATAATACGAGAAAAGCTATAAACTTAATTTCTCTCATGAACAGGGGGGGGGGGGAAGACCTTCTCTGCTTCTAAGTTTGGATGCAGAGAAGGCCTTCGACCGCCTATCCTGGCCCTACCTATTCCAGGTCCTGAAACACCAGGGCTTTGACGGTCCATTTATAACACTTCTAAAATTTCTATACTCTAGCCCTACATCCACTCTAAAACTCCCGTTCTCCTCCCCCACTCCTTTTCACATCAAAAATGGCACTAGACAGGGCTGCCCTCTCTCCCCCCTTCTCTTCGCAATAAGTATAGAACCCTTAGCCTGTGCAATCCGAATCAACCAAGATATTCAAGGCATAAAACAGAAAGGGACTGAACACAAGATATCCCTCTTCGCAGATGACGTATTGCTTACCCTTTCCTCCCCTCTAACGACCCTACCTGCCCTACATGCCACTATTTCATCATACGAATCAATCTCTGGCTTCAAAATAAATAAAGACAAGACGGAAGCTCTCCCAATTAAAATCCCCCCCGATATGCTACTCTCCCTTAAATCACACTACTCATATAACTGGAAAACCCGAACCTTGAAATATCTGGGGATTCACCTTGCAACTACCTATGCTGACATCTACAGGAATAACTTCCCATCACTTATCCAGAAGATCTTGCAGGACTTACACAAATGGACGTCTTACAAGATTTCCTGGATAGGCAGGATATATACACTAAAGATGAATGTCCTCCCACGGATATTATATCTCTTCGAGACCCTCCCAGTCCAAGTCCCTTCAATTCAACTATCCAAGCTACAATCAGCTTTCTCAGACTTTGTCTGGAACCACAAACGTCCTAGAGTAGCTAAGTCGGTTCTCTTGACCCTAAGGGAACAAGGAGGCCTAAGTTTACCCTCTCTTAAGCACTACTACCAAGCAACCCACCTCCGACAACTGGCTGAATGGTCAAGCCTTAAGGTTTTCACTAAGTGGGCCCTGATTGAAGCAACAGATTTACAACCCCTCTCACTAGCCTCATTAATATGGACGGACCCCCCTCCAAGAATCTCCCATCTAACCCTCCTACCCACCATCACCTTCACCACACGCCTATGGAAATCTATAAGTCCTACCAAAAACCTCAAATCGCATCCCTCCCCCTTACTTCCCATACTAGGGAACCCCGCTTTTCTGCCCGGAACCTCACCTACCTTCATGGCTAGATGGTACTACATGGGCTACTCCAATCTGAAAGATTGGACTGACTTTGCCACAGGCAAACTATTAACCAAATCTAAGATAGAAGAAAAAATAACACTAACACCCCATACCCTAATGGAATTCAACCAAATTACCCACTTCTTAACTTCTTACACTCGCAAGACCCCTTCCTTACCCTCCGGCTCCCCTTTCGAGAGACTGTGTGCCCAACAAGGCCACCAAAAGGGACTCATCTCCCAGATATACTCCCTTCTTCAGACTAACTCGGGATCTCTCTCACCTTCCCACTCTTATATGAAGAAATGGGAAGATGCTCTTAACATCCCCATAAGCATAGAGGATTGGGCGGATATCTGGGAGAATGCTAAACACACCTCTATGTGCGTACAGGTCAAAGAGAACATCTATAAAATCCTATTTAGATGGTACCTAACCCCAGAACGTTTGTCTAAAATCTACCCCAACTCCTCTGACCTCTGTTGGAGAGGCTGTTCCCTCAAAGGCTCATTAGAACATATCTTTTGGTCCTGTCCACATATAACTCCCCTTTGGAAGGAACTCCAACACCTCATTCGGATCATAACAGGAATTGAAATCCCACTTGACCCAGTAATTATGTTACTAGGCAAACCACCCCCTAAAGTAGGAAAATATACCTCAAGGCTAATCACTCATATTCTAACGGCCTGTAGACTTTCCATCGCCTCGGCCTGGAAAACTATGGCTCCCCCTACTATAACCGACATTAAAGCTAAGATAAATTGGACCAAGAGCATGGAACGGATGACAGCCTCCTTAAGAGACACAGAACCCAAGTTTCGAAAGATTTGGGACCCATGGATCCTCTCCAACCCGGATTTCATGCCTCCATGAAAGTCCTTGCTCTTACCCCAAGTGACACCTCCTTCAGATTCTCTAGGCCTTATGAAACCACAACAGTCCGAATTGGGCTCCTTCACATCCTCCTATAAGAAAAATACCCCAATATCTAAGCGCTGCGCCCAATCCCTCCCTACCCCTTACCACAACCCTGACTATTGCCTCTAGGTAATCGATAGTCTGCTATCTTACAGCATTATTTTCATGTTCTTCTCAAATGTGTTACCCTACCATACCGCTCTACGGACATCACATTAAGCGGTCCTGAATTGGCCGCCTTCCCTCTGAACAGTCCTACAGAAACATGGAATTTGTCTTTTTTCGTCATCCACTCTCCCCATTTTTCACAATCCATGGGACCTAAACTTCTCTCTTCTGCCTGCGGTACTCCATATAAGACTTGCCGCTAGAGACTATCGATGTGGATTGAAGATACACCGCTTCCTGCTATTATCATCTCCTTGTTATGTATGTTCCACTGACCAAAAACTACTGTACCGTATCTCTCAGATTGACATGCTTAATGGTGATGTTTTCCTTACTTTCTTTTAATAAAAATAAGTGTTACAAAAAAAAAACACTATTTCATTGTGAGGAAATTGAATTATTGGTGGAGGTGCAAACTATACCCTGTAAATCACATCTATGGGAAGGGGGTGGAAATCTCTGCAGACTTTAAAAACGGAGACAGGAAAAAGCCTTAATCAAGTTTCCACCTGGAGTTGAAAGCCTCACTTCACAATCTTCTGATGTATAGACTATTACCTGGAAATGGAAGTTGCAGCCTCCCCAGGCGTATCTCACAGTATAAAACAGCAGCTAGGATAACCACAACTTGTAGTTCTTGGAGGTAGCTCACACGGCTAGAATTAACCTGGTTCCTGACCAGAAGTGCGTACTCCCGCAACAACACCAGATCGATACGCTGGTACGTTTATTTCCCCGTTTATTTTGGTAAGCAAAATCGCTTTGTGTGTATTTTTGTAACTTGTATTTTTGTACTTTTATCTTTGTAACTTTTTACTTTTTTTTTGTAATCTTTTGTATATATTCTGTTCTGCATTGTTCCACCTTTTTCCCTGGAATATTAAATTATTATTTAATAAGCTTGACTTCTGCCGTACTAAACTAACACTCATAGCCTAGAAGAGATTGAAGTGTGTATAAGTCCATGCCGAATTGTATGCTTGAGCAACGCTACCATATGAAATTGTAATTGCATTGTGTGTAGGGGCGTTTGTCATACGTTGGCCTAAAGCGCGCAGCTGACCCAACGTACGAAAAACGCCAGTGCGAGTAGCGACAGCAGAGTGGCTAACAGTATCGTTCGGAACGACTGTTAGTGGTTTTTTGCTTCACTACAGTGTAATATTGCAACTGTGTGTGTGTGTGTGGGTGCGTGGCATTCCCGTATTCGGCCTAAGCGCAAAGCTGACCCGAATACGAAAACGCGGAGTGCGCGCTGAGGACTCGACAGCAGAGTGGAAGTGTCTAGCGAACAGCTAGTGGTGGCAGTGAGAGGTGTTCTGAGGGGTTCCAGCCATGTTTTAGCTCGAATAAGGCTGCTCCCCGCTTGATCTGGTCAAACCCGCAGTCGGGAACCGTATACGCAGGCGTGCCGCGGGCCGGTTCCTGACAACAGGTATAGGAACTTATAGAATAGAAGAAATAAGGCTTAAAAGTTTGTTACAGAGTCTCTTTCAGTAACGCATCAGGGGGCTCTGATGAGTCATCACTTACGAAATATGTTGGGCGGAGCATGGATGCAGGACTGAGAGTGGAGACACGTGAGGCAGCCGTATGGTGTTTGGTGGCTCCACACAAGTGGACTACTGACCAGGAGTGGAGCGAAGGACAGAGCCAGTCAATGCCCGTCACATGAAGGAGAGCACATATATAAAACTCTATGTGCAAGTTTCTACAGTAAATTGTGAGTGCAATATTGTTTTATATTTTTAATAAATCCTACGGTTTTATACTATGAGGAGTTTTTAGTCTGAGGTAGTATGGTAGTATGAGGACTATCAAAGCCAGCACTTTAATATACAGAAGAGCAGCATAATGGTGACAGTATGGAGCATAAAGAGCCAGAGTGGTGGGGGACGGCCCTAAGTGACCTAATGCCTGAATAGACCTGTACTATAGGTCACCCTGCCTGTTGAGTTTTGCCACATCGGGTGTGGTGATGGTACATCCCGCTGACTATCTGTGAAGTGGAGGTTATGTGGATACATTGGAAGCTTTCAAGGATAAATCTGAATTGTATAGATACACAAGCAAAAGAGACTATAGTGGATTTGTGTGGTGTTGAGCAGCGCCATCCCTCTATTGATAGACAAGTGTATGAAGAGGCGATTCAACTGAATTCACCATATTAAGTGAATACTACTGGCCAGTGCAAACCTTTTAAAAATTGAATGAATGGATATTTTAATGAATGGATATTTTAACTAGTGAGTAAAACAAAGAAATGTTGTTAAGTCCACAATTTAATAGAAATCAAAAGTCAACTCCCTATCTCCAGGATCCAGAAAAGTCTTTCACAAGATATGGAAATGTATCCAAACTGGAACTATATAATATATTTGTGAGAGTGGCGGTACCATACAGCTTTATAGCATTTGCAATTACAAAGGTTTGTCTGTTTATAAAATATTCATGCAAAGTAATGTTCACAACAACATGCAGTGATATTCCCTCTGCGGGTTATTCCCTCTGATGCTATCCATTAGAATCTTCATGTTATATGGCTGGCCAGTGAGAAAGCTATGGAATGCCCTGCCACCTCATTCAAAGCGAAGGCCATGATTGGTGAGTTCACAGACTCAACATCAGCCATCTAAATAAAACAGGCCAATGTTTACTATGAACACAAGCTCTTTTATGTGACTATTCACATTGAAGGTGGCAAAGCTATTCTGGTAAAAAGATGTGACATGTTACTCTTCATATTTACAAGTGACTCAGAAGCGAAGTTTGGATGTAAAAAATAAACAAACATGATTTCAGTTCCTACTAGATGTAAAAAAGCATGACAATTATTATTTGTTTTTAAAACTAGTATACTAGCCACACTGGCTAAGTCACGGTTAGATTGTGGTTATTTCAACATGCGACTGAGCCTTAAATCTGAAAATGAATGATTTGCATTAAATGTTACTTCTCCCCAAAAAACAAAAATCATCAAATAGGGAATATTGGATTGGAAATTGTTATCTTTTCTAGACAAATCTAAAGAAACATGATGATTACATTTACACTTTTGATTGCTTTATTTAGATTATTTTCAGTTATTTCCAACTGTTTTAAAATCATTCAAAGAAAATGAGTGAATACAGATATATTCATTTGTAGCCTCTGACTAGAGTGATTTGAATGTATTTTGTGCAAACACCTGTAATTTACCAAGGTTAGTCTAAGGATATCTCTGATGAACACAATAAGCCATAGACTCTCACAGATTGTTGGTTGAGAACTGTCAGGTGAAATGCTTAGGAGCAGATATGGCCATCTTTTGGCAGATATGTGTATACAGATTCTCCTTTGGTAAGTTTCCCTCTGACAGTTCAGCGCCAGGTATGGCACAATCAGTCCTTGCAAAAGTCAGTAATTCATGTTTTGCACCTTCTAAAGCTATATTAATTCTCTAAGGGTCTAGCATTAGCCCCCAACATCCCATACTAAGTATTGCCTCTTCAAACTTATAACTGCCAACAACCCACCACCACAACACATGCCCTTAAAGTTTTAGATGTTCATGGGAGAGAAAACAACCTTGTCACAAGGTGCATCTCTCTAAGCCAGGGCTCAAGTGGGAAAAGTATGGAAAGCATCTGTTTTTGTTACCATATCAGCCTTTCACATTCCTATTCATTGAGCAATCCAAACATTAATACCATCTGCCTAATACTGTGCAGAACCCTCTGTGCCAAAAAACAGCTCTGACACACCTAGGCATAAACTCAAAAAGACATTTGAAGGTGCCTGGTGTTATGTGATCTAATGCCAATATGTTAGGCACAGATTTAAAGAGAGTCTGAACCCTAAAAAAATACCTCTTTTTACTGGGCAGTCCTCTTCAGCAATAAGAAAGACCATAGCTGAAACTCCACACTCCAGCGGGAGAATGATCAATTAATAATCCCCGGGGCAAAATTCAGGGCTCCTACCGGGTAGAGACATAGCTTTGTGCAGTAGCTTTGCCTCTGCTCGCATCAATCTCCACCTCTCCCCGCCTCTGTCTTTTTTCACTGAGAGGGGCAGGAGGAGGTGGAGATTGACGCGAGCAGAGGCAGAGCTACAGCGCAAAGCAACCTGGAAAGTCGTGGAATTTTGCCCCTGGATTTTGGGGGTATAAATATCTTGTTCTGCCACGGGGATGCAGCATTTCAGCTATGGTCTTATTGCTGAAGAGGATTGCTCAGTAAAAAGAGGTATTTTGTTTAGGCTTCAGACTCTCTTTAAGTTCTCTGCCATCACCGTTTCCAAGGGATATATGAAGTCTGCAACAATCTTTAGATGGCATTTATAATCTATGGGCTCTAAAAGGATATATGCTTGATCACCAAACCACATCTTCTTTCACTGTTCTATGGTTCAGTTTTGGCACACTTGTGTTTATTGGCAGTAGACAGAGATCAGAATGGGCACTCACACTGACTGATGTGCAGCCCAGTATGCAGCTAGCAGAGATGGTGCATTGTGACACGTCTCCTAAGATTTTCAGCAATTTCAGCTACATTAGCTGGATAGTGTTCGGTTAAGGTCTCTGACTCTGACATAGAAGACCAAAGTACGAATCTCATCTCTTCTTGTTTAAAAATCCAGCATCTATACAGTAAGGAGACCTTGGGCAAAACTCCCTAACACTGCTACTGCCTACTGAACATGCCCTAGTGGCTGCAGCTCTGGTGCTTTGGGTCTGCCAAGAGAAAAAGGCAATATAAATGTTTTGTGACTTGTCTTCAGTAGCCTTTTTTGTGGGTACTTTAGTCTTCACTCCCCGTGCACATAAATGAGCCTGGTTTTACAATGCAAATTGGCATTAGCAATGTGGTACATCACGCCTGTCACACTGCATTGCACCGCCCAAAAATGGCCTTCAGGAAACACACCGTTAGTACATGGTGTTCCCTGTTAGAGACGGCCCGAACGGTTCGCGGGCGAATGGAACCGAACTTTTCCGGAAGTTCGGTTCGCACCCATAGTGCATCATTAGGGTCAACTTTGACCCTCTACATCACAGTCAGCAGGCACATTGTAGCCAATCAGGCTACACTCCCTCCTGGAACCCCACCCCCCCTTTATAAAAGGCAGTAAATCAGGGAGAATGAAAGAGAGAGTGCAAACCAATGCCTTAAAACTTCACCATCTACTAGCATAACAGCGGTGCAACATCCAGATGAAAACAGCTTTTTATCATAATATTAATAAAGAAGAAAGGGTATCCAGGAGCAACTCGCATGCAAAACTTCAGTAAAACTTCAAGCTTTAATGTAATTCTTCCAGTAAATGCATCAGTGATAAAAGACATTCAAGCAATACTTATCATTCAAGAGGTGGTACTGGTGGTGCGGAGGAAGGTCCGCACCACCAGTACCATTTCTTGAATGATAAGTATTGCTTGAATGTCTTTAATCACTGATGCTTTTACTGGAAGAATTACATTAAAGCTTGAAGTTTTACTGAAGTTTTGCATGGCGAGTTGCTCCTGGATACCCTTTCTTCTTTATTGATATTTTTATAAAAAACAGGCAGCATCAGGCTTTTCACTCACTCGTGTGCCTGCAGTAATTAGAGAAGGGAGAGCTGCTGTGCAGAGACTTATAGGGAAAGCTTAGTTAGGCTCTTTTAGGCTTCTTAGCTTGCTCCTTGCTTATTCTTATTGCTAAAAAAGCACCCTTCAACAGCTCTTTTGAGAGCTAATCTTGTTCTTGTGATCTATTTTTTTTTGTGTGGCCCACTTGCATTATATACAGCCCTGTCAGTCAGTCGCAGCAGGCCTTTGGCCCCTTGGTGGTATAATTACTACTGTGCCAGGTGCACATTATAATACCCATCACTGCATATACCTACCTGTTGTTCACAGTGCATCCACCTACCTACATGAGCGCCCACAGTGTCACTGTGCCTGTCCGGTACCTGTCTGTGTGTGACAGGTGCAGATTGTAATACCCACTGCATATACCTACCTGTTGTTCACAGTGCACCCACCTATCTACGTGAGCGCACACAGTGTCACTGTGCCTGTCTGGTACCTGTCTGTGTGTGACAGGTGCACATTGTAATACCCATCACTGCATATACCTACCTGTTGTTCACAGTGCACCCACCAACCTACGTGGGTGCACGCAGTGTGATATACCACTCTGTGCATACCTGTTAACTGCACCTGTGTGACTGCACATTGTATTAGTCAAGTCAGTGCATACCTTTCACTTGAATGGATGGCAGACCTGACTGAGGAAGAGCAATCTCGCCATGTTGCGCACCAGTCCAGCACGGCCGTCACAACACAAACAGCTGTTTGCGGTGCGTTACACAGTGAGTTTGGTGTGTCAGTGTGAAGCAGTACTCTAATTTCACTCCCTGATTGATGTATACACATGCAAGATGTTTTAAAGCACTTTAGGCCTGCAATTTAGCATTCAATGTGATTTCTGGCCTTAAAACGCTGCTTTGCGGCAAATCCAGATTTTTCCCCGGGACTTTTGGCGTCTATCCCACTCATCCATTCCCCCCTCCAGGTGTTAGACCCCTTGAAACATCTTTTCCATCACTTTTCTGGCCAGCAGAAGTTTTTCTAGTTTTCAAAGTTCGCCTCCCCATTGAAGTCTATTGCGGTTTGCGAAAGTTCTTGCGAACCGAACTTTTGCGGAAGTTCGTGAACCCGGTTCGGGAACCGAAAATCGGAGGTTTGGGCCATCTCTATTCCCTGTCTGGCAATTGGCCAAGCAGGAAGTGACTTGCCTTTGCGGTCACTTCCTCCTTTGGGTATGCGGAAGTGCATGGAAGCATACTGTAAAAATACGCTTCAGCACATGCACGTTGCGATGTCGCGACACCACCTTTTAAAAAAAAACAGTGTCACCATAGACCGGGCCGACACAGATTGCTGCAGGTGCCACACGGTAACATAGGTATGCACTAGTGCATTGCGGTACACTGCACACTTCCGGTGCAGTCTACTGCAATCAGGGAAGTATGAACTTCCCCAAAGGGCTTCATTAGGCTGCAATAGCAGTGCGACAATTGGCCACAATGCACCGCGCCAGTTGAAAGGGCCCTGACCTTGCTGGTTTATCAACATAAACCTGCCATTTTTGGGATGCTCTGACCCAGTTCTCCAGCCAGAATTTGACTCTTGTCATAGTAGCCCAGTTCCTTACACTGGCTCATTTTTCCTGTTTCTAACATTTCACCATCAAAAATTGACTGTTCACTTGCTGCCTAACATATTCCATCCCTTGACAGATGCCATGATAATGAGGTAATCAGCATTATTCACTTCACCTGTCAATGGTTCCAATGTTATGGCTGATTGGTATATGACATTCATATATCTCATTTTCATGCCAGGCCATAAAAATGATAGCTGCAAGAGCTAGCAGAAGGACAAAGATCTCCGAGGCATTGAAAGTACAATGCTATGCTTACACACTTAGGAAGTAAAATCCAGTGAATCACTTCCTGTGTCTGTGTTAACATGCCAGAGAAATATGAATTAGAAAACCTACAGACCACAAATATGAAGATAGACAGTAGGGAAATCCTGATTATCACTTACTATAGCTGTAAATGCATTTAACTTAAATAAAAGTCCATATAATGATGTATGAAATGAAAGTAAATGAAACTACATGAAGCAACGGTAACATTTCAGAGATGTCACTCCTTTTCAAAGCTTAGCAGCTTGTATTTTCATTGTCTGTCTTTGAAAGAACTTTGCATTATGGGTGATGTTTCTGCTCTCATTGCTAGAAGCAAGAAAAAGCAAGGGTAAAACCATATGCACAAGGCAAGAGCTTCAGCCTGACTTCTGCACAGAAGCGGATTATGTCCATGCGACACAAAGCAAATAAATGAATGCATAAATAAGAATGAATAAAGTTTTAGTATACAGTTAACGGGTCTAATGTATTTAATGGCTCCCTATAACTTTTTTTCCCATTATGACTGACAGCAGAAAAGCAATCTGTTACTTTTAGAACAAATTCAGTTCCTGTTACAATACAAAATATATTTATTATGAACAATAATTTTTGAAAGTATTCAGTAGTAAAATTCATATGGTTTTTAAGGCAATAGGTATCTGAAAAGAAAACCTGAACAGAAAGAATTATGGGAGCTGCCATTTTTAGACACTGTTAAAGTGAGCCTGTAGTCAGCCGTTTGTGTAGTGGGGCTAAAACCTGAGTTGTACATTGTGCCTACCCCTTCCTCCCCCACCAAGCTGCTCCAACTGGTCAGATATCAGCATTACCTCTAGTCTTGTGATGACAAGAGCAATCAAATATTGTACTGTGTTAGCCATCAGTTAAGGCAGAAGTTTTGATTCAGGAGGTTACCATTTATTGGCTAATTTTAAAGCATACCCGAGGTGACATGTGAAATGATGAGATAGACATGTGTATGTACAGTGCCATGCACACAAATAACTATGCGGTGTTCCTTTTTTTCTTTCTCTGTCTGAAAGAGTTAAACATCAGGTATATAAGTGGCAGTTCCTGTGTGAGTCAGAACTGGACTAGTCAGACTATAGTGTGACCCTCGCTGATAAGAAATTACAACTATAAAGCACTTTCCTAGCAGAAAATGGCTTCTGAGAGCAGGACAGAGATAAAAAGAGTCAATAGTTCATAGATTTCCGCTCTGGCATACTTCTATGAATATGTCATTGAGCAAAAACAATAAAACCGTAAAAACTTAAAAAGAAGACTTAAATATAAAATAAAACTGTGGAATATCTTTAAAAAATCATTTTTAGGAGGAGGAGGATAGATACAAGTGTTTATTTTATTAGTTTATTTTCACCTCGGGTGTCCTTTAAAGGGACACTTAAGCCAGAAATAAAAAAATCAGTTTTACTTACCTGGGGCTTCTGCCAGCCCCATGCAGCCGTCCCGTGCCCCTGCAGTCACTCATGGAGCCTCCTCCACCGCCAGCTAGTTTTGTTTTCAATGAAAGGCCTGGCCATGCGTATTTTTCTTTGTGTTCCTGTCCACAATAGCATCCTGTGCAGGACGCTATTGAGGAGGGGAACATGATGAAGGATATGCGTGGCCAGGCCTGTGCAGGTGCAGAAAGCCCCTGTCAGGGCCTGTCAGCGAAAACAAAACTAGCGAGGGCACAGGACGGCTGCAGGGGGCTGGTAGAAGCCTCAGGCAAGTAAAATTGATTTTTTTATTCCTGGCTTAAGTGTCCCTTTAATGTATAATGCTAGGTACACACGTTGAGATTTTCTGGAAGATTTACTATCAGATTGATTATTTCCAACATGCCCGATCTGATTTGATTGATTTCTGATCGATTTCCAACTGTTATCCGTTCACTCCTATCGGAAATCAATCAAAAAACGATTGGAAATCGATCAGAAAACAGATCCTACATGTTGAAAATAATTGATGACAGTAAATCTGCCAGAAAATCTCATAGTGTGTACCAAGCATTACAAAGGGAAAAAAGGGGGAATCAGAAGCTAAAAATAGGTGAAGGCATTGCTGCCATGGAGCTCATTCCGGTACTGGCCCTAACCAGAGGAAGTCACTGAATTTTGAATTGGATTTAGTTGGCTGCACATGCGCATTAGATCTGTGCTCTGTCCATGCTCCCGGTGTTTTCACAATCGCAATATGACTCGAGGAACCCAGATAAAGTGGTGGCACTGAGCTACTGTGCATGCGCCACCAATTAAATGCGGTTAAAAGGTTGGCGACTTCCTCAGAGATGTTGGTCCATATTGGCAAAATAGCATCACGCAGTTTCTGCAGATTTATCTTCTGCATATACATGATACAAATCTCCCATTCAACCACACCATGGGGGAAACACTGCTTTCTTATGTGTGGGTTTTTTTTCTTGGTGTGGGGGGTGAGGGGTGGGCGTTGTTTAATTACCTTTAGGTTCACTTTCTCTAACTGTTTTTTGACAGAAAATCATTGCCTTGAAATTACACTATGACATTACAGTTAGCTATGCCACATCCTGTCCTGGCCATTCCCATTTTCTTGCCCCGGCGCACTTAGCATGCTGCATTCACTCCTTTCCCCCAAAATATTGCTGCAATGCACTTAGTGCGCTAGCCCCTCAACCTCCCCCCACACGTTAAAAAAATGTGCTTAGGGGTTGGGTTGTCTGTAAATAATCTGCACCGGGAGTTGCGTTGATCTTTTGGCTTCTATGGGCAAGACTAATAAAATGGATTAGTCTGTTTGCGTCTATTGAAATAACAGTGTAACTATGGCTATATTTATAGTCCGTTTCTGCAGCAGAATTCTCCCACATGCAAATGCAACTTGTATTTTTACGCTATTCATGCATTTTAAAAAGCTGTCTAATTTATCCCGTTAGCTAATTACTTTTTCCCTTCTAATTGTGATAATTAGTCAAAGTCATTATGATTTTGCGCTTATGATCATTGTTTTGCACTCAACAGTAATTAACTTCCTCATGTTTTATTGAAATTACCAATCTGAATTTGGATGCTAAGAATAAGTTTTCTTTAAGAATTTAGAGGCTTGCAGGGAAAAACAGGAAACGTGTGAAGCTGAGTGATATTTCACACATAGTAAGGCAGGAGTGTGCTAAGTGCAGCAGCCAGGAAGTGGCAGAAACTGAACCTGTCACCTTACAAGGAATGAATGCATGCAGCCAGCGGTATTTAAGAATGCACTTGGTATAGGAATGAAAAAGGGATAGTACAAAACTTTCTTTTAAGTGAAAAGTGTATTTTTACTTCAATAACATTATCAGTCAGAAATATATGTATACATTTCACATATAGATTGTAAGCTCACAAGGGCAGGGCTCTCTCCCTTTTGAGTCTTGTAAAATACTGTATGTTTTTTAACCACTATACAATTGTCACCGTAAATTACACTGGCTACCACTTTTATATTATGTCCCAATATCTGTATTATTATTATTTAGTATTTATAGAGCGCTGACATCTTCCGCAGTTCTGTACTATATTGTCATGTGTACCAATGTCTGTACATTATGTACCCTTGTTTGTTTCTACCATTGTACGGTGCCATGGAAGATGATGGTGCTATATAAATCATTCATAATAATTTCACTAAGGAATCCAAACAATACATAACTGTGCGCACGCACCCGCCGCAACACCACTGGATGCGAATACGCGTCCAGATAGATTTCAGCAGCTCCTATCTGGACAACTGCAGTCGTCCAGATAGGATTTACTGGTTAAAAGGCATGTTGTTGGCAAAGTGTAAAAATATCACCTAGGAGAAAACGTTAATTGAATAAGGGCCATAGTGTCTATAACAAAATCTTTATACAGTCCCATTTGAAAATAAATAAATAAATAAATAAATGACCCCCATTTTAGTACAAAAGATGTCAAGTGACTAATAATATGACCATCCAGCTAATGCTGAGTGCATTTTTTTTGTTTCACTGATATCTGCTGCTATCTGACCAGTGATGTTACTTTCCATACCACAGGTGTTTTCTTAACCCTCCTGGCGGTTCAATTTTTCTGCCAGATAGGCAGAAATCCTTTTTTTTTTAAAAATTTTTTGTTTCATGTAAAGCTACCAGAGTAGTAGCTACATGAAACACCACTAGAGGGCGCATGTGCCCCTCTAGTGCGATCGTCGCCAGCATCAATAGCAAACAAGGGAACGCGTATAGAACGCGTTCCCCTGTTTGGCTTCTCCTGTCGCCATGGCGACGATCGGAATGACGTCATAGACGTCAGCCGACGTCCTGACGTCAGACGCCTCCGATCCAGCCCATAGCGCTGCCTGGAACTCATTGGTCCGGGCAGCTCAGGGCTCTGGTGGGGGGGCCCTCTTGCGCCGCTGCGTGCGGGCGATCGCCGCAGAGCGGCGACAATCAAGCTGTACGCGCGGCTAGCAAAGTGCTAGCTGCACGTACAGCAATTTAAATGGGGCAAATCGCCCCACCAGGGGCTGAGATAGCTTTCTGCGCGGCATAGCCCGAGCTCAGCTCGGGCTTACCGCCAGGAAGGTTAATCCTCAGGACCTCTTAGGTGGTCACAGGAAAAAATGATTCTGTGCATAACAGGTATTTTTACATTTTTTAACCTTTTCCGGACTGCGTGTAGTAAAACCTACACCGCACTTGTCGCCGTCTAAGCCTGATGCGTAGCATTTACGCCACCTGCCATTTGCGTTCCCGACACGATCGTGTGCACCCAAGAGGGGACATTAGGCTGTCATATGACAGCTGACATCTCCCGTTAGTGATCAGGAGCCATTGCGATTGGCTCCTGATCACGTGATCACTACAATCGCCGGCGGATTGTAGTGATCACGATTGGCAGCAGCAACAGGAAGGGAAGAAGAGGACGGTGACTCACCTTGCTGATGTTCCCCCGGCTATCGTCGCTCCACTCCACTCTGGCCGGCATCCCCACTTGCTCTGCGTTAAATGTTGGGTCCCGGCTTGATGTTGTCATCAAGCTGCCAACCAACATTTTACAGCAGTGCGACCGAGGCTGCCGGCCAGAGCGGATGGGGCTAGAGCTGCTCATCGCTGGAGCCTGGGAGGAGAGTAAAGGCTGCTGACAAAACGGGTGCCATCTGCCTACACTTGGGACACCATACTTACTTAGCCCTACTGGGGATCCGCCTGCCTGATCCCCCCCCCCCCCACATGTAAAACGGCCTGGTCCTTAAAGAGACACTGAAGCGAAAAAAAAATGATGATATTATGATTTGTATGTGTAGTACAGCTAAGAAATAAAACATTAAGATCAGACACATCAGTCTAATTGTTTCCAGTACAGGAAGAGTTGAGAAACTCCAGTTGTTATCTCTATGCAAACAAGCCATTAAGCTCTCCGACTAAGTTAGTCGTGGAGAGGGCTGTTATCTAACTTTTATTATCTCAACTGTTCCTGGACTATTTACTTTTCCTCTGCTAGAGGAGAGGTCATTACTACACAGACTGCTCTGAAAGAATCATTTTGAATGCTGAGTGTCAGTGGCGTACCGTCCATTGAGCGCACAGGGGCGGGGCGCACCGGGTGACAGGCGGGGAAAGGGGTGTCAAAGAGGCCAGCCCAGCCATTTCAGATCAAGCCAGCAGAAAGTGCTCCACCTCCCTTCTCCTCATTGCTCGACTATAGCTGGCTTAGACCCCGTTTGCCCCGCCTCCCTCAACTCGGCGGCTAGTTCAACTTTGCAGAAGCCGGCCCCCCTGGGCTTCACTGGGATTTCAGCCGCGATTGGGGAGGATCCTATATTTTACCCTGATGATGCTGCTGCTGCCGCCGCCTCCGCGGCTGCACTGCTGCAACCTGGGGCAATGAGATGCTGCCAAGCGATGCCAGTGCACTACTCCCCTTCCAGGCAGGCTCATGGGGATCCCAGAGACGGAAGGCGGGCCCACCGCTGAGACCATGTCAGCCACTGCTGCCCCTGCTTCCTCTCGGCTGCTCAACACCAGACCAGCTGGGCCACCCAGGCACACCATCGGCAAACACCACAGGTGGATCGACACCTTCCACTGCGGTCAGTACACCACTGGACACCCCTGCCAGCTGCCAGTGTCTCTCTTCGTCTCTCTCTCTCTCTCTCTCTCTCTCTCTCTCTCTCTCTCTCTCTCTCTCCTGTCTCCTCTCTCTTCCTCCTGTCTCTCCCACCTGTCTCTCTTCCTTCTCTCTCTATCCTGTCCCTCCCTCCTGTCTCTCTCTCTCTGCTCTGTCTCTCCCACCTGTCTCTCTCACCTCTGTCTCTCCCACCTGTCTCTCTTCCTTCTCTCTCTATCCTGTCCCTCCCTCCTGTCTCTCTCTCTCTGCTCTGTCTCTCCCACCTGTCTCTCTCACCTCTGTCTCTCCCACCTGTCTCTCTTCCTTCTCTCTCTCTCATGTCCCTCCCTCCTGTCTCTCTCTCTCTCTCTCTCTCTCTCTGCTCTGTTTCTCCCTCTGCTCTCTCTCCCACCTGTCTCTCTCTCTGCTCTCTCTCCCACCTCTCTCTCTCTCTGCTCTGTCTCTCCCTGTGCTCTCTCTCCCACCTGTCTCTCTCTCTGCTCTATCTCTCCCTCTGCTCTCTCTCCCACCTGTCTCTCTCTCTGCTCTGTCTCTCTCTCCCACCTGTCTCTCCCACCTGTCTCTCTCTCTCTCTGCTCTGTCTCTCCCACCTGTCTCTCTCTCTCTGCTCTGTCTCTCCCACCTGTCTCTCTCTCTCTCTCTGCTCTGCCTCTCCCACCTGTCTCTCTCTCTGCCTCTCCCACCTGTCTCTCTCTCTGCTCTCTCTCTCTCTGTGTTCTCTCTCTCTCTCTCTGCTCTGTCTCTCTCTCTCTGCCTCTTCCTTCCTGTCTCTCTCTTTGTTCTCTCTCTCTCTCTCCCACCTGTCTCTCTCTCTGCCTCTCCCACCTGTCTCTCTCTCTGCTCTCTCTCTCTCTCTGTTCTCTCTCTCTCTGCTCTGTCTGTCCCACCTGTCTCTTTCTGCTCTGTCTCTCCCACCTGTCTCTCTTTCTGCTCTGTCTCTCCCACCTGTCTCTTTCTGCTCTCTCTCTCTGCTCCGTTTCTCTCTCTGCTCTCTCTCCTTCCTGTCTCTCTCTCTCTCTCTGCTGTCTCTCCCTCCTCTCTCTCTCTCTCTCTCTCTCTGCTCCGTCTCTCCCTCCGGTCTCTCTCTCTCTCTCTCTCTGCTCCGTCTCTCCCTCCGGTCTCCCTCTCTCTCTCTCTGCTCCGTCTTTCCCTCCGGTCTCTCTCTCTCTGCTCAGTCTCCCTCCTGTCACTGCCTCCTGTCTCTCTCTGCTCTGTCTCTCTCTGCTCTGTCTCTGTTTCTCTCTCTTTCTCTCTCTCTCTTTCTCTCTCTCTGCTCTGTCTCTCCCACCTGTCTCTCTCTCTCCCTCCTGTCTCTCTCTCCTCTGTCTCTCCCACCTGTCTCTCTCCGCTCTCGCTTCCTTTTCTCTGTCTCTCCCACCTGTCTCTCTCTCTGCTCTGTCTCTCCCACCTGTCTCTCTTCTCTGTCTCTCCCACCTGTCTCTCTCTCTCTGCTCTGTCTCTCCCACCTGTCTCTCTCTCTGCTCTGTCTCTCTCTCTCTGCTCTGTCTCTCTCTCTCTCTGCTCTGTCTCTCTCTCTCTGCTCTGTCTCTCTCTCCCTCCTGTCTCTCTCTCCTCTGTCTCTCCCTCCTGTCTCTCTCTCTCTCTCCCTCCTGTCTCTCTCTCCTCTGTCTCTCCCTTCTGTCTCTCCCCTCTGTCTCGTCCACCTGTCTCTCTCCACTCTCTCTTCCTTCTCTTTCTTTCCCGTCCCTCCCTCCTGTATCTCTCCTTTCTCTTTCTCTCTCTCTCTCTCTCTCTCTCTCTCTTCTCTCTCTCCTTCTCTCTCTCTCTCTCTCTCTGCTCTGTCTCTCTCCCTCCTGTCTCTCTCTCCTCTGTCTCTCTCCTCTGTCTCTCCCACCTGTCTCTCTCCACTCTCTCTTCCTTCTCTTTCTCTCCCGTCCCTCTCTTTCTCTCCCGTCCCTCTCCTCTTTCTCTCTCTCTCTCTCTCTGCTCTGTCTCTCTCTCTGCTCTGTCTTTCTGTCTCTCTCTCTCTGCTCTGTCTCTCTCTCTCTGCTCTGTCTCTCTCTCTCTCTCTCTGCTCTGTCTCTCTCTCTGCTGTGTGTCTCTCTCTCTCTCTCTCTGCTCTGTCTCTCTCTCTGCTGTGTGTCTCTCTCTCTCTCTCTCTGCTCTGTCTCTCACCTGTCTCTGCTCTGTCTCTCACACATGTCTCTCTCTCTCTCACTGCTCTGTCTCTCCCTTCTGTCTCTCTCTGCTCTCTCTTCCTTCTCTCTCTCTCCTGTCTCTCCCTCCGGTCTCTCTCTCGCTCTGCTCTCCCACCTGTCTCTCTCTCTGCTCTGTCTGTCCCACCTGTCTCTCTTTCTGCTCTGTCTGTCCCACCTGTCTCTCTTTCTGTTCTGTCTGTCCCACCTGTCTCTCTTTCTGCTCTGTCTCTCCCACCTGTCTCTTTCTGCTCTGTCTCTCTCTGCTCCGTTTCTCTCTCTGCTCTGTTTCTCTCTCTGCTCTCTCTCCTTCATGTCTCTCTCTCTCTCTGCTCTGTCTCTCCCTCCTGTCTCTCTCTCTCTCTCTCTCTCTCTGCTCTGTCTCTCCCTCCTGTCTCTCTCTCTCTCTGCTCCGTCTCTCCCTCCGGTCTCTCTCTCTCTCTCTCTCTGCTCCGTCTTTCCCTCCGGTCTCTCTCTCTCTGCTCAGTCTCCCCCCTGTCTCTCTCTGCTCTGTCTCTCTCTGCTCTGTCTCTCTCTGCTCTGTCTCTCTCTGCTCTGTCTCTCTCTGCTCTGTCTCTGTTTCTGCCTCCTGTCCTCTCTTCTCTCTCTCTCTCTCTCTCTCTCTCTCTCTCTCTCTCTCTCTCGTGTCTGTATGCGTGTGTGTGCACCTGGGGGTCACTCAGCCAGAAATACATTGGCCATATACAGGGATACAGGGGGATCTAACTATATACAAGGGGGATCCATTGGAGATCTGACTATATACAGTGACTGTGTACAGGGGGATCTGACTATATACCCTGGCTATATACAGGGGCGATCTGAATATATACACTGGCTATATACTAAAGGGGAAGTCTGGCTATATACTAAAGGGAGATCTGGCTATATAAACTGTAATTGGGTATCATGTTGGTTACCTATCCTAAATGGGGGGGGGTTATCTAGCTACCTATACTATAAACGGGGGGTTAATCTGGCTACCTGTGCTAAAGGGGGATTATCTGGCTACCTAATCGCTGCCACATTATATATATTTTGGCAAAACACTGCTGCATCGTGTATTTTGTATGGAAACACTGCACATTGTGGCTATACTACACTACCTATACTTATACTGGGGGCATTAATTCCAGGATACCTATACTGGGGGGCACTCATACCTGACATTACCCGCCGGGGCGGGCTTTCCTTTTTTGGTGGGGGGGGGGTCATTTAATTCCAAGCACCGGGTGTCAAAAGCCCTAGGTACACCACTGCTGAGTGTTGTGTAATCTGCACATATTATAGAATGATGCAATGTTAGAAAAAACAATATATACCTGAAAATAAAAGTATGAGAATATTTTTTTTGCTGCTTATCTTCTAGTAATTATTCATAGTACACAACCAATTCATTATATCATATATATTTTTTTCGCTTCAGTGTCTCTTTAAGAAAGGTTAGGCAGCTGGTCCCCAAAGGGTTAAGTAACTGTCCAAATTAAATATGTAACTCTAGACAGAAATGAGACTATGCCTCTGTGTAATAGCCTGCATATGTATCAGAATTTCTGATGAGTCTGTCTTCCATCCAAATAATGCAAACAATAATAACCATTCTGTGCAACATTTCCTGTCAGTGCTCAGCCCATTTCTGACCAGAGGGGATTATGAGGGATAGCGAATTGCAAGTAGGCAGAGTATACACAGGCCACTCAAACCTAGACTCCACTAATCAGGAAAGCCTTGTACAGACCAAGAAAGATTGGGATTGGGATTTGATTCTTTGGACAACAATGCAGTGCCAATGCTGTATGGATGCATCACTAGCCTCCAGGCTAACAACATGTCTGTTGCTATGGAGGGGGAAGAGGGACAATGAGTGGTACAAGACAGAGCCGTTTTGTTGCCATTTTGATTAAAAAGTGGGATAACCAACTTGATGCTGCTGCCTCTGATGAAGTGGGCGTGGCCCACAACATGTGTCAGGCTTGGCGGGGTGTAGTGCGCTAGTTTGCAGTCTCCATCCAGGTAGTATACCTTCCCCACACTATCTACTTTCTTACCGATAGAACATAATTTCCTTTTCACAGGCTACTTCCTTTCTTCACCTCTTTCGATTTGTGGATGTAATTTCTCTAACTCACCCTTTCCCTCACTGATGGCACACTGTGTTTATTTTCTGCTGAAATGTTGCCCACTGCGTTTATTTTCTGTTGAAATGTGGCCCACTGTGTTTATTTTCTGCTGAAATGTGACCCACCGTGTTTATTTTTTGCTGAAATGTGGCCCACTGCGTTTATTTTCTGCTGACATGTGGACCACTGCGTTTATTTTTCTGTTGAAATGTGGCCCACTGTGTTTATTTTCTTCTGAAATGTGTCCCACTGCGTTTATTTTCTGCTGAAATGTTGCCCATTGCGTTTATTTTCTGCTGAAATGTTGCCCACTGCGTATATTTTTTGCTGAAATGTTGCCCACTGCGTATATTTTTTGCTGAAATGTTGCCCACTGCGTTTATTTTCTGCTGAAATGTGGCCCACTGCGTTTATTTTCTGCTAAAATGTTGCCCACTGAGTATATTTTCTGGTGAAATGTTGTCCACTGCATTTTTTTCTGCTGAAATGTGGCCCACTGCATTTATTTTCTGATGAAATGTTGCCCACTGCTTATTTTCTGCTAAAATGTTGCCCACTGCATTATTTTCTGCTGAAATTTTGCCCACATTGCATGATTTTCTGCTGAAACGTTGCCCACATTGCGTTTATTTTCTGGTGTCTGAGGTAACTGTTGCTGCATTTATTATTTAATGGTCATAGTTTGCTATATTTGCTGCTTTGGGGTTACGGCAGGTATACTAATAAATAGCATCACACAGTTTCTGCACACCCATGATGCGAATCCTCGTTTCACCACATCATGGCGGAAACACTGCTTTCTTATGCCTTGCTGTTACATCATTACGTTAGCTCCACCCATACAATGTCATGACCATGCCCATTTGTCGGCAACCCCCCCCCCCCCCCCCCGCCATTGGCACTCAGTGATAAATAAGTCGATGTTGGGTCGCAGTTTGGGCACTCGGCTTCTGAAAGGTTCGCCATCACTGGAGGCCGTCTTTACCATCTGCAATGACCGACTTTAATCCAGCATGTGTACGCAATTTAAAACAGCAAATCTCAACGCTCTCTTTCTTTCCTTCAGTACCTCACAGTATAACAAAAGAGATCAAATTAATGATGCAAAAGATCACAGGAAATTGATAACTTTACAAATAAAATACAGGAGACTAATTTACTGTCTATAACAATGACCACAATGATTTCCCTGATTCTACTTCAGACTGTTTAGATAACACAGAATGGTTAACTGATGTTCCGCTTTAACTAAAGCAATATGAAGGCTAACAAGGGAAATTGGAACATACAGCACAACAGACTAATTTATATGTGTTCATTGGGCACTGCACAGGTCAGGGAAGACTAGCTTAGTTGCAAAATCAATGACATGAAGGGTGACTCTGTGGATGATAAACAGGTAAAGTTGTGGGAGGCCACAGAAGGGTGAGTAACTTTGTATGTACTAAAAACTATTAATATTGGAGTGTTTGGTAGGCAGAGAAGAGTATGGGCAACATAGGTAAAATTCTGTGTGGATTAGCAGGCAGAGAATAGGATAAAGGATAAGCGAGGCAAGAAATTAAATCTAGCTTTATTTACCAGGGGCTTTGTCCAGCTCCTAGAAGTAATTTGTGTCCCTCGGTGCAGCTCCGGTCCTCTCCTGGGTCCCGCTGGCAGCCTCTAAGGATTGCCGACCCCCAATGGGTTGATATCTTCTACACCCCGCGCAAGAAGCGTCCACGTCACCGGGAGCATACTGGGCCACTCTCATTGATGTGGGCGTGTTTGCACATGGGCGCTCTCACGCACCTGCGCATGCACAGAAGACACCAACCCTTCAGGGTTTGCGATCCTTAGAGGCTGCAAGCGGGACCCCAGAGAAGACCAGAACTGCACCAAGGGACTTCTAGAGGCTGGAGGAAGCCCCAAATAAATAAAGCTAGATTTAATTTTACACCTCACTTATCTTTTAACCCATTCTCTGCCTGCTAATCCACACAGAATTGTACCTATGTTGCCTATACTCGCCTCGCTTATCCTTTAAATACAAGGTACTTTCATATATGATTCATCCTCTGTTGCGGTCTATTTCATCCATTCTTTCTGGCAGTAGTATGTGAAAACTCATCTCATGTTGCGGTCTGTTCCATCCATACTTTTTGGTACTATGTGAAAACTATGACCTGAAACTTGCGAATGCTTTCTTTTTCTCTCCAATAAAGTTGTTACTGTACTTTGTCTTTTAATATAGACCTTTTCAACACTAATAAAAGCATGCCAAGAGGCAGTGTAAGTCCCCAAGAGTATTGTAACCCTATAAAAACGTGCCATCTAGCATGAGTGATTAGTATTGTAAAACCCAGAAGACGTTCTTAAGTGGCTCTTCCAAAACTTGAGTGTAAACATATGTCACCCTAACCTGATGTATTAGCACAATATGGTGGACAGATAGAATCCTGTGTCAACACTAGTGTCATTTAGGACAACAATGGTAGCAACCAGTAAAACTCTTGGGTATGTAGGAAGAAGTTCAGCAACAGGTCACAACCATATAGTAAAACAAAACTGACAAAAGCCCAGCATTGCAAATCACAAGCTAAGTTATATGGAATATATAGCAAGCAATGGTTCTGTTTTCCTAGCCAATGTATGACACAGCAATGCAGTTTTCATATTGGCTAATATTTTTCATATGGTTGCTTACTGCATATAATATACCTTAAAAATATTTTTTTGGGGGAAAAAAAACATACTGCACAATTGCACTGAGCAGCAGTAAATTAGTTCCTTCTTCCCTCCCATCATATATCAGACACTGAACCCGATTCACCATTCTTATCTGGCCTGGAGAACATATGTAAACCTGGCATGGGCGTATTATTAAGAAATAAATGCATGCACATAAGCACAGTCATTCAACTGCTAAATCATTCATATTTCTGCCATCTTGTTTATTGCCTGATCTGATCACGGCAGGATTTATAAACTCTTAGGATCGTTTTCTACTACATGCATTTAGTAATACGATTGGATCACAAAACACTAGGTACACTTCAAACTATTGGAAACCGCACGGGAATGTTTCCATTAGAGCACTGCATTTGCAACATGATTCACACCAATCACAATTGTCGCGCCTGCTGCATTTTTTGTGTGCAATTTGCCTCCTATATAAAGTATAGCATAGCAACCCTATGCCCAAAAAATGCACAATTCAGCCAATCAAAATATTTTCCAAACTATTTTTTTTTCTTCTGTCGTAAATTGCAATCGCGATGTACACACAACAGATCGTAACATAATCACAATGCAATTGCTGCATTGGAAAATGAAAGAAATGTGATCAAATTGCACTGCTATGCCAATTGCATTTATCAGTGGAATTCAGCCCGTACTAGATGATATCAAACAATTACACTAAACTTCTCTAGTCCAAAGTTTATTAGTAAATTAAACCCATTGTATAATGTATATCTAACTACGGTGACCATACGTCCCGCTTTACCCGGGACGCGTCCCGCCTTCGGGGGGCGCTGTCCCAGGCTGCATGAGGTCCCGGGAAACGTCCCGCTTTTAGCAGCGGGACGTCCCGGCCTCGGGACTCTGGCCACTGTACAGTGAACTAGCCGCAGCGTCTACTAGACGCTGCGCTAGTTCATTCCCCGCAGCCCCGCTCCAGCCTGCAATGTTCTCCTCCGGCAGGCACAGGCAGAGCAGGGCTATGGGAAGATGGCGTCCGGAGGCGGAGCCCTGTATTGGAGACTATTTGTCTCCAGTACAGGGCTCCGCCTCCGGACGCCATCTTGCCGTAGCCCTGCTCTGCCTGTGAGAGGCTGAGCGGGAGATTGAAGATCGTCCAGGCCAGGGGGAGCTGCACACACCAGAGGCCGGCTGCGTAAGGGGACGTCTTCTGCCAGGTGAGTAAATGCTTTTTCTTGCAGGTGAAGTGTTTGCCCACATTTTGTACTGACATATTTGCCCAAATTGTGTTCATTTTGTACTGATATGTTTGCCCGCATTGCGTTTATCTTGTACTGACATGTTTGCCCGCAGTGCGTTTATCTTGTACTGACATGTTTGCCCGCAGTGCGTTTATCTTGTACTGACATGTATGCCCGCAGTGCGTTTATCTTGTACTGACATGTTTGCCCGCAGTGCGTTTATCTTGTACTGACATGTTTGCCCGCAGTGCGTTTATCTTGTACTGACATGTTTGCCCGCAATGCGTTCATTTTGTATTAACATGTTGCCCGCAGTGCGTTTATTTTGTACTGACATGTTTGCCCCCATTGCGTTTATTTTGTACTGACATGTTTGCCCCCATTGCGTTTATTTTATGCTGACATGTTGCCCGCAATGCGTTTATTTTGTGCTGAAATGTTGCCCGCAATGCGTTTATTTTGTGCTGAAATGTTGCCCGCAATGCGTTTATTTTGTGCTGAAATGTTGCCCATTGCGTTTATTTTGTGGTGTCTGGGGTAACTGTTGCTGCATTTATTATTTAATGGTCATAGTTGGCTGTGTTTGCTGCTTTGGGGTTATGGCATACTATTAAATAGCATCACACAGTTTCTGCACACCTATGATGTGAATCCACGTTTGACCACATCACGGCGTAAACACTGCTTTCTTATGCCTCGCTGTTGCATCATTACGTTAGCTCCGCCCATAGAATGTCATGGCCACGCCCATTTTTCACGCGCGCTGCAGACCCGCATCCCCTGTTTTTCGCCGCGGCGCTCCCCCCCCCCCCCAATTCCCCCCGTCCCAGGTTGAGCCTTCAAAAATCTGGTCACTCTAATCTCACCTACTTGTTTTTTGGGGGGTTTTTTTATACAGGCTGGAATTATGGGTTTCAGTGTAAACGTTGCAATAATATGTTTAATTTAAACTATTTAAAGATACAAGCTTGCCAACTCTAGTACAGTATGTACTTTATAGGCTGTTATACTAGTCTTGTACTGATAGTAAACAGGCTGCTGTTTTGTGCTGATCTTTGCATAAGTTGCTTCGAAACTATCCACAGTTTCTATGGGTTAAAATTAAAACTTTAAACTCATGAACATATTTCTGTTGAAGTGTTGTTCTTCTTCAAACACTTGTAGTCAGTGTACAGGGCTGCTTCTGGCCCATGTACAGATTTGCAGAAATAAGCTTGTATTCCAGAGCAGAAGCAAAATAAGTAATATAAGTAATCTAAGTGCATTGCATTAGTGATCAAAGCAAATGTAAGTAAATTAACATACACTGAAATAATTATGAATGCATAGTAGAGGGAGTGCAGCCAGTACTCAAACAGCAAAGCCCCTTATGGAGAAGCTGCGGTCTGTGTAACTGACAGGAGGCATGTGCAGGACACAGAGATTCTTTAGACTTCAGATGCAATGTAAAGAGGACACGCAGTCAGCACTATGCTTAATGAAGATTTACTTGAGAGGTGCACTTGCAGTACAGCGGAATATACCATGCAGCAGTAAGGCAAGCGGGTGCTGGGGGCAAGGCTAGCCAAGACTTTTTGTGTGGCTTGCCCTTCTTGTGACTGCCGTAAAGAAGCGCAAGCTGTCATGGCTGGTCTCTCCCAAAGCGGCCACTTTCCATACTGCTGCATGGTATATTCCTCAGTACTGTTAGCGCATGTTTCGAATAAACATTCATTATAGAGGAACTCCAGTGAAAATAACATAATGAACAAAAGTGCTTAATTTTTACAATAATTATGTATAAATGATTTAGTCGGTGTTTGTCCATTGTAAATTCTTTCCTCTCCCTGATTTACTTTCTGACATTTATTATATGGTGACATTTTTACTGCTGGCAGGTGATGTCAGTGGAAGTAGCTGCTGCTTGCTTTTTTGGCAGTTGAAAACAGATGTTATTTCCTACAATACAACAAGGCTCCCACAGTATGATGTCAGGACCATGATCTTGACATCACACTGTGGGAGGGGTTTCAACACAATATTAGCCATACAGAGTCCCCTGATGATCCTTTTGAGAAAAGGAAAAGATTTCTCATGGGAAAGGGGGTATCAGCTACTGACTGGGATGAAGTTCAATCATTGGTCACGGTTTCAGTTTAAGCATACTGCTGAGTGCTTGCCTCTCTGCCATGGACATAATTATGAAGGCTGTCATCTTTACTTCTTTTTTCTTTCTTAATGTCATTTACCTGACTGTCATGCCAGCCTTTTGGTTTCATCATTAAATCACACAAACCTGATCAACACACTTGTACCCAATGAGTTATTCATAAGTATTTAAGGGAGTGCATCAAGCCAACAATCATGAAAGTGCCATTTTTAAAAAGGAAATTATGAAAAAAAACCTTTAAAGGACAACTGTAGTTAGAAGAATATTGAGGCTGCCATATTTATTTCCTCTTAAACAATACCAGTTACCTGTCAGCCCTACATATCTATTTGGCTGCAGTAGTGTCTGAATAACACCAGAAACAAGCATGCAGCTAATCAGATCTGACAATAATGTCAGAAACACCTGATCTGCTGCATGCTTGTTCAGGATCTATGGCTAAAAGTATTAGAGGCAGAGGATCAGCAAGGCAGCCAGGTAATTGGTATTGTTTAAAACAAAATAAATATGGCAGCCTTTATATCTCTCTTCCTTCAGTTGTCATTTAAGACAAAGGAAACAAAACTGTAAACACATCAATAAATATGAATGAATAATATGCCTGTAATAGACAAAATATCTAAACACAACAATGGAAATGTTTGAAACGCATGACATTTAAACATATGAAATTACTCTAAAATAAACTGGTTAGTAATAAGGCTCATAGCAGTGAATAGCTGCCCTTCCTGGTCTTAATCCAGCTCTGTGTTGGGGGCAATCATTTACCAAATAAAAATGTATTTCTGTCTTCCCAAAAAATGATCTAGTGCACTGTTTCCCAACCTAAGTGCCGCGACCAGTCTCGGGGAGGTGTCGCCACTCCGCTGTCTTCCTCCCATGCTCTCTGCCTCTGCTCCGTGTAATTAAAGCAGGGCTACAAGAAAATGGCCACCGATGTCCCCAAACACGGACGGCGGTGGCCATTTTGTTGTAGTCCCGCTCTAATTATACACAGAGTGCAGATAAAGCAGAGAGCGGGGTGCTGAAGAGACATCATCGCTGGAATTCACGGAGCTGGGTGAGTGAGCCGCCAGCTCATTCTACCTGGGGGGGAACACCAAGCTCCTATGCTTGGCTACCTACTCCTAACATCCTAAACTGGGGAGGCCTATGCTTAGCTAACCATACTTATGGCACCCTACAAACATATACTGCGGGCACCTATATACTTATACTGCAGGCACCCATATACCTATGCTAAGGACACCTATATACCTATACTGCGGGCACCTATATACCAATACTGCAGGCACCTACATACCTTTACTGGGGACACCTATATACCTATATTACAGGCACCAACATAACTATACTGAGGGCACCTACATACCTATACTGTGGGCACCTATATACCTATATTGCAGGCACCTACACCTGACTTTTTTATACTACTGGGGCACCTATGCTTGTCTACCTATATTAAGGGTACCTACACCTGACTTCCTTTACTGGGGGCAGGCAAACCATGGCTAAAATGCGCAGTGTAAATCGTTGTTGCTGTGCAATCACTCCAAATCGGGGGGGGGGGGATGTTTCACAGAGATCTAAGCATTTGGCGTCATGTGTCACGACTATAAAAACGTTGGGAACCACAGATCTAGTGGATCATCAGCATAACATAAACTCCTGCTTTAGCAGCTAAGCACTTGCAAAGAAAACTACTGGCTATCTATATTAGGGGGGAGGGGGGGACTACCAAAGACTGGGGAGCACCGCTAATCATTTATACTTATGGCAGAAAGAAGGAGACTGGGGGCAGGGTATTAAGCCCCGCCCCAGTTACTTTTCCCCCAGGATCCCATTGGAGCTAGAGCCGACCCTGAAAAAAGGTAAACAGTTAATGTTTTTTTAACACTGGGATCTTAATAAACTGCCATTAAACAGAGACAATAAAACATTAAGTCAAATTTGAAAATGTTTAAATATAAAATAACACAGTGGGATATCTATAAAAAGTAATTTTTAGGAGTAGGAGGATAAATACAATTGTTTATCTCATCAGTTTATTCTCACCTTGTGTTCACTTTAAAATTGATCTTAACTAAAGATTGGGGCCCTGGAGGATTTAAATCCTACATCCTTCTTTCTGTGGTAAATGTATGACAGTACTGGTATGCAATGCAAACAGCCCAAAATTAAAACTATTTAAACATCATTTGTGAGAAGCAAAAATATTGGTGCTAACAGTAGATATTTAATACTAATCTTAAAGGGAAGGTTCAGGGAGGGGATTCAAAAAATAAAAATAAATTTCCACTTACCTGGGGCTTCCTCCAGCCCGTGGCAGGCAGGAGGTGCCCTCGCCGCCGCTCCGCAGGCTCCCGGTGGTCTCCGGTGCCCGACCCGACCTGGCCAGGCCGGCTGCCAGGTCGGGCTCCACTGCGCTCCATTTCCTGGGACTTCTGCGTCCCACGACGGCGCGCTGACGTCATCGGACGTCCGCCGGGCTGTACTGCGCATGCGCAGTAGTTCTGCGCATGCGCAGTACAGCCCGGCGGACGTCCGATGACGTCAGCGCGCCGTCGTGGGACGCAGAAGTCCCAGGAAATGGAGCACAGAGGAGCCCGACCTGGCAGCCGGCCTGGCCAGGTCGGGTCGGGCACCGGAGACCACCGGGAGCCTGCGGAGCGGCGGCGAGGGCACCTCCTGCCTGCCACGGGCTGGAGGAAGCCCCAGGTAAGTGGAAATTTATTTTTATTTTTTGAATCCCCTCCCTGAACCTTCCCTTTAAGCACAGGTGGCTTGTGTTGCTGTTTGGATCTGAATTGAACTGGAGCTGAGCATCTACGTCACCTCATATTTGTCCCCAGCTAGCTAGATCTCCCAGCTGCTGAGGAGATAGCTGGCTAGGTCTCTTTGGGTGTGAAATATCCCATCTCTATTGCCATGTGAAGGAGGGGGGGGGGGTACTTATGTAATATGTAAGAGAGTATTTGCAGCTTAGGAGTTACTTCTGTCAGTCAGGAAGGTCAGTAGTCAGAATACACTGCATTATAAAGCACTAATCATTATCACTGATTTGTGCTGTCAGTGAGTGCGGCTTACATTGGATTATAAGCACTATGGGCAGAATACATTACAACAAGCAACCTTTTATTCAGCCCTGCTGGTGGCCTCCACATTTTATGGCCATGCTTAGTAGTTCTTACATGGTCTTGTTTTCTACTGTCAATGTCAAGGCTTGTAATAAAATCTCCACTTTCCATGAATCAGCTTCATGTTTTCTGCAAAACTATTTATTGAAGCTTCATAAAATACATAAAAATACAAGTCTTCATAAAATATCCCTTATCTCGTATCATAGTGGCAGGAAGTAATGCGTTCATAGGGCTTTGTGGAAATGATTCAGAGAGTTCCTAAACCTGACTTCCTTTGTCAAGCCACCCTGCATGGTACAGAGGCTTGTAATTAATTAATAGTTAGTGATGCATATGTAACACCACGCACTGAGCGCAATGCTACTGGTCGTCAGCAGATATCACCCTAACTAACCAGTTCAACCAGCAGTACTTTATCAGTCTCTTGGTTAGAAATAGATTATCAGGTGCAGCATAAACGCAAAAGTGTATATGAGCATAAAAAAAAACCAATAATATGATCTGCAGTGGCATAGATGTGTCCAAATTTACCATAGAGAGCTGTGGCTCCTGTAATGCAATGTAATGTAAGTGCTATTACAGTACAAGGGAAGCATGAACCACACCCATCACTATCAAATGATTGCCAAACCACAGTATGGAAACTACTGTACTAGACTGTTCACAGAAAAGCATTGGCAGCCACTCAGTCTATTCACATTCAGGTCGGCTGAGCAACAATGTAAGGTCTACAGGCTGTCTACAAACAATCCTCACATGGATTTGGGGGAAGGGGGAGGCCAATCAGAAAGTTAGGAAAACCTATCTAATTCAATAATATTTCCTCTCAATAAAGTAGGCCTAGCCATGTCTGTGTGGAGCTATTCCATTTTTTATTTATACTACAGACAAGATTGATACACCAAGTTGTGGCTGTCAGATGTGAAACCATAAAAGCAGGCAATGGTAATTATTATCACTTTATCTCCTAGCTTTGTCCAATTAAAGAGACATAAAAATGGTTGACATCCATGGCTATATTTACTAGGTAATGCCCAGTGATGTTGATCCAGGGATTTTATCTGTAAAGAAAAATAACCGAGAGCCAAATATAGTGTAGTAAGTAGCGGTAATGGGTATTATGAAATAGAGTACAACGATATACTCAAACCAGGGTTACCTCCAGGCAACCACTGCATAGGCAGGTGAGGAGATTATCCTGTCCTCACTCAGGGTTAAGAAGTCGCTCTCTGTAGATAGGAAGAACAAGGGGTATCCCCCTCCACCAGGGGTGGATATTAGGGATAACATAAAGAAGAACAGATGCGCCAAAAGAGTAAAAACAGTTATTAAAAAGTTTAAAAGTGCTTAGGAGGCAGTGGTGGACAGTGGTGCTCACCGCCAGGTCGTGATCACGCTTACGCGTGGATTCACGACCATTTTGACGCATTCCGCCTCGGACACGCTAAGCCGTGAATAGATTTTCAACCACGAAAATCTACTTCGGCTTCGCGTGAATGCGGACAGAAATCCGCATTCACGCTCGTGAAACCCGGCGCTGAAGTCGTGGTTTGCGGAAATGCGTCAAACTATGCGGAAGTGACACATTGCAGGCCAATCAGAGTGCCCCAGCCAGGTCCTAGCAACCAATCACAGGAGGGGAGCTATGCCCTCCCCTCCTGAATATAAAGCGGAGGCCATGATGGAAAAGCTCTGTCCTTGCTAGACTGTGGTGCTGAGAGGATTATCTCCAGGCCATTGTTGTTTGAGCAAGTGCATTTATTGTGTTAAAAACAAAGCGTTTTTTTTTGCTAACACTGCTCTTATACTGTACACAGTTAGCTAGTCAGTGAGTGATTGCTGTAGTTAGTTGTAGTCAGTGTAGTGTAGTGGGAGTGTGGGAGTCTAGTGATTATTTAACTGTGTGTAGTGCAGGCAGGTTCAGTGCTGCAGTGTAGTCAGTGTAGTGGGAGTGGGGATTATCTGTGTGTAGTGCAGGCAGGCGGGTTAGTGCAGCTGCAGTGTTCACTTGTATATTCCAGTGACAGTTATACACTTGTACTATTTTCAGGCAGCCAGTCACACCGCCGGCGCCGCCATTCTCTGCCAGCGCTGTTCATTCATTCTGTCAGTGACCTTGTGCCGTGCCCAGTGCCCACTGCTCGCTCGCTGGCATATGAGCATCTCATTACACAGTGTGACATCCTTGTGTGCCCACTGCATCCTTCAGTGACCTAGTTGTATATCCAGTGCCCACTGCTGTGCCCACTGCATCCTTCAGTGACCTTGTACTGTGCCCACTGCATCCTTCAGTGACCTAGTTGTATATCCAGTGCCCACTGCTGTGCCCACTGCATCCTTCAGTGACCTTGTACTGTGCCCACTGCATCCTTCAGTGACCTAGTTGTATATCCAGTGCTCACTGCTGTGCCCACTGCATCCTTCAGTGACCTTGTACTGTGCCCACTGCATCCTTCAGTGACCTAGTTGTATATCCAGTGCCCACTGTATCCTTCAGTGACCTTGTACTGTGCCCACTGCATCCTTCAGTGACCTAGTTGTATATCCAGTGCCCACTGCTGTGCCCACTGCATCCTTCAGTGACCTTGTACTGTGCCCACTGCATCCTTCAGTGACCTAGTTGTATATCCAGTGCCCACTGCATCCTTCAGTGACCTTGTACTGTGACCACTGCATCCTTCAGTGACCTAGTTGTATATCCAGTGCCCACTGCTGTGCCCACTGCATCCTTCAGTGACCTTGTACTGTGCCCACTGCATCCTTCAGTGACCTAGTTGTATATCCAGTGCCCACTGCTGTGCCCACTGCATCCTTCAGTGACCTTGTACTGTGCCCACTGCATCCTTCAGTGACCTAGTTGTATATCCAGTGCCCACTGCTGTGCCCACTGCATCCTTCAGTGACCTTGTACTGTGCCCACTGCATCCTTCAGTGACCTAGTTGTATATCCAGTGCCCACTGCTGTGCCCACTGCATCCTTCAGTAACCTTGTACTGTGCCCACTGCATCCTTCAGTGACCTAGTTGTATATCCAGTGCCCACTGCTGTGCCCACTGCATCCTTCAGTGACCTAGTTGTATATCCAGTGCCCACTGCTGTGCCCACTGCATCCTTCAGTGACCTTGTACTGTGCCCACTGCATCCTTCAGTGACCTAGTTGTATATCCAGTGCCCACTGCTGTGCCCACTGCATCCTTCAGTGACCTTGTACTGAGCCCACTGCATCCTTCAGTGCCGTTGTACTCTGCCTGGTGCATCCTTCAGTGACCTTGTACTGTGCCCACTGCATCCAGTGATTCATTACTAGCAACATGTCTGGCAGGGTTTCGCGGGGTGAGAGGAAAGGGAGTTCAATTGCCTCAGCCACTTCTGGGACTGCTCCACGTCCAGGGAGAGGACGCCCAGCTGTACATGGTCGTGATGCAGCAGAAAGGGGGCAGCAAAGCCTGGGCCGAGTCAGCGGACGCCATTGTCCAAATATTTTAAAGTTTCTGGTCCCCGTGTGGTGGTTGAGCAAATGGAACCTGACGTACTCATGGACATCATGACTTCCTCCCAGACCTCTACTGTGAGCACCACTCCAAGCAGCAGCAGCAGCAGCAGCCAACATCCCACGCTTGTTGTGACATCCACCCCAGCACCCACTGGTCAGCAGCCCTCCCAGGATGACAGCGTTCTGTCCCTCAGTCCGGCTTCTGGGAACCTGCTGATGCAAGAAGCTCAGGACTTACTGGGGACCGATGTGGCAGAGATTGAGATCGGGCCACAATCACAAGCGTTGTTGAGTTCTGGTGATGAAGAAGAGGGGTCTGTGTCTGGGGATGTAGGGACAGAAGAGGAGGCGGGGGAGTCAGAGGAAGAGCTGGATTATGATGATGCTGCTGATGATGACGACGTTGTGGACCCTAACTATGTGCAGCCTGCTGAGTCCGTGGAAGAATGGTCAGAGGCAGAGCAGGATGACGAGTCACCTCGGCCTAGGCAAGGATATCGCCATATGTCAGGCAGGGGCATCGGCAGCAGTGGGCGTGGAGGAAGTAGACAGTACACTGCTTCAGCCGGCACCACCACCATGCAACCCCCGGCAACTACTACCACACATTGTTCCGCTGCACCCTCTGCTAGTGGGGGCCGCAGTAAATTAAAGTCACCAGTGTGGGATTGCTTTGAGGAATGTACTGATGACAAAAGGTATGCGGTGTGCAGGTTATGCAGCAAAAGATTGAGCCGTGGGAAAAGTCTGAGCAAGATGGGTACCTCATCCCTCCAGGGCCACCTGAGATGCCGCCACTGCCGCGAGTATGCGGACTTTAAGAGGAAGCAGGCACTGCTGGCAGGGGTTCCTGAGAGCAGAAGGCCCACCAGCACAGCAGCATCATCCCTCCCTCAGGGTCGTGAATCCCCCACAGCAGCAGCAGCACGCAAGCGCTCTTCCACCTCGGCTACTCAGGACACAGACATTGAGGCTGGCAGCCAGTGTTCGTCTTTCTCCTCTGTCACCCCTGCATCCCAGCGTCGTCAGACCCTGCTGAGCGACACCTTTCAGGGTCTGACCAAGCCTCTGCCTCCAAGCCACAGGCGGATCCGCAAACTAAATGGCTTGCTGGCCCGGGCCATGGCATCACAGCTGCTTCCCTACTCCCTGGTGCAGGAGGGGAGCACCATGCGGACGCTGCTCCAATTTGGCATCCCCGAGTGGCAAGTCCCCAGTCGCCACTATTTCAGCAGGAGCGCGATCCCAGCACTCCACAAGTTTGCGGTGGAAAACGTGGCCCGTTCCCTTGACTACTCTGTGGGCAAGCGGGTCCACGTGACCATGGACTCGTGGAGTAGCAGATTTGGGACAGGTCGCTACCTGTCCTTTACGGCCCACTGGGTGACACTGATGGAAGGGAGGGAGGACAAGAGCGCATCAGCCCAGCTAGTGGTGCCACCACGCGGGATCAGGGGGGATGCAGAAGGGTCCTGTCACAACACTCCCTCTGCACCCGGAAAGCAAGCCCGCCTCGGCAGCAGCAGCGCCAAGCCTCGGCACTGCCAAGCCCTTTTAAAATTGGTGACCCTGGGGAAGGAGAGGCTTACGGCCACCAACGTCCTGGCCGCCCTCAGGAAGCAGGAGCGGAGGTGGCTGACCCCCAGAGGCCTGGAAGTGGGGTATGTGGCAGCCGATAACGGGGCCAACCTGGTGGCAGAAGTGCAGCAGGATAACCTCCAGCACATCCCCTGCTTGGCCCACGTGCTCAATCTTGTGGTGCAGCGCTTCTTGCGCACCTACCAGGGGATGAGCGAGCTGCTGCAGGATGCCCGGGCGGTGGTACGCTTTTTCCGCCTGTCAGCCACTGCCTCTGCACTCTTGTCCACCTTACAGTAGCAGTATGGAAGGCCACAACACCGGATGATCATCGACATGCCAGTTCACTGGAATTCGACTCTGGCCATGTTGGAGCGGCTGTGTCAGCACAGGCTGGCTCTTAGGGCCTACATGCTAGACCCAAGTGTCCCCAGCAACCAGCAAGTCCCCATGATTACTGCCACTCAGTGGACACTGATGCAGCAAGTATGCCTGGTGCTGAGTCCCTTCCTGGAGGCAACCAAGATGGTCAGTGAGGAGCGGGCCTCTGTGTGCCAGTGGGTGCCCTTGATTTGTCTACTGGAGCAGGCAATGGACAATTTAATTGAGCGTGGGGATGAAGCCCTGAGGCAGTTGGAAGAACAGGAGCAGATGGCAGCACAGTCCAGCTCAGAGGAGGGCTCACAGCAGGTAGTGGAAGAGTTGGAGGTCCCTAACCTGAATGAGGAGGAGGAGGAGAAGCAAAGTGCAGCAGGCGTTGTACGTGGATGGCGGTTTGAGGAGGACAACGACATGGCACAGGAAGAGGACAGGCATGCGTTATGGGACAATGGCGAGGACGAGGAATATCTTGCTGGCAGGGCCCACTTGTTTCCCATGGCTGTGCACATGTTGCGCTGCCTTCGCAGGGACCCCCGGGTGATCCAGATGCGTTCAAGGGAGGACATCTGGATTACCTTGATGCTTGATCCCCGTCTGAAGGGGAAGCTGGGAGACTTAATGACGCCATCCACCACCGAGCAACGCACAAGGGAGTTGAAGGAGGCCCTTGTGCGCAGACTACTGGAAGCATTCCCCCAGCCTTCCACCCCCACTGTAACTGCTCTGCCAAGCCAGCAAGAGGTGCCTGCCATTGCCACTAGCAGCACAACAACAACCACCAGCAGCAGCAGCAGCAACTGGCGCCCCGGAGACCTGTAGAGCCTAAGCAAGAGCCTGTATGCAGTGCAGCAGCCCAGAACAGAGGTGCCCGCCACAGCATCCACCACCAACCAGCACAAGCAACGACTGACCACCATGGTGTCTGACTATATGGGGTCATCCAGCGGGCTCAATGACACCGACAGCCCCGTGGACCCCTTGGAGTACTGGGTCAAGAGACTGGACATCTGGAGCGAGCTTTCCCAGTACGCCCTGGAACTCCTATCCTGCCCTCCTTCCAGTGTCCTCTCAGAGAGATGCTTTAGTGCGGCCGGTGGCGTGGTCACAGAGAAGCGCTCTCGGCTCTCCCACGCCTCTGTGGACAAACTCACCTTCCTGAAAATCAACCAGGCTTGGGTGGAAGGTGAGTTCCTGGCCCCTATTATCGGACACAGGGGGACATGAAGTGGCTGCTGCATGTGCTGTTGTTAACTATGCCTGCCTTTATAAAGACAGTTACTACCTGCCTAGTGCCTACCTTGGTTAATTTTTTGGTGTTATGGTACTACTACCAGTAAGTTGCCATGGTCCTCCTTCTGAGCTGCTGAACTGACCGCCCGCTTTGTCCTCCTGACTCAGTCGCTACTACACTCTGCGTTCACACTGCCCGAGTCACTGGGTGCATTTAATTTTTTGGCCAGCACTATGACGCTGTGCTACTACTACTACCACCAGTATGTTGCCATGGTCCTTCTGTGCTGCTGCTGCTGCTGCTGCTGCTGAACTGAACGCCCGCTTTGTCCTCCTCCTCCTCCTGACTCAGTCGCTACCACGGTACCACCAATGTACTCTGTCTGCGTTATCACTGCCCGGGTCACCGGGTGCATTTAATTTTTTGGCCAGCACTATGACGCTGTGCTACTACTACTACTACCACCAGTATGTTGCCATGGTCCTTCTGTGCTGCTGAACTGAACGCCCGCTTTGTCCTCCTCCTCCTCCTGACTCAGTCGCTACCATGGTACCACCAATGTACTCTGTCTGCGTTATCACTGCCCGGGTCACCGGGTGCATTTAATTTTTTGGCCAGCACTATGACGCTGTGCTGCTACTACTACCACCAGTATGTTGCCATGGTCCTTCTGTGCTGCTGCTGCTGAACTGAACGCCCGCTTTGTCCTCCTCCTCCTCCTGACTCAGTCGCTACCACGGTACCACCAATGTACTCTGTCTGCGTTATCACTGCCCGGGTCACCGGGTGCATTTAATATTTTGGCCAGCACTATGACGCTGTGCTGCTACTACTACTACCACCAGTATGTTGCCATGGTCCTTCTGTGCTGCTGAACTGAACGCCCGCTTTGTCCTCCTCCTCCTCCTGACTCAGTCGCTACCACGGTACCACCAATGTACTCTGTCTGCATTATCACTGCCCGGGTCACCGGGTGCATTTAATTTTTTGGCCAGCACTATGACGCTGTGCTGCTACTACTACCACCAGTATGTTGCCATGGTCCTTCTGTGCTGCTGCTGCTGCTGCTGAACTGAACGCCCGCTTTGTCCTCCTCCTCCTCCTGACTCAGTCGCTACCACGGTACCACCAATG
This sequence comes from Hyperolius riggenbachi, assembly GCF_040937935.1. NCBI lineage: Eukaryota > Metazoa > Chordata > Amphibia > Anura > Hyperoliidae > Hyperolius > Hyperolius riggenbachi. Next base: position 192,953,827 of record NC_090647.1, on the reverse strand, counting down.
TACTCTGTCTACGTTATCACTGCCCGGGTCACCGGGTGCATTTAATTTTTTGGCCAGCACTATGACGCTGTGCTACTACTACTACTACCACCAGTATGTTGCCATGGTCCTTCTGTGCTGCTGAACTGAACGCCCGCTTTGTCCTCCTCCTGACTCAGTCGCTACCATGGTACCACCAATGTACTCTGTCTGCGTTATCACTGCCCGGGTCACCGGGTGCATTTAATTTTTTGGCCAGCACTATGACGCTGTGCTGCTACTACTACCACCAGTATGTTGCCATGGTCCTTCTGTGCTGCTGCTGCTGCTGCTGAACTGAACGCCCGCTTTGTCCTCCTCCTCCTCCTGACTCAGTCGCTACCACGGTACCACCAATGTACTCTGTCTGCGTTATCACTGCCCGGGTCACCGGGTGCATTTAATATTTTGGCCAGCACTATGACGCTGTGCTGCTACTACTACTACCACCAGTATGTTGCCATGGTCCTTCTGTGCTGCTGAACTGAACGCCCGCTTTGTCCTCCTCCTCCTCCTGACTCAGTCGCTACCACGGTACCACCAATGTACTCTGTCTGCGTTATCACTGCCCGGGTCACCGGGTGCATTTAATTTTTTGGCCAGCACTATGACACTGTGCTGCTGCTACTACTACCACCAGTATGTTGCCATGGTCCTTCTGTGCTGCTGCTGCTGAACTGTCCGCCCGCATTGTCCTCCTCCTCCTGACTCAGTCGCTTCCCGCTGCTGCACTCTGCGTTCACACTGCCCGGGTCACCGGGTGCATTTAATTTTTTGGCCAGCACTATGACGCTGTGCTGCTACTACTACTACCAGTATGTTGCCATGGTCCTTCTGTGCTGCTGAACTGACCGCCCGCATAGTCCTTCTCCTGACTCAGTCGCTACCACCACTGCACTTTGCGTTCACACTGCCCGTGTCCACTGACAACTATGCTGCGATGTCATTGCTAATTGCTGCAAAAAAAATAAAAAAAAAATTACAAAAACCTCTCTGGGGCCTTTTTGGCGTCAGCCACTCATCCTCCTCCAGCGGTACCTTCGCCGCCAAGTGCCATTGGAACTCGCCTTCACCTCTTTGACTGCTTAACGCGTATATCCCTTTTTAAAACCACTTATTACCAATTAATAGCCCCATTTAAAGTGTTGATTTCACTTTAAAATCCATTTTCTCTAGAAAAAAAAATCTTTTGGAATTTTTTATGTTGAAGTTATGTTGCCCCTTATCACCTCGATAATCCATGCAATTTGGGGGATTGTAGCATGTATGGGGGCTTTGTTATTAACGTTAAAAGAAAATCCGCCTCCGGGCGGGAATCCACGCGTGATTACGCCATTCACGGCAGAAAATCCGCGTGGTTGCGTGGACGCGGATGAAAATCCGCATGCGGCGGGGCCGAATGCGGATTTTTTTTTTCAACCACGCGGATTGCCGAATTCGTGGATGAGGAACATCCGAGCATCCCTGGTGGTGGACTTACCCCCTGCAAGCAGATACAACAAGCTGTGTATTCAAAATAAGGTAGATTTATTGGTACACTCCAGGGGGTAGTCACAATGCATTTTGCAGGCCTAAACCCGCTTAATCAGGCAATAGTAAATAGGAGCACACGACTGGGGACGAGGCATAATTGGTGTGTGATCTCGGAAATTGGGCACGTATACATAGTCAGTATTGAAAGTTCATAATATTATTATATAATAATATATTGTTGCACACTACCCTTCCCATACAAACACTCTACAACAATAATACCACATTGTATTAAACTTGCCACTTGAATGCTTTTCTTACTATACCTATTTTGTTATAGTTTTATTGTTTAACCGGTATGTATTTAATTATTATTATATTTCATTATGAACTTTCAATACTGACATGATGAGATAGACATGGGTATGTACAGTGCCTAGCACACAAATAACTATGTTGTGCTCCTTTTTTTCTTTCTCTGTCTGAAAGAGTTAAATATCAGGTATGTAAGTGGCTGACTCAGTCCTGACTCAGACAGGAAGTGACTACAGTGTGACCCTCACTGATAAGAAATTCCTATAAACTATAAAACACTTTCCTAGCAGAAAATGGCTTCTGAGAGCAGAAAAGAGTTAAAAGGGTCAATAGTTCATAGATTTTAGCTCTGGCATACTTCAATGAATGTGTCACTGAGCAAAAACAATAAAACAGTTAAAACTTAAAAAGTAGATTGAAACATAAAATAAAACAGTGGAATATCTTAAAAAAATCATTTTTAGGAGAAGGTGTCCTTTAAGTCAGCAATGGCTAATGGAGTAGAAGGTTTAGTCAGAGTCCCCTTCTTTCTCCTGGCCAGACCACAAACATGACCAATTTGCTAATATCACTGGTAACTAGCTAACAGGACCATCACCGAAGGGAGTTCTTTTTTAATTCTGATGGCCCACAATATGCTTTTTCAAATAAACCTGAACCTACTTGTGCTTTAGAGTGTGGCTGGCAGACTGCCATTGCTTTAAATATCTTAGAGGATATCCATAACACGATAATCTGCAATTTGAATGAAAATGATTGTGCAGTGAGGATCTCCCCAAATCCACAGGCACAGCTGCTGTGATGACTTTTGCTATGCAATTTAAGAGACCGGTATTTTTTCCATCATTGATGATCTCAGATAAAGCACAGTGAATCTTCCATCTTTATGTTCTATAACCTGTCAATATTTTATAAGAGGCATGAGAGATCCGTTTTGCCTAGACGACAGAAACATGCAGTGCTGTGTGTTTAAACACTGTGTGTAATTGCTGTCCTATCCTTCTGTGCAGGTCTTTTCTATCATCGTTTGTCAGAATCACTAACCTAATACAGAACATGCCATAATATTTATGCTGATATCAGGCAACTGAGTAATTGCAGCATTGCTGATTGTAGAGCAATAAAGTAAATGTAAGATCCAGGCTGATCCCTTGTCATCTCGTGTTATTTGTCTGGATTTTCTCTCCACTTTCAAATCACTGCAGTTGAGAATTGCTGTTGAAGGATTTACTGGCTTGTGTCACCTCAAATGGCACTTCAGAGATTTACCTGGCATGTATTATTTTTCTATTCCTTGCTGTTAAAAGTATGGATTTTGCAGCCATTAAATTGTTCTAAACATTCAAAAGAAAATGGAACATAGCTGCAGGACATTTCATATTTGAAAGGGCTGGGAAATATTTCACAGTGCAGAACCGGTCACCTGACCACTTCCTACAATCAGTCGCTTGAAGGGAACCTGTCACCTGACCACTTAGCACTTTCATTATATGACACAACATCAATATTTTTACCATGTATTGCAATTGCTAAGTTTCTATAATGGTCACCTTTTGAATGACAGCACAGGAATTTAGGTATGAATCTCATTATGTGTCCTGCGTCATTATTTGAAACATGCACTTATACCATGTGTGGTATTGGAACTTTTTTTTTTTAATTACTTTTTTAAATTTCCAATTTCACAGCAGCAAAATTCTCATTTTAAAGGACCACTATCGCTAAAAAATTGTAAAATGTTAAATACATGTTTATGATAAGTACCTTTCTCCCTTAGTAAAATGTACCATAAATCACTTTTCTGCTACGTCGCTGTCACTTACAGTAGGCAGTACAAATCTGACAGATCTGACAAGTTTTGGAGTAGTCCATCTCCTCACTCTAATTTGGCAGATGGACCGAGCAACTGCCATTCAGTAAATGCTTTTGAAAATAAAGAAAGCTCTGAAAATCCCCCATGAGCAGCTGGAGTAGTCCAAACCCTATCAAATCTGCTAGTTTCACTACCTACTGTAAGTGACAGCAAGAAAGAAAATAGGTGATTTATACCTGTATTTCGCGCCGTATAAGACGCTCCGGCATATAAGACGCACCCAGGTTTAGAGGGCAAAAACCAGAAAAAAAAAAGATTTATACTAAACCTGGTGCGTCCATATTCCAGGAGAGTCTTGTACATGTTACCCTCAAATGTTGTCCTCCTGTGTCCCATTGTCTCCCCATGTGTCCCCAATACCTGCCCCATGTGTCCTCTGTGTCCCTCATACATGCCCCATGTGTCACCCATGCCTGCCCTATGTGTCCTCTGTGTCCCCCATACCTGCCCCATGTGTCACCCATGCATGCCCCATGTGTGTCCCTCATACATGCTCCATGTGCCCTGTGTCACTCATGCCTGCCCTATATGCTTGCCCTATGTGTTGTCTGTGTCCCCCATACCTGTCCTCTGTGGCAACCATGCATGTCCCATGTGTCCTCTGTGTGTCCCTCATGCCTGCCCCATGTGCTTGTGTCCCCCATGTGTCACCTATGCATGCCTCATGTGTCCCTCATGTGCCTGTGTCCCCCATGCCTGCCGTGTCCTCTGTGTCCCTTATGCCTGCCCCATGTGCCTGTGTCCCCCGTGTGTGTTTGTAAATTGTGGCTGCACCCGACCGTTGCCTCTGCCCGCTCCCCATGCCTGTAATGTGCCGGCGTGTGTAATAAGTTCCCTCCCGCTGTGTGGCTGATCTCTGCGTGCCCCCGCGAGTGTCTAATATGCCCGCTCCCCCGCCTGCCTTATCTCCCTCCCCCATGTGAATGCTGGCCCCCCCCCGGGTGTTAATCTGCAGCGGCTTACCTCTCCGCCATGCCCGCGAGGATTGAAGACCTCCTTCACAGCCGCACATCTCGCTCTAGTGATTGGCATGTGGTGATTGCGTCATCATCACATGCCGATCACTAGAGCGAGATGCGCGGCTGTGAAGGAGGTCTTCAATCCTCGCGGGCATGGCGGAGAGGTAAGCCGCTGCAAGAGTTCAGGGCCACTTTAAAGGTAGTCTCAAGCAGTTGTAATGCTGCGCTTTGATCATTTTTTTTTATAGATTTCCAGCCAAAATCTATTAAGAATCAATGGGCTCAATTCTGGTAGCGTTTAGTAAATAATTGCCTCATGGAATTGGGTTTACCTCATGAGGGAAATCAACTTTTGAATTCTGGTAGTTTAAGTAAAGTTTTACCTCCTGTAATTTCATGAGGTAATTCATGTGGTAATTTTCTACTAAAAATGTGTGGTATTTAGTAGTGAAATACCTCACACTTGAATTCTGAAGTGAAATAAGGTGCGTGTTTGCATGTCTTTTACCTCACATAATTAGACCTACCTCTACCACATGATAAATGCAGTGCTGTGACAGAATTGTGATATTTGTCACATTAACATGGAGCCTTTTCAGCTTGTTCTGTGTTCAGGGCCCCCCTATTTTGCTGAAATAAGTAAAAGTGATCTGACCAACGAATCCCCCCGCCCCAGCTTCCATTTTGTTTAAAAAAAGAAAAAGTGCTCCAAACCCTGTACAATCCTTCATCTGCCGCGTTAGCCGCCCCCCCCCCCCCCCCTCTCCCCTCAACATTGCCATTCCCCAACCTCTGGTTGGAAAAAAAGTAAAAATGCTCCAACCCACAGCCTCGATTTTTAAAAACATTTAAGTAAAACTGCGGCAAACACAGATTCCCCCCCTCCTCCTCTGGTTAAAAGTGCTCCGCCCCCCCCCCCCCCCCCAGCAGCCTCTAAAAGTAAAAGTGCTGTAATCCCCCCTCCAGACCCCCAGCCTCTAAAAGTAAAAGTACTCACACCCCCAGTCTCTAAAAGTGCTGACCCCTCCCCCAGCCTCTAAAAGTGCTCCGACCCCCCCTCCCCCCAGCCTCTAAAAGTGCTCCTACCCCCCCCCCCCCCTTTCCCCCAGCCTCTAAAGGTAAATGAGCTGGATTTTTTTTTATATAATGGATGCCTATAAATTAACTTTTCATAGGTTGCTACATAATCAAATACACCTTCCCTCCTCAAAAAAACAAAAACGAAAAAACATCTTCCAAAGACTATCCTAACTTAAGGAAGACAATTAAAGACGATTACTTATTTCTGCAGGCTTATCACTGAAATACCTCATGTTTTATCTCACTCGATGCATTTACCTCATGTTTTACTTCATGTTTTACCTCATGTTCGGAAATGGAGAAAAATCTTTCAGAGTCGATAAAAGAAGAGGAAAATACCGCATGAGGTATTTTACCTACAAAAAAATATTTACCTCACATAGCTACCAGAATCAAGCCCAATGTCCCATATGCAATTCACTTTTTCTCCTGAGTTTTCTCCTAGGAGACAATTTTCATATACTCTGTAAAATAACTTTTTTTTTGCTTGCTGGTGGTTTAAAAGGCATTTTATGACAGTGTGAAAATATCACCTAGGAGAAAACTGGAGAAAAAGTGAATTGTATATGGGCCAATGTGCTGTGTGGTAAGAATAGATTCTTCTCTGAGAATGATTCCGATCAGAGAAAGAGCGATCATTTTGCCACATCAGGTAGCAATCTATTAGTGTATGGCTACCTTTATTCTACATAAGACGAAAAATAAACTGGTGCATTTTGTGACTTGTAGGTAACGCTCACAGATACATTTCACACACTGATATGAACTTTTCTTGATATTTCTACTAGAGTTGGGCCGAACCTCCGATTTTAGGTTCGCGAACTTCCGCGGAAGGTTCGGTTCGCGTTAAAGTTCGCGAACCGCAATAGACTTCAATGGGGATGCGAACTTTGAAAAAAAATAATAATTATGCTGGCCACTAAAGTGGTGGAAAAGATGTTTCAAGGGGTCTAACACCTGGAGGGGGGCATGGCGGAGTGGGATACATGCCAAAAGTCCCCGGGAAAAATCTGGATTTGACGCAAAGCAGCGTTTTAAGGGCAGAAATCACATTGAATGCTAAATGACAGGCCTAAAGTGCTTTCAAACATCTTGCATGTGTATACATCAATCAGGTAGTGTAATTAAGGTACTGCTTCACACTGACACACCAAACTCACCGTGTAACGCAGCGCAAACAGCTGTTTGTGTAGTGACGGCCGTGCTGGACTGGTGCGCACCATGGCGAGAGTGCAGGTTTTGGTGGCTTTACAGCCCATATGGTCGCCTGGCTGATGTAGCTGAATGACAGAACAGTGACTGTCCAGCTGATCAAATTTGGTCTGACCACAATGAGGCAACGACCTTATTATCGTGGGTGTGCCCCCCGAGACACTCATCTAGGCGCCGGTCATTGCTTCATTGTGATACGCAAGCCCCTTCACCACGGCAAGGTAATACAATAAGGGTATAAGAGGCGCCCTGGTGTAATAAAAGCATCTAAAAACAGTTTAAAAACGGGAAATAAATTTGAGGTGGCTTACCTCAGTGACGAAAAAATCTTTGTATTTTACAAAGGTTTTTATTAGTAGCACAGGCAACGCGTTTCGCGGGTCAGAGCCCGCTTCCTCAGGCCAATAACAGTGCCTACATCAGTAAAAAGAGGCTCCTTAGCATACCAGAATATTACAATATACATATATATACATATATACAACATAACGTTATTATCACATGAATTGCATATTTACATACTTTCATATCCACCTGTGCACACCTACAATGGTGGTCCATATATATATTATCATCAATTGGGAGTATTGACAACTGATACAGTTATCAGTGTTCAGGAGGCGTGCATAAATAAAAATGCAAAATTGCAAAAAATCTGCAAAAAAACTGCAAAAAAAAAAAAAAAAAAAAAAAAAAAAAATTCATATATAATAATAATAATAATAATAATAATAATACTGCTGCAAATGTATGCATCTAGAAACCATTATAAAAATGAACAAGTAGTGAATAAATAATAGAATTGGGAGTATTGACAACTGATACAGTTATTAGTGTTCAGGAGGCGTGCATAAATAGAAATGCAAAAAAAAAAAAAAAAAATTAATAATACTGCTGCAAATGCTGCAAATGTATGCTTCTAGAAACCATTATAAAAAAGGAACAAGTAATGAATAAATAATAGAATTGCTGCAAATCAATGTATATAAAAATCCTAAGGGAATGACATTGTCATTGAAAATAAAATTGCTGCAAGTTTATATGTATAAAAATCTAGGGGGATTCATAGGAGTTGTAATAAAATTATTTACATACATGAATCAATTGGTGATAAAAAATGTGGTACTAAGAAGACTTGGCCAGCTCTATATAGAGAGGGAAGTTAGGGAGAAAGGAACACACAGCAGACAGTGCTAGACTCTATGGTCTGCGCTTATCTGCAAATTAAAAAGAGCTGGTCACAAAGTAAGTTACAAAAACACATAATGTGCATCATCTGAATGTCCAGCAGCAGGGGGAGCGCTTGTAGGCAGACAGTAATAAAGAGCAGGTTAAGATTCACTTACCAAACTAAATGACAGATTCAGCAAAGGGAGCCTCTAGTGGGAGGCATCTCTCACTGGGCTAAATAGATTTTGAATGTAATTAGCAGCTGCAGGATTGCACACTTGCTGAGGGTGAGGAGGGATGTGGCTTGTTTGTGATGTCATCACACAAGCCGCTCCTACCGGAAGTTTAGGCGGCACCATTTTGGAAGAGGTCGCCTCATAGGCTCCCAATGTATTTGCCAGTCTTTCTATGTTTTCAATGGACTGAATTTCAAGAAGTGCTAGGTAATGTATTTTTATCACCACTAGATGGCAGCATAGGATTAGAAATAGAATGGATTTAGAGAAATGCTAGGTAATGTATTTTTATCACCACTGGATGGCAGCATAGGATTAGAAATATAATTTTTTCATGAATGGATTAAAGTTAGTCGTGGTTGCTACAGAAATTAGAAGATTGATGTTGGAATATATAAAAATATTTATTTCTACCATGTTGTTCTGTAAATAAGGGGTGATAAGAGTATTTTTATATGAGGAATATTGTAGGAGGAAAATTAAAGGAGGTCAGTATTTGGATGGTAAATAGTTGTTATATTAACTTTGATGGGGTGATGGTGACAATGTGGTCTCTAATGAATAGGGATGTGTTGTAAATGGGGACATATAAATGATAATTTGTATGCGGTTGTAAATGCACATTACTCATGATTGCATGGTGTGAGGGAAATCGTGAGAAGTGTGGGGTAAGGTTGTGGCAATAGCAAGGATAGGGAAGTGAGTCGGTGGGGGAAGTGGTAAAGTTGAAGGTGAAGGAAGGTGTAACGCTATAGGTGGTGTTGGCAGGAACAGTGGGTGGCTTGGGGGGGGGGTTAAAAGTTGTGTTCCAGGCACTCATTTAGCCCTTCTGGCTTAAGTGTTCTAAGATTGAAGATCCAATACATCTCTCGTGCTCGTAATCGAGCCATCCGTTCAGTAGGGGAAAGGTTGTCTGGGATGTGTTCAATTGGTGTAAAAATGAAAAGTTTTGAATTTGAATCATGATGTTCTGCAAAATGCCTGGATAGGCTGTGTTTAGGGTATGCTTTGTTAATATTTCTTTTGTGTTGGCCTATACGGGCTCTCATCTGTTGGCTTGTTCTGCCAACGTATTGCTTGTCACAAGGACAAGTTATCACATAAATAACATATGTTGTGTTACAGCTGAAAGAGTGGCGAATATTGAATGTTTCGTGTGTAATATTGCATGTGAAGGAAAGAGTACCTGGATGTAGATATTCACATGCCCGACATTTGCTGGAATTACATCTTAGTATGCATGGTCTGTTGTAAGCGAAAGGTTCACCTGAGGTAAGAGCTCTGGGTTTACTTGGTGCAAGTATGTTTTTTAAAGTTTTTGCTCTTCTGAAAACTAGTTTAGGTCTGGCATCCAAGTTTGGGCATAGGTAGGGATCTTTCTGTAGTGTTGTCCAGTGTTTATTTAAAACGGACCTAATCTTGTTGTGATTAGAACAAAAACGGGTGATGAAGGAAGGTTGTGTTGCCATGGTAGGTTGTTCTTTTTTACATGTGGATAGAAGAGATACCTGGTCTAGATGTCGCGCTCGATTTCTTGCTGATTTGATAAGTGATTTAGGAAAAGAGCGCTCTTGAAATTTATTCTGCAGGATATTGGCTTGTATTTCAAATGTGGATGTGTCTGTACAATTCTTTCTGATTCTCCTAAACTGGCCAAAAGGAATATTAGTCTTCCATGGTTTGTGATGCGCACTCCTAAAATGGACATAGGAGTTTGCATCAACTTTCTTGAAAAAAGTTTTTGATTTAATATGATCTTTTTCTATATATAATGTGATGTCCAGAAAGTCAATAGTGTATGGGTCAGTACTCATAGTGAAAGATAGGCCCCAATCATTGTTATTAATGGAATGGACAAAATGATGGATTGTGTCAGTATTACCTTCCCATATGAGTATGATATCATCAATATATCTCCAGTATTTCACGATATTGTGTTGATAAGGGTTTTGATCGAAAAAGAGTTGTTCAAAAAGGCCCATCGTGAGATTTGCGTAAGATGGAGCAAAATTCGCCCCCATAGCTGTGCCCCGGGTTTGTAGATAGATGGTGTCTTGAAAAGAGAAAATGTTATGGGTTAATATGAATTGAGTTGCGTGGAGGAGGAAATTTTTTTGAACAACGGGCATGGAGGGGTCAAGAGATAAAAAATAAGCTAATGACTGGAGACCAATCTCATGTTTAATGTTTGTGTACAGGGCTGCTACATCTAAGGTAACCCAGTGGTATTCGGGCAACCACGTAATGGTTCTGAGTTCCTCCAGTAGTTGACTGGAATCCTTGAGATAAGATGGTAACGTGACAACATATTTCTGTAAAAAATTCCCCCTGAATCTTCTCCGAACAGCCCATACAAGTCCATTTTCAACCTGTCATCCCATTCTCTAACACAGATTGAATGTAAAGTCCTCGAGCATGGACTTTCCTTCTGCCCCACTAAACAATCCAATCTCTTTGAGCTATTTGTTGACCTAAATTCCTTTGTAAGGAAACTGACCTTAAAGAGATACTTCACCATGAAAGATCTCAAAAAAACTGATCCTTTTCTCAATCCCAAAACTCAACCTATCTTCACAAATGATCCCATTAACTGTCCCACTGCCTTTCTTGAACCAGAGACATTCACTATGGAACAATTCATACACACTGAGTTTAAGAGAAAATCGCAATTCTACCCTACATCCTACCGGGGCCCACACATTGAATCTTTCTATCTTTCAGTTTTAGAGGACCTTAGACAACAGGATAAACTTTCCAATAAACAGAAACCGAATCTTACGAAAGCAGAGCGTACAGCTCTAAATTCACTCAAAGACAATAAAGATATTATTATAAGGGCTGCTGACAAGGGAGGAGGCATTGTCATTTTAAATGCCAGTGATTACACCACTGAAGCATTTAGACTACTAGAAGACAGCATTTACTATACCAAACTTTTGACAGATCCCTCACAGGAATACAAACTCAAATACGACCAACTCATTAAGCTAGCATTTAAAGAAGGTATTATATCCAAAGATGAAAGAGACTTTTTGACCACTACACATCCGAAACTGCCATTTTTTTACTTCTTACCAAAAATTCATAAATCCATCACCAATCCCCCAGGTCGTCCCATCATCTCCGGTATATCTTCACTCACTTCACCCTTATCAGAATACGTTGATCATTTTTTACAGAAATATGTTGTCACGTTACCATCTTATCTCAAGGATTCCAGTCAACTACTGGAGGAACTCAGAACCATTACGTGGTTGCCCGAATACCACTGGGTTACCTTAGATGTAGCAGCCCTGTACACAAACATTAAACATGAGATTGGTCTCCAGTCATTAGCTTATTTTTTATCTCTTGACCCCTCCATGCCCGTTGTTCAAAAAAATTTCCTCCTCCACGCAACTCAATTCATATTAACCCATAACATTTTCTCTTTTCAAGACACCATCTATCTACAAACCCGGGGCACAGCTATGGGGGCGAATTTTGCTCCATCTTACGCAAATCTCACGATGGGCCTTTTTGAACAACTCTTTTTCGATCAAAACCCTTATCAACACAATATCGTGAAATACTGGAGATATATTGATGATATCATACTCATATGGGAAGGTAATACTGACACAATCCATCATTTTGTCCATTCCATTAATAACAATGATTGGGGCCTATCTTTCACTATGAGTACTGACCCATACACTATTGACTTTCTGGACATCACATTATATATAGAAAAAGATCATATTAAATCAAAAACTTTTTTCAAGAAAGTTGATGCAAACTCCTATGTCCATTTTAGGAGTGCGCATCACAAACCATGGAAGACTAATATTCCTTTTGGCCAGTTTAGGAGAATCAGAAAGAATTGTACAGACACATCCACATTTGAAATACAAGCCAATATCCTGCAGAATAAATTTCAAGAGCGCTCTTTTCCTAAATCACTTATCAAATCAGCAAGAAATCGAGCGCGACATCTAGACCAGGTATCTCTTCTATCCACATGTAAAAAAGAACAACCTACCATGGCAACACAACCTTCCTTCATCACCCGTTTTTGTTCTAATCACAACAAGATTAGGTCCGTTTTAAATAAACACTGGACAACACTACAGAAAGATCCCTACCTATGCCCAAACTTGGATGCCAGACCTAAACTAGTTTTCAGAAGAGCAAAAACTTTAAAAAACATACTTGCACCAAGTAAACCCAGAGCTCTTACCTCAGGTGAACCTTTCGCTTACAACAGACCATGCATACTAAGATGTAATTCCAGCAAATGTCGGGCATGTGAATATCTACATCCAGGTACTCTTTCCTTCACATGCAATATTACACACGAAACATTCAATATTCGCCACTCTTTCAGCTGTAACACAACATATGTTATTTATGTGATAACTTGTCCTTGTGACAAGCAATACGTTGGCAGAACAAGCCAACAGATGAGAGCCCGTATAGGCCAACACAAAAGAAATATTAACAAAGCATACCCTAAACACAGCCTATCCAGGCATTTTGCAGAACATCATGATTCAAATTCAAAACTTTTCATTTTTACACCAATTGAACACATCCCAGACAACCTTTCCCCTACTGAACGGATGGCTCGATTACGAGCACGAGAGATGTATTGGATCTTCAATCTTAGAACACTTAAGCCAGAAGGGCTAAATGAGTGCCTGGAACACAACTTTTAACCCCCCCCCCAAGCCACCCACTGTTCCTGCCAACACCACCTATAGCGTTACACCTTCCTTCACCTTCAACTTTACCACTTCCCCCACCGACTCACTTCCCTAACCTTGCTATTGCCACAACCTTACCCCACACTTCTCACGATTTCCCTCACACCATGCAATCATGAGTAATGTGCATTTACAACCGCATACAAATTATCATTTATATGTCCCCATTTACAACACATCCCTATTCATTAGAGACCACATTGTCACCATCACCCCATCAAAGTTAATATAACAACTATTTACCATCCAAATACTGACCTCCTTTAATTTTCCTCCTACAATATTCCTCATATAAAAATACTCTTATCACCCCTTATTTACAGAACAACATGGTAGAAATAAATATTTTTATATATTCCAACATCAATCTTCTAATTTCTGTAGCAACCACGACTAACTTTAATCCATTCATGAAAAAATTATATTTCTAATCCTATGCTGCCATCCAGTGGTGATAAAAATACATTACCTAGCATTTCTCTAAATCCATTCTATTTCTAATCCTATGCTGCCATCTAGTGGTGATAAAAATACATTACCTAGCACTTCTTGAAATTCAGTCCATTGAAAACATAGAAAGACTGGCAAATACATTGGGAGCCTATGAGGCGACCTCTTCCAAAATGGTGCCGCCTAAACTTCCGGTAGGAGCGGCTTGTGTGATGACATCACAAACAAGCCACATCCCTCCTCACCCTCAGCAAGTGTGCAATCCTGCAGCTGCTAATTACATTCAAAATCTATTTAGCCCAGTGAGAGATGCCTCCCACTAGAGGCTCCCTTTGCTGAATCTGTCATTTAGTTTGGTAAGTGAATCTTAACCTGCTCTTTATTACTGTCTGCCTACAAGCGCTCCCCCTGCTGCTGGACATTCAGATGATGCACATTATGTGTTTTTGTAACTTACTTTGTGACCAGCTCTTTTTAATTTGCAGATAAGCGCAGACCATAGAGTCTAGCACTGTCTGCTGTGTGTTCCTTTCTCCCTAACTTCCCTCTCTATATAGAGCTGGCCAAGTCTTCTTAGTACCACATTTTTTATCACCAATTGATTCATGTATGTAAATAATTTTATTACAACTCCTATGAATCCCCCTAGATTTTTATACATATAAACTTGCAGCAATTTTATTTTCAATGACAATGTCATTCCCTTAGGATTTTTATATACATTGATTTGCAGCAATTCTATTATTTATTCATTACTTGTTCCTTTTTTATAATGGTTTCTAGAAGCATACATTTGCAGCATTTGCAGCAGTATTATTAATTTTTTTTTTTTTTTTTTTTTTTGCATTTCTATTTATGCACGCCTCCTGAACACTAATAACTGTATCAGTTGTCAATACTCCCAATTCTATTATTTATTCACTACTTGTTCATTTTTATAATGGTTTCTAGATGCATACATTTGCAGCAGTATTATTATTATTATTATTATTATTATTATATATGAATTTTTTTTTTTTTTTTTTTTTTTTTTTTTTTTGCAGTTTTTTTGCAATTTTGCATTTTTATTTATGCACGCCTCCTGAACACTGATAACTGTATCAGTTGTCAATACTCCCAATTGATGATAATATATATATGGACCACCATTGTAGGTGTGCACAGGTGGATATGAAAGTATGTAAATATGCAATTCATGTGATAATAACGTTATGTTGTATATATGTATATATATGTATATTGTAATATTCTGGTATGCTAAGGAGCCTCTTTTTACTGATGTAGGCACTGTTATTGGCCTGAGGAAGCGGGCTCTGACCCGCGAAACGCGTTGCCTGTGCTACTAATAAAAACCTTTGTAAAATACAAAGATTTTTTCGTCACTGAGGTAAGCCACCTCAAATTTATTTCCCGTTTTTAAACTGTTTTTAGATGCTTTTATTACACCAGGGCGCCTCTTATACCCTTATTGTGCAATCATACCCCCTTACCTCACCCGTCTGAGGGGTGGGTACAGACCACACGTGGCTTCGACCACGGCGGATATCTGTCCCCTTTCTTTTACCAAGGAGAGCGACCGCATCCAGGTCCCTAGGGACCACCCCGAGTGGAGTCGGGTTTGTTGTCTCCACCTGCTTCCTGTGGTCGGTTGCCCCTCTGCAACCCACCTTTGTGAGTAGTGTCTTACTTTTATTACGTTCAATTGTTTTTGACATACTACACTATTGGGCTCCCACTTTTGTCTCCTGTATCTTTTCACTAGAGGGTGTTATTGACACCCACATCCCACTACGGCAAGGTAATGATCACGAAGGGGAATGGGCGCATGTACATGCCTTTTCTTTTGTTGTTGCAGCTGCCCGCAGTGCAGCCAGAAAAATTAGGCAGTCATGTACACGCACCAGAAAAATTATTACAGCGGCCGCTGCTAGCAGCGGCCTAAAAAATTCAGCAATCCGCCTGGAGTCCCGGACCCTGTTGGTGGTGGCGGAGAAGGTAGTCAAGCGGCCTGCAGGCAGACATGCTATGTGGAGGGACTGGGAGCGACTTAGTCTTCTTGGGGCAGGCCAGGCAGCCAGTCACACGGCGTGCAGGCAGAGATGCTGTGTGTGCGGGGACTGACTTAGTCTTGGGGCGGGCAGCAGCCCTCCGGGATCCATGCCTCATTCATTTTGATAAAGGTGAGGTACTTAACACTTTTGTGACTTAGGCGACTTCTCTTCTCTGTGACAATGCCTCCAGCTGCGCTGAAGGTCCTTTCTGACAGGACGCTTGCGGCAGGGCAGGAGAGAAGTTGGATGGCAAATTGGGACAGTTCTGGCCACAGGTCAAGCCTGCGCACCCAGTAGTTCAAGGGTTCCTCATCGCTGTTCACAGCAGTGTCTACATCCACACTTAAGGCCAGGTAGTCGGCTACCTGCCGTTCCAGGCGTTGGTGGAGGGTGGATCCGGAAGGGCTACGGCGAGGCGTTGGACTAAAGAACGTCCGCATGTCCGACATCACCATGAGATCGCTGGAGCGTCCTGTCTTTGACTGCGTGGACACAGGAGGAGGATTAGTGGCAGTGGTACCTTGCTGGCGTTGTGCCGTCACATCACCCTTAAAGGCATTGTAAAGCATAGTTGACAGCTGGTTCTGCATGTGCTGCATCCTTTCCACCTTCCGGTGAGTTGGTAACAGGTCTGCCACTTTGTGCCTGTACCGAGGGTCTAGTAGTGTGGCCACCCAGTACAGCTCATTCCCCTTGAGGTTTTTTATACGGGGGTCCCTCAACAGGCAGGACAGCATAAAAGACGACATCTGCACAAAGTCGGATCCAGTACCCTCAATCTCCTCTTGCTCTTCCTCAGTGACGTCAGGTAAGTCAACCTCCTCCCCCCAGCCGCGAACAATACCACGGGAAGGTTGAGCAGCACAAGCCCCTTGCGATGCCTGCTGAGGTTGTTCTCCTGCCGCTGTCCCCTCCTCCTCCTCCTCCCCCAAAGAAACACCTTGCTCATCATCCTCTGAGTCTGACTCGTCTTCTGCACACGACTTCTCTTCTTCCTCCTCCTCCCCCCTCTGTGCTGCCGCAGGTGTTGAGGAAACAGCTGGGTCTGATGAAAATTGGTCCCATGCCTGTTCCTGCCGTAACGGTTCCTGGTCACGCTCATTCACAGCTTCATCCGCCACTCTACGCACAGCACGCTCCAAGAAGTAAGCGTAGGGAATTAAGTCGCTGATGGTGCCCTCACTGCGGCTCACCAGGTTGGTCACCTCCTCAAACGGCCGCATGAGCCTGCATGCATTTTCCATCAGTGTCCAGTTGTCGGGCCAGAACATCCCCATCTTCCCAGACTGTTTAATTCTACTGTAGTTGTAGAGGTAGTGGGTCACGGCTTTCTTCTGTTCTAGCAGGCGGGAGAACATGAGCAGGGTCGAGTTCCAGCGAGTCGGGCTATCGCAAATGAGGCGTCTCACCGGCATGTTGTTTTTGCGCTGAATTTCCGCAAAGCGTGCCATGGCTGTGTAAGACCGCCTCAAATGCCCACAGAACTTCCTGGCCTGCTTCAGGACATTCGCTAAGCCAGGGTACTTTGCCACAAATCTTTGAACCACTAGATTCATGACATGTGCCATGCAGGGTATGTGTGTCAGCTTCCCCATATGCAAAGCGGCAAGCAGATTGCTGCCGTTGTCGCACACCACGTTGCCTATCTCCAGGTGGTGCGGGGTCAGCCACTCATCCACCTGTTTCTTAAGAGCAGCCAGGAGAGCTGCTCCAGTGTGACTCTCCGCTTTGAGACAAGA
This sequence comes from Hyperolius riggenbachi, assembly GCF_040937935.1. Lineage (NCBI taxonomy): Eukaryota > Metazoa > Chordata > Amphibia > Anura > Hyperoliidae > Hyperolius > Hyperolius riggenbachi. Next base: position 192,936,506 of record NC_090647.1, on the reverse strand, counting down.
CATGTCTAAGATGGCGTGACAGCGTCGTACCTGGCATGCAGCATAGGCCCTGCGGAGCTGGGGCTGTGTAGCTGGAGAGGAGAACTGCCACTCAGCCAAGGAGGAGGAGGACAGCGAAGAGCATGTAGCAGGAGGAGAGGAGGTGGCAGGAGGCTTGCCTGCAAGCCGTGGAGGTGTCACAATTTGGTCCGCTGCGCCCTGCTTGCCATCGTTCACCACCAGGTTCACCCAATGGGCTGTGTAGGTAATGTAGCGGCCCTGCCCGTGCTTGGCAGACCAGGCATCCGTGGTCAGGTGTACCCTTGACCCAACGCTCTTCGCAAGAGATGACACCACTTGCCTCTCAACTTCACGGTGCAGTTGGGGTATGGCCTTTCTCGAAAAATAAGTGCGGCCTGGCATCTTCCACTGCGGTGTTCCGATGGCCACAAATTTACGGAAGGCCTCAGAGTCCACCAGCCGGTATGGTAACAGCTGCCGAGCTAACAGTTCCGCCACGCCAGCTGTCAGACGCCGGGCAAGGGGGTGACTGGCCGAAATTGGCTTCTTCCGCTCAAACATTTCCTTCACGGACACCTGACTGCTGCTGTGGGCAGAGGAGCAGGAACCGCTCAAGGGCAGAGGCGGAGTGGAGGAGGGTGCCTGTGAAGGTGGAAGGGAGAAAGTGGCAGAAGCAGATAATGCACCTGATGGAGGAGGAAGAGGAGAAGGAGGGTGGCTTTGCTTTTGTGTGCTGCTGCTGCTTTTGCTCAGGTGGCCATCCCATTGCTGTTTGTGCCTTTTCTCCAGGTGCCTTCGTAAGGCACTTGTCCCTACGTGAGTGTTGGCCTTTCCACGGCTCAATTTTTGTTGGCAGAGCGAACAGATGGCTTTGGTCCGATCTGAGGCACACACATTAAAAAATTTCCACACCGCTGAGCCACCCTGGGATGTGGGCACTATGGGGACCTCAGCAGCTGATGCTGAAGGGCAAGTTGGCTGGCTGTACATAGGTGGCGATACATGGTGCCGGACTCTGCCACCAGCTGTTTCTGACGAAGAGCTGCCCCAGCTTCTTTCAGCAACTTCTCTCCTCCTACTACTCTCTGACTCCTCCTCTGAACTGTCCCCCTCTTCATCTCCTCTATTGGGAACATACAGAGGATCCCTATTACAGTCATCATCGTAGTCATCCTGCCCAGCTTCACTTGCCTCAGACAAATCCAAACTTGCACCATCAGTAGGTCCTTCATCCTCCTGACACGTTACATCCATAGTGTTGCCGCGTAACTCAGACATATTAGCTGGTGAAAATTCATCTGGCTGTAACAACAATGGCTGTGCATCAGTGATTTCAACACTAAATAATTCTTGCGAAGTGTCAAATGCAGCGGAAGTGGTGCTAGTAGTAGCGCTGGTGGCTGAGCAAGATGAGGTGTTCTGTGTCGCTAAATACTCAACCACGTCCTGACAATCTTGGGAGGTGATGGGACGTGCCTTCTTCCGAGCACTGTACTGTGGGCCAGGTCCACACGAAATTACATTTACACGACCTTGCGCAGACCTGCCGGGTGGCCTTCCTCTGGCTCTGGCACTACCTCTTCCTCTACCTGTTTTGTCCATATCGGGTATGCACGGAGTGGTATATCACACTGCGTGCACTCACGTAGGTAGGTGGGTTCACTTAACTGCACAGGTATGCGCACTGATGCGGTGGGTTCACTAAACAGAACAGGTATACAGTGGCGGGTTCACAGAACAGGTATGCAGTGGCAGGTTCACTGAACACAACAGGTATGCAGTGGCGGGTTCACTGAACAGGTATACAGTGGCGGGTCCACTGAACAGAACAGGTATGCAGTGGCGGGTTCACTAAACAGAACAGGTATACAGTGGCGGGTTCACTAAACAGAACAGGTATACAGTGGCGGGTTCACTAAACAGAACAGGTATACAGTGGCGGGTTCACTAAACAGAACAGGTATGCAGTGGCGGGTTCACAGAACAGGTATGCAGTGGCAGGTTCACTGAACACAAAAGGTATGCAGTGGCGGGTTCACTGAACAGGTATACAGTGGCGGGTCCACTGAACAGAACAGGTATGCAGTGGCGGGTTCACTAAACAGAACAGGTATACAGTGGCGGGTTCACTAAACAGAACAGGTATACAGTGGCGGGTTCACTAAACAGAACAGGTATACAGTGGCGGGTCCACTGAACAGAACAGGTATGCAGTGGCGGGTTCACTAAACAGAACAGGTATACAGTGGCGGGTTCACTAAACAGAACAGGTATACAGTGGCGGGTTCACTAAACAGAACAGGTATACAGTGGCGGGTTCACAGAACAGGTATGCAGTGGCAGGTTCACTGAACACAACAGGTATGCAGTGGCGGGTTCACTGAACAGGTATACAGTGGCGGGTCCACTGAACAGAACAGGTATGCAGTGGCGGGTTCACTAAACAGAACAGGTATACAGTGGCGGGTTCACTAAACAGAACAGGTATACAGTGGCGGGTTCACTAAACAGAACAGGTATACAGTGGTGGGTTCACAGAACAGGTATGCAGTGGTGGGTTCACAGCACAGGTATGCAGTGGTGGGTTCACAGCACAGGTATGCAGTGGTGGGTTCACAGCACAGGTATGCAGTGGTGGGTTCACAGCACAGGTATGCAGTGGTGGGTTCACAGCACAGGTATGCAGTGGTGGGTTCACAGAACAGGTATGCAGCCAGACAGGAACAAGTTAAGCCTAACTAATCTTTCCCTGAGAGACAGTCTGCAGCAGCTCGCCCTACTCTCACTAACGCAGGCAGCACACGAGTGACCGTAATGGCCGCCGCTGCCTGCCTTATATAAGGGGGGGTGGGGCTCCAGGGGCTAGTGTAGCCTAATTGGCTACACTGGGCCTGCTGACTGTGATGTAGAGGGTCAAAGTTGACCCTCCATGTGCATTATGGGGCGAACCGAACTTCCGCAAAGGTTCGCCTGCGGGACGCGAACGCGAACCACTGAAGTTCGCATGGAACCGTTCGCAGGCGAACCGTTCGGCCCAACTCTAATTTCTACCTGCCTAGATTATGATAATTTTATCAAATACTTTTGATAGTAATAAACTATGGAGTAACAGTGATCTACACAATTGTCACACGCTATATGTTTTCATGTGCAGTTTTTTTGGCGTAGCAAGCAATGTTCTCTTTAATAGAATTTTTATAGCATTTGACATATGACCTGGATGGCACAACTGAAGTATTTTCTAACAGAATCATTCTAACCATAAATAAAATATCACTTTGGATTTACCATTCTTTAAGTATCCAAAATCACTGACAATAGACTTTTTTCAGGCATAAAAACTTTTAATATGACATTTTTCTAAAGTGTCTACCACTTCCATCACATTTCAAAGGCTCGAGGGAATACTTTAAATCCAAACAAAAGTTGTGAATACTGCACACAGTGTGACCCAGTTTCAATGCTATTATGCAATAAGAGCCCCTGTGTTCGTTATTACGATTAAAAGGTCCTTTATGCAACCAGTCTCACTAAATATTGCCAGTATTGCAGTACCATAAAAAAATAAATTTTGTAATTTAAACCTGGGTTGTGCATGAATATGCAAGAAATTAGGTTTTATTTTGAAGTTCTGCTATTTGTCACTGCAGTGGCATAGCACGACATCATGGAGCCCCATGGCAAAACTTTTATGGGGCCCTTAGATCTAGGCACTCTTAAACAATGTCACCTGCCCCTACCCTGTGGATAGGAGTTCATTTCACAATTTAAATTCTCATGCAATCAACACTGCGTATAGTCCATGGGCACTGAGACAAAGTCAGAGGGTGGAGAAACGCAAGAAAGTTAATGGAGAATACATTAAGTACCTACCGGCCCCCCTATGCTCCAGGGCCCCACGGAAGCTGCCATGGCTATTGCTATGTCCCTATGACACTAGTAAATACTTGTAGTAGCACTATCATGAAAAATCTTACTAACTATATATATAATAGGCTACGTGCCTCAACCTTCAAGCAAGAAGTATCGCCCTGCCCCCAGGGCCGGTCCAAGCAAGAAGAAGGGGCCGATCCAAGCAAGAGAAAGGAGTAGTTCCTTGCCCCCAGGGGCAGTCCTAGACTTGCCGCCGAGCTGGAGGGGTTAGCGGGCAGGAAGAGGGTATTGGGCACAGCGGTGGGGAGGGGGGTCGTACCCCCTCCCTCACCTGGGTCCCCAATCTGCGCTCCCCCTCTAGCTCAAGTTCAGCAGCAGCAGCCGGCGCTATTAGTAAGAGGCAGTGGGTGGGGATGACTCACCTCTTCCGCGTTCCAGCGTGCGTTGCACTGTCCTCACTTCCTGCAATGCCGTCCACTTACAATACAGTGGGCAGCATTGCAGGAAGTGACGACAGTGGAACGCACACTGGAACACGGTAGAGGTGAGTCATCCCCGCCCGCATTGGGATGTGGCATCAACAGCTTCCTTGCCTTGGGCACTAAAATGGCCAGAAATGGCCCTGGCAGGGAGCTATAGTGGAAGCGCTACCATTTAAACCTATGCAGGTAAGTTTATAGTTTTACTTCATGATTTCAAGCTGTGTCATTATTGTGATTAGTTAGTTAGGTATCAACATACACTAACATATAACTAGCATTCAACTCACTTTTTTTGCAAATATTTTATACACCCCAAAATCTTATGAGATCTTTTTATATTTGCATTGTAAAATTAATTTAGCAAAATTATTCATATTAATACATAACAATAAGAATAAACTGTTTACATTAAATAATTCATGAGTAATAAACTATGAAATAATTGTCCTTACCAACAAAAAGATTCCATTCAATGTCCAAATCAGCCTGATTAGCCAAGCAGCCTTTCATGACGTTGAGGCAGTAGTTGTGGCAAGGCTTCACTGTAGACAATCCATGACAATATGGACAGTACAACATCTTCAGCAGCGCCCGGATGCACCCTGCGTTTGGGCTGAGCTGTAAAAACAGACATCAGTTAGATAAAGGTGCTTCGTTTATATAAATAAATCATTATATATTTTACCACAGGATCAGAATCTATTTCGTATAACGACCTCCCACACATTTCAATAAAAAATATGTATTTTTCAAAGTGAAAGAAAAAAATATGTATTTTGTTTTTGACATTTGATATTTTTGATAATTTGATATTTTGTTTAGCATCAAACGTGAAGGCTCCTATTTGCTACATTCCTTATGTGGATTCACTAAATAAAACAAGCGGCCACCTGTAAAGAAACATTAGAAATCCACTGTGTGACTCCTACCCATCGCTATGCTCCAGAAGATGACTACATTGATCTCTAAGTAATAACTGGTAACCCTGATTTATAAACATTTTCGTCAGGGAAAATCTTCATCAATCATCCTTGCAATCTTAAATGAGCATTATAATCATATTTAATTTTTTCACATATACAAAAAATAAAAACAAAACAAAAAAAAACAACAACACAAAACACGACACAGCAGGTGCATAGCTAGCCCCAAAGATCAGTGGCACATGCCCCAGATCTATTCTGGAGTGCCCGGATGTCCCCGAGGCAGAGTCAGGCAGTGGGTGGCAGTACCCATCTCCAGTCGCTAGGTCTCCAGATTCTGCAGACATCTCTTCTGGGCTTCTCCCATTAGAGTCTGAGAATGAATCAGAAGCTACAGCTCCTAGAGTGTGATTCTCGTGAGAGGATGAAGGAGATAAGTAGTCCCACCCCCCCCGCTGTGCTACTCTGTTGGGAAGTGGGGGGTAGGGGGAAGGAACAATGAGGACACACAACACGAGGCATGCTCCCTATGGAGGCTCTCTGCACTGAGTATGCCCCACAGAGGCACCAAAGCACCCAGCATGGCACCACACAGCACCCAGCATGCCTTTTTTTTGCATTAATGGATAGGGTAAGGGCTTCAGTCAGCATTTTCCTGGACAGGCCTACTTAGACTGCTGTTCAGTTCAGGTAAATTTGGCTCCACCCATGACCACACCCACATTCTAGTGCAAGGCTACACCCATTTTGTGGCTGGAGTGCCCAAAAGTGTCCTAGATTCCTTAGGATCCTAGCATCGCTCCAGTGCCACAGCACCCACCACTGTTTTAATAACGTCTGCATCCACCATGCAGGTTTGGAATCTGATATCCATTAGGCATGCTGTGATGTAATTTGAAAGAAGCCCCATTGGAGCTTATTGCAAATTTCTTCCAGAGGCTTATATGAATTTGGTTTAGACAAACAGCCCAATGGGAACCATAAAAACTAAACTCAAATATGCCTATGGACTTTCCGGCAGTGTTAGGCCTCTTGCACATTACATGCGATTCTGATTTTTTTATAAGGTCCGATTTTTTATTCCGATTAAAAAAACAGTACTTTTTAAAATCTGAATAAAAAAATTGGATCATATAAAAAATTGGAATCGCATGTAGTGTGCAAGAGGCGTTTAGGCTGGCAAGCAAAAGGAGAGGAAAACATTCTGCTGTTCTAGCACTGTGTCCTCCTGAAGTATGTCGGCATGCTCCCGTACGAGAACAGCACTGTGACTGTGCATTAGTATGGACTAGCTCAGGGTTCATCAGAGAAACCCTAGCCCAATCACATCTGTGCTGCAGCACATGCATGAGCTGTTGACAAGAGCTTGTTGATGGTTTTCCGGGGGACAGAGTGTTGGAATAGATTGGAGGTGGAGGAAGATGGGGAAGCCACTGGATAAAGGCTTCCCTCTATTGAGGCGAATACTCATTTAGGGCACTTTCTTTTTCCTACAAGTGTACCTTAAAATGCGAGAATAAAATTATTCGGGAATAAAATTATTAGATACTTTTATATCAGTAAAACATGTTTTTAAATTTCTAAGTAAATACTGTAGGTTAAACTTCAAGTGAAAAAAATAGCCCCACTGAAACCAGTCCTAAATACAGTAAACAAAAGAAAACACATCTATTTACTATGCAAAAGGGTGAACAAATAAACTTTCTGGCCAAGTTGATCACTTTGACTAAATCTGCTGGCCATCCATTGCCTCGGCATATCTGATCAATTCAATCTTCATCAATTTTTTCCACTGCTTTTATTGGGGATATATTATTATTATTATTATTTAGTATTTATATAGCGCCGACATATTACGCAGCGCTGTACAGTGTATATATATATCTTGTCACTAACTGTCCCTCAAAGGAGCTCACAATCTAATCCCTACCATTGCCATATGTCTATATTATGTAGTGTAAGTTCTGTAGTGTAGGGCCAATTTTTAGGGGGAGACAATTAACTTATCCGTATGTTTTTGGAATGTGGGAGGAAACCAGAGTGCACGGAGGAAACCCACGCAGACACGGAGAGAACATACAAACTCTTTGCAAATAGTGACCTGGCTGGGATTCGAACCAGGGACCCAGCACTGCAAGGTGAGAGAGCTAACCACTACGCCACCGTGCTGCCCCATATATGCACATTTTAACTACTGATGTGTGGATACATTAATCATTAATTCAACATTCAACTGCATTTGCAAAAAAAAACTTAGGCCCCTTTTAGAAAGAAGTGTGACAGACCATGCACACATCGCCTCCAGCAGGTGAGGTAGCATGATGCAGGATTCCTAACATGAAAAGACAAATTGGGGGCCATTTTCATTCATTTACTTCTCTTCTACAGTGCAGCATGTTAATCTTTACTATTCTGGACTGGAATCATATTTTCTGGCAGAGAACACATTTGCTTTAAATGAAACACAGGCAATAGGGTCACATGTTAACACAGACGGTCAATAAGATGAAAATAATTCAGGTTTCGATGCAAATTAATTGCAAATTGTATGCATCTGGAAACCAAGCCACTTAAATTTGCTTCAATATGAATTAAAGCTGCATGAAAGCCAGAACTATTTGCATCTCATTAACTATCTGTATTAACATGTGACCATGTAGTCTGTGTTTTTATATAATTCAATTTAGTCTGAGCCTAAATGATCAACTAATAGAGCATCTTGAGAGTTGGAGACAGATCTAAGAACACATTTATAGACTTTTTCTAGTCATGGTCCAAGTCAAGAGAATAATATAAAGCAGAATGTTCAGCCTTTGATTTACAACAAATCTCCTCAATTTCAAGGCCCTTGTATTGAATTTAGTTCTGCAACAAATATGTTGTGTCTAATTTAATTCTTGCCATACATCTTGAACTATGGCTTGTTACAGCCAGTAAACAGCTCTACTTCCTTTCAGAAGATTTGGCTTTTTCTCAGCTCACGCTTGTTTTTCACTTGCCATCTAAAAAGGGCATTAACGTCACTGATGCTGAATATGAAGGACACTAAATACAATTTTTTCCCACCTGTATTATACAGTATATGATATGTCATGTCTTTTAGCAGTTTAATGATATTATAAATAACAGAGTGTTTCTTTTCTCTGTATGCTACACAAATGATGTTCACCTACGCTTGCTAGTGCAAGACTGCAATGACTAAAGAAACATGGAGTTTATTTAAATGTTCAATGTTTATTTCAGGAAAATAAATTGAAACTGCCTTTGAATAAATGCCGGTCATTTCTTTAAAAAAATGAAATCCCCACACGCCACTGCCATTTAAACATTTGGCCCTGATGCAGCATTATTTCACAACCATTACCAATGTCAGCACATGCAAGCTTCTTATATCATCTTTGACTTTATTTTCTATGGTAAAACGCAATTTGAAGTCTAGCACGGCTGTTTAAAACTTCCTACATGCAGTTTTTTGGCTTTTGTTTGACTAAGCTGAAGTAATCGGTGTCTTTTAAGGACACTCTATTATCTTACTGTAATTGCAATTAATATTTCAGGTATTTTGGGTACACACATTCCAGTGCAGAATTATGATTAGGCCTGCACATCAAGTTGGCAGAGCAGCGTACATTTAAAAAGAGTGCCACAGTGTGCTGGAAAAAGTCACTAGTGAAATATCACTAACATGACCGATATTCGGGCAGCACGGTGGCGTAGTGGTTAGCTCTCTCGCCTTGCAGCGCTGGGTCCCTGGTTCGAATCCCAGCCAGGGCACTATCTGCAAAAAGTTTGTATGTTCTCTCCGTGTCTGCGTGGGTTTCCTCCGGGCACTCTGGTTTCCTCCCACATTTCAAAAACATACGGATAAGTTAATTGGCTCCCTAATGCTCAGGCTGTTATCTGTTATATGCGCACTTAGGCCAAGTAAACAGATTTAAGGCGTTTCATGTTAAAGAAGCATATTGCCCAAATGCAGGTACTAGCTGATTAGTGAAATCTAAGATGCACGATAATTTTAGATATAACTCTTAACCTATTGTGGCTCCCTTGAGCCATCTGCTCAATAGGATCAGGCCTGTCCTTTCCAGGAGTAGGGAGAGAAAGTCTTACCTCCAGCTACTCTGCGAAATGACAAATGACAATGAGTGCATAAATAAAAAAGTTTAAAAAGATTAATCAGCATAAAGTTCAAGTTTACTATATGACTGGTATATGGTTCTCTGAGCCCAAAGGAGCATTGTATGCAACATGTATCTCTCTGTACGATTATAATGTATGACCTTTTTTCACTTAATAAACGTTTTATGAAAAAGTTAATTGGCTCCCTCTAAAATTGGCCTTAGACTACAGTACTTACAACTACATAATATAGACATATGGCAATGGTAGGGATTAGATTGTGAGCTCCTTTGGGGGACAGTTAGTGACAAGACTATATATATATATATATATATATATATATATATATATACATATATATATATATATATATATATATATATATATATACACACTGTACAGCATACACACTGCGAACGGTTCCATGCGAACTTCCGTGGTTCGCGTTCACGTCCCGCAGGCGAACGTTTGCGGAAGTTCGGTTCGCCCCATAATGCACCATGGAGGGTCAACTTTGACCCTCTACATCACAGTCAGCAGGCCCAGTGTAGCCAATTAGGCTACACTAGCCCCTGGAGCCCCACCCCCCTTATATAAGGCAGGCAGCGGTGGCCATTACGGTCACTCGTGAGCCTGCATTAGTGAGAATAGGGCGAGCTGCTGCAGACTGTCTCTCATAGGGAAAGATTAGTTAGGCTTAGCTTGTTCCTGGCTGCATACCTGTTCTGTTCAGTGAGCCCACTGCATACCGTTCAGTGAACCTGCCACTGCATACCTGTTCTGTGAACCCACCACTGCATACCTGTACTGTGAACCCACCACTGCATACCTGTTCAGTGAACCTGCCACTGCATACCTGTTCTGTGAACCCACCACTGCATACCTGTTCTGTGAACCCACCACTGCATACCTGTACTGTGAACCCACCACTGCATACCTGTTCAGTGAACCTGCCACTGCATACCTGTTCTGTGAACCCACCACTGCATACCTGTTGTGTTCAGTGAACCCGCCACTGCATACCTGTTCTGTTCAGTGGACCCGCCACTGTATACCTGTTCAGTGAACCCGCCACTGCATACCTGTTGTGTTCAGTGAACCTGCCACTGCATACCTGTTCTGTGAACCCGCCACTGCATACCTGTTCTGTTCAGTGGACCCGCCACTGTATACCTGTTCTGTTCAGTGAACCCGCCACTGTATACCTGTTCAGTGAACCCGCCACTGCATACCTGTTCTGTTCAGTGGACCCGCCACTGTATACCTGTTCTGTTCAGTGAACCCGCCACTGTATACCTGTTCAGTGAACCCGCCACTGCATACCTGTTGTGTTCAGTGAACCCGCCACTGTATACCTGTTCTGTTCAGTTAGCCCGCCACTGTATACCTGTTCTGTTCAGTTAACCCGCCACTGTATACCTGTTCAGTGAACCCGCCACTGCATACCTGTTGTGTTCAGTGAACCCGCCACTGTATACCTGTTCTGTTCAGTGAACCCGCCACTGCATACCTGTTCTGTTCAGTGGACCCGCCACTGTATACCTGTTCAGTGAACCCGCCACTGCATACCTGTTGTGTTCAGTGAACCTGCCACTGCATACCTGTTCTGTGAACCCGCCACTGCATACCTGTTCTGTTCAGTGGACCCGCCACTGTATACCTGTTCTGTTCAGTGAACCCGCCACTGTATACCTGTTCAGTGAACCCACCACTGCATACCTGTTCTGTTCAGTGGACCCGCCACTGTATACCTGTTCTGTTCAGTGAACCCGCCACTGTATACCTGTTCAGTGAACCCGCCACTGTATACCTGTTGTGTTCAGTGAACCCACCACTGTATACCTGTTCTGTTCAGTGAACCCGCCACTGCATACCTGTTGTGTTCAGTGAACCCGCCACTGTATACCTGTACTGTTCAGTGAACCCGCCACTGCATACCTGTTCTGTTCAGTGAACCTGCCACTGTATACCTGTTCTGTTCAGTGAACCCGCCACTGTATACCTGTTCAGTGAACCCGCCACTGCATACCTGTTGTGTTCAGTGAACCCGCCACTGTATACCTGTTCTGTTCAGTGAACCCACCACTGTATACCTGTTCAGTGAACCCGCCACTGCATACCTGTTGTGTTCAGTGAACCCGCCACTGTATACCTGTTCTGTTCAGTGAACCCGCCACTGTATACCTGTTCAGTGAACCCGCCACTGTGTACCTGTTGTGTTCAGTGAACCCGCCACTGTATACCTGTTCTGTTCAGTGAACCCGCCACTGCATACCTGTACTGTTCAGTGAACCCGCCACTGCATACCTGTTCTGTTCAGTGAACCCACCGCATCAGTGCGCATACCTGTGCAGTTAAGTGAACCCACCTACCTACGTGAGTGCACGCAGTGTGATATACCACTCCGTGCATACCCGATATGGACAAAACAGGTAGAGGAAGAGGTAGTGCCAGCGCTAGAGGAAGGCCACCCGGCAGGTCTGCGCGAGGTCGGTTAAATGTAATTTCATGTGGACCTGGCCCACAGTACAGTGCTCGGAAGAAGGCACGTCCCATCACCTCCCAAGATTGTCAGGACGTGGTTGAGTATTTAGCGACACAGAACACCTCATCTTGCTCAGCCACCAGCGCTACTACTAGCACCACTTCCGCTGCATTTGACACTTCGCAAGAATTATTTAGTGTTGAAATCACTGATGCACAGCCATCGTTGTTACAGCCAGATAAATTTTCACCAGCTCATATGTCTGAGTTACGCGGCAACACTATGGATGTAACGTGTAAGGAGGATGAAGGACCTACTGATGGTGCATGTTTGGATTTTTCTGAGGCAAGCGAAGCTGGGCAGGATGATTGCGATGATGACGATGATAGGGATCCTCTGTATGTTACCAATAGAGGAGATGAAGAGGGGGACAGTTCAGAGGGGGAGTCAGAGAGTAGTAGGAGGAGAGAAGTTGCTGAAAGAAGCTGGGGCAGCTCTTTGTCAGAAACAGCTGGTGGCAGTGTCCGGCACCATGTATCGCCACCTATGTACAGCCAGCCAACTTGCCCTTCAGCATCAGCTGCTGAGGTACCCATAGCGCCCACATCCCAGGGTGGCTCAGCGGTGTGGAAATTTTTTAATGTGTGTGCGTCAGATCGGACCAAAGCCATCTGTTCGCTCTGCCAACAAAAATTGAGCCGTGGAAAGGCCAACACTCACGTAGGGACAAGTGCCTTACGAAGGCACCTGGAGAAAAGGCACAAACAGCAATGGGATGGCCACCTGAGCAAAAGCAGCAGCAGCACACAAAAGAAAAGTCACCCTCCTTCTCCTCTTCCTCCTTCAGGTGCATCATCTGCTTCTGCCGCTTTCTCCCTTCCACCTTCACAGGCACCCTCCTCCACTCCGCCTCTGCCCTTGAGCGCTTCCTGCTCCTCTGCCCACAGCAGCAGTCAGGTGTCCGTGAAGGAAATGTTTGAGTGGAAGAAGCCAATTTCGGCCAGTCACCCCCTTGCCCGGCGTCTGACAGCTGGCGTGGCGGAACTGTTAGCTCGCCAGCTGTTACCATATCGGCTGGTGGACTCTGAGGCCTTCCGTAAATTTGTGGCCATCGGAACACCGCAGTGGAAGATGCCAGGCCGCACTTATTTTTCGAGAAAGGCCATACCCCAACTGCACCGTGAAGTTGAGAGGCAAGTGGTGTCATCTCTTGCGAAGAGCGTTGGGTCAAGGGTACACCTGACCACGGATGCCTGGTCTGCCAAGCACGGGCAGGGCCGCTACATTACGTACACAGCCCATTGGGTCAACCTGGTGGTGAACGATGGCAAGCAGGGCGCAGCGGACCAAATTATGACACCTCCACGGCTTGCAGGCAGGCCTCCTTCCACCTCCTCTCCCCCTGCTACATGCTCTTCGCTGTCCTCCTCCTCCTTGGCTGAGTGGCAGTTCTCCTCTCCAGCTACACAGCCCCAGCTCCGCAGGGCCTATGCTGCATGCCAGGTACGACGGTGTCACGCCATCTTAGACATGTCTTGTCTCAAAGCGGAGAGTCACACTGGAGCAGCTCTCCTGGCTGCTCTTAAGAAACAGGTGGATGAGTGGCTGACCCCACACCACCTGGAGATAGGCAACGTGGTGTGCGACAACGGCAGCAATCTGCTTGCCGCTTTGCATATGGGGAAGCTGACACACATACCCTGCATGGCACATGTCATGAATCTAGTTGTTCAAAGATTTGTGGCAAAGTACCCTGGCTTAGCGGATGTCCTGAAGCAGGCCAGGAAGTTCTGTGGGCATTTGAGGCGGTCTTACACAGCCATGGCACGCTTTGCGGAAATTCAGCGGAAAAACAACATGCCGTTGAGACGCCTGATTTGCGATAGCCCGACTCGCTGGAATTCGACCCTGCTCATGTTCTCCCGCCTGCTAGAACAGAAGAAAGCCATCACCCAGTACCTCTACAACTACAGTAGAATGAAACAGTCTGGGAAGATGGGGATGTTTTGGCCCGACAACTGGACACTGATGAAAAATGCATGCAGGCTCATGCGGCCATTTGAGGAGGTGACCAACCTGGTGAGCCGCAGTGAGGGCACCATCAGCGACTTAATTCCCTACGCTTACTTCTTGGAGCGTGCTGTGCGTAGAGTGGCGGATGAAGCTGCGAATGAGCGTGACCAGGAACCGTTACGGCAGGAACAGGCATGGGACCAATTTTCATCAGACCCAGCTGTTTCCTCAACACCTGCGACAGCACAGAGGGGGGAGGAGGAGGAAGAAGAGAAGTCGTGTGCAAAAGACGAGTCAGACTCAGAGGATGATGAGCAAGGTGTTTCTTTGGGGGAGGAGGAGGAGGAGGGGACGGCGGCAGGAGAACAACCGCAGCAGGTGTCACAGGGGGCTTGTGCTGCTCAACCTTCCCGTGGTATTGTTCGCGGCTGGGGGGAGGAGGTTGACTTACGTGACGTCACTGAGGAAGAGCAAGAGGAGATGGAGGGTACTGGATCCGACTTTGTGCAGATGTCGTCTTTTATGCTGTCCTGCCTGTTGAGGGACCCCCGTATAAAAAACCTCAAGGGGAATGAGCTGTACTGGGTGGCCACACTACTAGACCCTCAGTACAGGCACAAAGTGGCGGACCTGTTACCAACTCACCTGAAGGTGGAAAGGATGCAGCACATGCAGAACCAGCTGTCAACTATGCTTTACAATGCCTTTAAGGGTGATGTGACAGCACAACGCCAGCAAGGTACCACTGCCACTAATCCTCCTCCCGTGTCCACGCAGTCAAAGACAGGACGCTCCAGCGATCTCATGGTGATGTCGGACATGCGGACGTTCTTTAGTCCAACGCCTCGCCGTAGCCCTTCCGGATCCAAACTCCACCAACGCCTGGAACGGCAGGTAGCCAACTACCTGGCCTTAAGTGTGGATGTAGACACTGCTGTGAACAGCGAAGAGGAACCCTTGAACTACTGGGTGCGCAGGCTTGACCTGTGGCCAGAGCTGTCCCAATTTGCCATCCAACTTCTCTCCTGCCCTGCCGCAAGCGTCCTGTCAGAAAGGACCTTCAGCGCAGCTGGAGGCATTGTCACTGAGAAGAGAAGTCGCCTAAGTCACAAAAGTGTTAAGTACCTCACCTTTATCAAAATGAATGAGGCATGGATCCCGGAGGGCTGCTGCCCGCCCCAAGACTAAGTCAGTCCCAGCACACACAGCATCTCTGCCTGCACGCCGTGTGACTGGCTGCCTGGCTGCCCCAAGAAGACTAAGTCGCTCCCAGTCCCTCCACACAGCATGTCTGCCTGCAGGCCACTTGACTACCTTCTCCGCCACCACCAACAGGGTCCGGAACTCCAGGCGGATTGCTGAATTTTTTAGGCCGCTGCTAGCAGCGGCCGCTGTTATAATAATTTTTCTGGTGCGTGTATATGACTGCCTAATTTTTCTGGCTGCACTGCGGGCAGCTGCAACAACAAAAGAAAAGGCATGTACATGCGCCCATTCCCCTTCGTGATCATTACCTTGCCGTGGTGAAGGGGCTTGCGTATCACAATGAAGCAATGACCGGCGCCTAGATGAGTGTCTCGGGGGGCACACAAAAGATAATAAGGTCGTTGCTTCATTGTGGTCAGACCAAATTTGATCAGCTGGACAGTCACTGTTCTGTCATTCAGCTACATCAGCCAGGCTACCATATGGGCTGTAAAGCCACCAAAACCTGCACTCTCGCCATGGTGCGCACCAGTCCAGCACGGCCGTCACTACACAAACAGCTGTTTGCGGTGCGTTACACGGTGAGTTTGGTGTGTCAGTGTGAAGCAGTACCTTAATTACACTACCTGATTGATGTATACACATGCAAGATGTTTTAAAGCACTTCAGGCCTGTCATTTAGCATTCAATGTGATTTCTGCCCTTAAAACGCTGCTTTGCGTCAAATCCAGATTTTTCCCGGGGACTTTTGGCGTGCATCCCACTCCGCCATGCCCCCCTCCAGGTGTTAGACCCCTTGAAACATCTTTTCCATCACTTTTGTGGCCAGCAGAATTTTTTTTCCCAAAGTTCGCCTCCCCATTGAAGTCTATTGCGGTTCGCGAACTTTTCCGCGAACCGAACGTTCCACGGAAGTTCGCGAACCCGGTTCGCGAACCTAAAATCGGAGGTTCGGCCCAGCTCTAATGAGCCATCCCTCTACCAATGCTTTACCCTAACCACCCATCCTGCCACAAAATTCACCAATATTTACACCTAACCTTAACCTATTCTCACACAAGACATCCCCTATCGAAGCCTAACCCTAAGGCCTCTTACACACTACATGCAATTCCGATTTTTTACACGATACAATGTTTGATTCCGATTTTAAAAAGTACTGCATGCTGCTACGTTTTTTTAATCGGCATCAAAAATCTGATTGTATAAAAAAAAAATCGGAACCACATGTTGTGTACAAGAGGCCTAACTGCCACAATTTCTAATTATATCCACACCTTCATTGTTGTTCAATTTACCGGGTGCCAGACACCTAACTTGGGCACTACCGGCACATGCGATGTTGAAGTTAACTAGATACATGTACATGTAAATTAGCTAAATTGGTATGCAAGGAAACATCTTACTTTGAAAATTCACATACAAATCTACATAAAACATGCACAAAATACACAAAAGTTAATTAAAAAGTAAGTTGGCCCCAAAAATCCCTAATGCAGATTTGTACATGGAGAAAACGCTAGGACAAGTGTGAATGTTGCTTTATACTCAAAAAGTGTAAGAACACAAAAATATACAATAAATAAAGAAAATAAAGTAAACAAGTAATAAACCCATTGGACCCTCTACACTAGTGTTGCATGGCTTCTGCTGTGACTGCTATGGTTATTCTTATTGTTACTTCCCTGATCAGACTTAGAATACAAAAATGTAAACTACACTTAAAAAGAACATTTATTTTTGGAGTTACAGTTGTTATAATTATTTTAAAAGATGAAGTGTTACTGGAAGCAATGGATTACATTGATGAAGTCCAATTTTTGGTACACATGTTTGTGTAGGACACCACCTGCTTGAAGCGATTGCCCAAGAGTGCACTATTCTTTATGGAAAATGATTTTACTCAGCTGCTGATTACATGATGGAAGGAATGGGATGTAACTGTGTATGAAGCAATAAGGTCACTAGCCAGCTAGTAATTTGTACACCTGTTATACCTAAACTAGCATTCTTCATTATTATAACATCAGGGATTAGATTAGCATAACAATGGTGTTTCAGGTGCTGCTTAGCTACTAATTATACTTCTAATTGTTTTAGATTTGTTCTGTAGGTTGCTTAGCAATTGATTTTTGGTGTTTCAAAAATGAATTTATGTGGGTTGCATTCTCCATGCTTGCAGTAGTATTGGAGCATTTTCTTTTGCAAATTTGCAGCTTTATTCACCATAGTTTTTATTTTACACATAATCCACATTTAACGTCTTCGGTGCTAATTAGGCAAATATGGTGCAAAACCAAAAGCTGCCTGTCAATAACTGAGATTAATTACTCCATTTAATTAGTGCAGACTCTACTGACAGCGGTGGATCAGTCGTTGCCTTGCCTAGGGCACCAAATAGCCAGAAATGGCTTTCACTTTGATTAGGCTAATATTCTATATGCTAAGTAGAGATGTCGCGAACCTCCGATTTTCGGTTCGCGAACCTTCGCGGAAGGTTCGGTTCGCGGAAAAGTTTGTGAACCGCAATAGACTTCAATGGGGATGCGAACTTTGAAAAATAGAAAAAATGATGCTTGCCACAAAAGTGATGGAAAAGATGTTTCAAGGGGTCTAACACCTGGAGGGGGGCATGGCGGAGTGGGATACATGCCCAAAGTCCCGGGGAAAAATCTGGATGTGACGCAAAGCAGCGTTTTAAGGGCAGAAATCACATTGAATGCTAAATTGCAGGCCTAAAGTGCTTTCAAACATCTTGCATGTGTAAACATCAATCAGGGAGTGTAATTAGTGTACTGCTTCACACTGACGCACCAAACTCACTGTGTAACGCACCGCAAACAGCTGTTTGCGTAGTGACGGCCGTGCTGGACTGGTGCGCACCATGGCGAGAGTGTAGGCCGTGGCGGTTTTCAAGCCCATATGGTCGCCGGGCTGTGGTAGCTAAATGATAGAACAACAGTGACTGTCCAGCTGATCAAATTTGGTCTGTCCACAATAAAGCAATGCCCTTATTATCTTCTTGTATGTAGGTAGGCATAGGTAGGTGTCCCAGTAGTTAGCTAGGCATAGGTAGGAGTCCCAGTATAGGTAGGTAGGCATAGGTAGGTGTCCCAGTAGTTAGCTAGGCATAGGTAGGAGTCCCAGTATAGGTAGGTAGGCATAGGTAGGTCCCCTAGTATAGGTAGGTAGGTGTCCCCGTATAGGTAAGTAGGTGCCCCAGTAGTTAGGTAGGCATAGGTAGGTGTCCCAGTATAGATAGTTAGGCAGGGGCTGGCTGGCACAGTAATAACAATTACCAAGGTCCAGCTGCAACAGATAGGGCTGTATGTCAGTGTCAGTGAGCAACATACACACAAAAAAACACATCAGGAAAACATTAGCTCTCAAAAGAGCTGTTGAGGGGTGCTATTTTAGCAATAACAATCAGCCAGGAGCAAGCCAAGAGCCTAAGTAATCTTTCCCTAGGAGAAAAAATCTGCAGCAGCTCTCCCTAGTCTGTCTATTTGCAGCAGGCACACGAGTGAGTGTCATGGCCAGCGAGCCTGCCTTATATAAGGGGGGGGGGGTGGAGCTCCAGGGCTTAGTGTAGCCTGAATGGCTACAATGTGCCTGCTGACTGTGATGCAGAGGGTCAAAGTTGACCCTCATAGTGCATCATGGGGCAAATCGAACTTCCGCAAAAGTTTGCTTTGTCCAGGCGAACGCGAACCCCCAAAGTTCGCCTTAAACCGTTCGCCGGCGAACCGTTCGCTTCATCTCTAATGCTAAGCATTGGACATGTTTTACGTCATCGTCACAATC
This sequence comes from Hyperolius riggenbachi, assembly GCF_040937935.1. NCBI lineage: Eukaryota > Metazoa > Chordata > Amphibia > Anura > Hyperoliidae > Hyperolius > Hyperolius riggenbachi. The sequence continues at coordinate 192,917,601 of NC_090647.1, read as the reverse complement.
TCCGTACATGCATTAAATGTTAGCTGGCAGTGCAAAGGACAATTTAAAGCAGGATGAACCACTGCTTATAAAATCATTTAAAATCAGTTTGACACAAATTAAAATGTATAGAAATCATTTCCTCCTAATAAATAATAATTGCACACTCAGGAGTATGTACCTGTTTTTCGAACTTGTGATAAGAAAAATAAACACAGGGATACTTGGAGCCCAGTCTGGTGCAGTACGGTATGGCAGTGTGACACAAATATATCAAGGATAGTATACTCACAAGCATGGGTTGCTGAGGAAGCAACCGCTTGTATTGGCATGTGGGGAATTGCATCCCTACTCAGCCTAGTCAGAGTAGTATAGGCTGGTTATGGCTCTGAAAAGAGGTTTCATGCTAGGATTGCTCATAGAGATAGTACCCTGTCTAGGGTTACTGTGATCAATCAATAGGTGGCTGGAGGCGCCCAAAAGTAAAACAGTCAATAATTGATTGATGTATCTATTTTAACCTGCAGCCCATTAGCGCCTTCATAGCTGCTTCCAGTCCGTGCATGCAGCTGCATAAGACACTGTAATGTAGGTGTAATGCTTGTGTGCATGAGCAATACAGTCTGTTTACAAATCACAAGTGTAATGCTTGGGGGTTTTACTTTGACCACCCAGAGCAACAAGGCTGGTAGCTGAATAATGGAAGAGGCTACACAGGCTACACAGGCTGCCCAGGAGCAACTGCAGCTCTGGGCTTCCGATATTGCTACAAATAAGATGCAATGGCAGCGCAGTGTGATGTTGCGCTGCTCTTGCGATAGCAAGCATTCAGACAGGTACAAGACATGACTATAGATTCAAGCGTAACTAGACAAGTAAGACACAATGGCAGTGCAGTGTGATATTTCGCTGCCTTAGCGATAGCAAGCATTCAGACAGGTACAAGACAGGACTATAGATTGGAGTGTAACTAGTAGCAACCGCAGCTCACAGTCACGTCCACAGAAGCAGAGCAAGGAGGCTAACGAAAGTCACCAGCAAGCATCCACACAGGCAAGACTACAGGAAAGAACGTAACTAATAGCAACACAACTATGCTAGCTAAGCACGGGTGGTCACGATAAGCGCAACCTACCGAAACGTGCTAAACAGACTAGCTAACACAGTAACTGAAAAATCTCTGTAACTCAAATAAAGAAAATAACAAAGACTCAACTAATGGATAAATATATATTAGCAAGTTTGCATATATATCTATCAAGAACTAGGTAAAGCACAAGTAATAAGGTTGCATTGAACTACAATAACAGAACTATACAGAGTAGCACAGTGCCCAGCAGACTAGCATAGTGATCGCTATGATGGGCGAGGTCTAAAAGGGGAGACAGACTTTTATGCCGGCATTGACCAATGGATGCAAGCATCCACACAGCTGAATGGTAATCATTCAATCCTGAGCTGGCTTGATTACCATTTGCTAGCTGGTTGTAAATAGAGATGTCGCGAACTGTTCGCCGGCGAACGGTTCCAGGCGAACTTCGGGGGTTCGCGTTCGCCTACCAAACGCGAACTTTTGCGGAAGTTCGATTCGCCCCATAAAGCTCTATTGAGCAAAACTTTGACTCTTTATATTACAGCCAGCTGACACATTATTGCCTTTCATACTGCTCTCAATGCTGGAGGCCCACCCCCCCCCCCCTCCTCCTCCTCCTCAGGTCCTTATACTGCCTACACTAATTAGTTAAAGAACAACTGCTACACACTCTGCTAGGGAGATTTTAATTAGCCTGTTTGTGGGTTCCTCCCACCTCCCACCTCCCTTCTACCTATTCCCTACTCCCTCCTACCGGAGGGTCTCATCTGCCAGGGAATTCCAGTATTTTAAAAACCAGCTTATATACCATGATAGGGATTTGAACCCAGGCCTCAGTGTATGGTAGGCAACTAACATATCCATGGTACCACCAACACTACTAGCTGAAAGTAGCTGAAAGTAGCTGAAAGTAGCTGAAAGTAGCTGAAAGTAGCCTAGCATGTACCATTTATGCTTAATGCAAGAGAAAAATTAGACAAGACAAATACCATTTATATCACACTTTTCTCCTGGCAGACTCAAAGCACCAGAGCTTCAGCCACTAGGGCACACTCTATAGGCAGTAGCACAGATATGTAGCAAGACATGGCCTTGTATTTTGTGTTCAACAGTTGTCACGAGAAAAATTAGACAAGATAGCAGTGTTAGGAAGACTTGCCTAAGGTCTCCTACTGAATAGGTGCTGGCTTACTGAACAGACAGAGACAAGATTCGAACTCTGGTCTCCTGTGTCAGAGGCAGAGCCATTCACCATTACACCATGCAGCCACTGCTTACCGACATGTAGCAAGACATGGCCTTGTATTTTGTGTTCAACAGTTGTCACGAGAAAAATTAGACAAGATAGCAGTGTTAGGAAGACTTGCCTAAGGTCTCCTACTGAGTAGGTGCTGGCTTACTGAACAGACAGAGACAAGATTCAAACTCTGGTCTCCTGTGTCAGAGGCAGTGCCCTTCACCATTACACCATGCATCCACTGCTTACAGATCTGTAGCCAGGCATGGCCTTTTCTTTTGTGTTCAACAGTTGTCCAAAGAGAACGCCAGATAGCCAGGTAGATTCATCTCTCTCTCTCTCTCTCTCTCTCTCTCTCTCTCTCTCTCTCTCTCTCTCTCTCTCTCTCTCTCACCAACACTACATGCTGAAGCCAGCCTAGCATGTACCATTTATGCTCAATCCATTTATGCTCAAAATACAATTCCGCGGAAAGCGGTGACCATCCCTACTAGAGAGAGAGAGAGAGAGAGAGAGAGAGAGAGAGAGAGAGATGAATCTACCTGGCTATCTGGGGTTCTCTTTGGACAACTGTTGAACACAAAATACAAGGCCATGTCTTGCTACATGTCGGTAAGCAGTGGCTGCATGGTGTAATGGTGAATGGCTCTGCCTCTGACACAGGAGACCAGAGGTCGAATCTCGTCTCTGTCTGTTCAGTAAGCCAGCACCTATTCAGTAGGAGACCTTAGGCAAGTCTTCCTAACACTGCTATCTTGTTTAATTTTTCTCGTGACAACTGTTGAACACAAAATACAAGGCCATGTCTTGCTACATGTCGGTAAGCAGTGACTGCATGGTGTAATGGTGAATGGCTCTGCCTCTGACACAGGAGACCAGAGTTTGAATCTCGTCTCTGTCTGTTCAGTAAGCCAGCACCTATTCAGTAGGAGACCTTAGGCAAGTCTTCCTAACACTGCTATCTTGTTTAATTTTTCTCGTGACAACTGTTGAACACAAAATACAAGGCCATGTCTTGCTACATATCTGTGCTACTGCCTATAGAGTGTGCCCTAGTGGCTGCAGCTCTGGTGCTTTGAGTCTGCCAGGAGAAAAGTGTGATATAAATGGTATTTGTCTTGTCTAATTTTTCTCTTGCATTAAGCATAAATGGTACATGCTAGGCTACTTTCAGCTACTTTCAGCTACTTTCAGCTACTTTCAGCTACTTTAAGCTAGTAGTGTTGGTGGTACAATGGATATATTAGTTGCCTACCATACACTGAGGCCTGGGTTCAAATCCCTATCATGATATATAAGCTGGTTTTTGAAATACTGGAATTCCCTGGCAGATGAGACCCTCCTCCCTCCGGTAGGAGGGAATAGGTAGAAGGGTAGAAGGGAGGTGGGAGGAGGGAGGTGGCCAATTAAAATCTCCCTAGCAGAGTGTGTAGCAGCTGTCCCATAACTAATTAGTGTAGGCAGACAACTGAGTCAAATGGTATAAAGGACCTAGCTTGGAGGAGGGAGGGTGGGCGGGTCCTTCAGCAGTGTATTACACTCAATCAGGTGTGCCTCCAGGTATTAGAGCTCTTGAAACATGTTTTATATCATTTTTCTAGCTGGTAGAATTTTTTCAAATTTTCAACGTTCGCCTCCCCATTGAAGTCTATTGCGGTTCGCAAACTTTTTCGCGAACCAAACCTTTCGCGGAAGTTCACGAACCGAAAATCGGAGGTTCGCGACATCTCTAGTTGTGAATGCAAAGGACTCCCATAGGAAATACATGCAACAACATGCTTGCAGGAAATTCAGGGCTATCTGGCCGCAGCTCAGCTGTAGTAAGCCATTGGTAGAATGACAGCATCCTGAGCTGCCCAGAACTGCAGAGCAATTGCAAATGACAATGTGACTCATTGCAAATGCACAACCGAATGCAGGCAGACAAGCCAGAACTGTCCGTTTGCGGCTCCACCGTAATGGACAGAATGCGCCACAGGAGGAATCCTTATAGTAGGCCTGAGGAAGCAGGCAGGTCCCGCAAAACGCATTGTCCTTTCCGGTGTCCAATAAAATCATTATCCTTAATTTAGCACATTTACCTATTGCATACTACATTGGGGCGCCTCTTCCCATTTTGTGTATAATATTGATTGTGGTTAACTCCTTTATGGGATTAGCACTGGATAGATAATCAGTGATCTTTGCATTGGAGATGCAGACAATATTTCTGGATCTATAACCAGTCATAGGCCATACATGTAGTGATTGAAGCCAGGCTTGTGCTGTTATAATTTATATTTTAAAGAGACTGTGTAACAAAATGTTGAGCCTTATTTCTTCTATCCTATAAGTTCCTAAACCTGTTCTAATGTGCTCTGTCTAACTGCAGCCTTTCCTAGTTGCACAGTGACTGTATTATCTCTGTTATATTATCTAATCTTCTCTCCTCTGTCGGGCTGAGGCAGTCAGGCAGGAATGTGTTGTGCTGCTTGTGATAGGATAGAAGCTATACACAACCTCTCCAGGCCCCCTGCACACTCTGTATGACTCAAACACTGAGCTACTCTCAGCCTGTCAATTGCTATGTCTTTTGTTTGTAAACACTGCATAAAAATGGCAATTACAAACCAGGATTGCAGCAGGGAGTGGCAGAAACAGCACAGAGGGGCCCAGGAGAACATAATGAATAGAATGGTATGCTTTTTATTGTAAGAATTTTAGAGTACAGATTCTCTTTACAATACAATAATACAATACAATAACATTTGTAAAGCGCTTTTCTCCCATAGGACTCAAAGCGCATAGTTGTGTCTCAGATTAATACAGGGTTGCAGGCTGGGTTGTGTTACAGAGGAGATAGTCAGATGTTTATGAATGCCAGACTAAAGAGGTAGGTTTTCAGTTTAGACTTAAATGCTTCCAGGGATGGAGCTGTCCTGATTGGGTGTGGCAGGGAGTTCCAAAGTGTAGGGGCAGCATGAGAAAAGGCTCTGTCTCCAAAGGTTTTGAGGTGGACTCTGGGGGTGACCATGGTGTTGCGTCCTTTTGATCTAAGATTGTGGGGGGTGTGATGCAGTTGCAACAAGTCCTTCAGGTATCCAGGACCCAGATTGTGCAAGGATTTGAATGTCAGTAAGCCAATCTTAAACAGAATTCTCCATTTTATCGGTAGCCAGTGGAGTGAGCTCAGGGTTGGTTTTATGTGGCAATGGTGGGGTTGGCTCGTTAACAACCTTGCGGCAGCATTCTGTACTAATTGCAGGCAGCGTAAGTCTTTCTTATGCAGGCCTGTGTAGAGGGCATTGCAGTAGTCTAACCTTGATGTGACGAAGGCATGGACTAGGGTTGGAAGATCCTCTGAAGGAATTAGGTGTTTAATCTTTGCAATATTCCTTAGATGAAAGAAGGAATGTTTCACAACAGCTGAGATTTGATTCCTGAAGCTTAGTTTCCTATCAATCAGTACTCCCAGGCTGCGCACACAGTCTGAGTTTTTCAGGTCTGAGCTCCCTATCCTTAGCGGTGTTGGTTGAGACTAGGGCTGCTTTGCTGTTGAGCCCTGGCCCTCGATAACAAGAACCTCAGTTTTGTCAGCATTAAGTTTTAGCCAATTAATATTCATCCACTCCTGAAGCTCAGCTAAGCATGAGTTTATTTGTGGAGTAGGGTCTGTGATGCCAGGTTTGAATGACAAATATAGCTGGGTGTCATCAGCATAGCAATGATATGTCAGGCCATGTTTTTGTATGATTTCTCCAAGTGGCAGCATGTATATGGTGAAAAGTAAAGGAGATAATATTGCGCCCTGAGGTACACCGTATTTTAGTGGTACAGGGTTGGAGAGGAAGGGCCCTAAGGCTACCCTTTGTGTTCTGCCAGCCAGGAAGGAGTTGAACCACTGGAGAACAATGCCATCTATGCCACAGTACTCTTGTAGCCTGTTGAGCAAGATTTCATGATCGACGGTGTCAAAAGCCGCTGAGAGGTCGAGCAAAATCAGGATGGAACATTGACCCTTGTCTCTTGCAATGAGCAGATCATTGCAAATCTGGGTGAGGGCT